>NC_140287.1:1418707-1603707 GCF_964030765.1 Micromesistius poutassou
GGTAGCACTATAGCGTTCCGTTGGTCTTTGTGATCGTGTCATGCCATTGGCTAGTCCTTGTTTATTGTTAGCTACATTAGCCTCTTTAGCAAACCAGCTCGAAAACAAACAACACAACTCTACATTGTATCGCACGCACAGCAAGACCGTGCAAAGCATACATTGGTGACCGGAATAAAGTAGCAATGTTAAAATCAACATTAAAACGACCAACGTGGTACAAACACAAAGAAAATTAAAACTGCGCGCAGTGATGAACGGGACCTCGCGCCGGCTTGCGGCCGCGTCACGTGCGGTCCTAACATGTGTGCTGGCAAGATGTGCACATGTTAGGACCGCACGTGACGCAGCCGCAAGCCGGTAAGAGGTCCCGTTCATCACTGCGCGCAGTTTTAAAAAAAATTTGCGCCGGCTTGCGGCCGCGTCACGTGCCGTCGTAACATGTGTGCTGGCAAGATGTGCACATGTTAGGACCGCACGTGACGCAGCCGCAAGCCGGCACGAGGTCCCGTTCATCACTGCGCGCAGCTTTAAAAAAGCGCAGTTTTAAAAAAATTCGCGAATTTATGTAATCTGTAGAAGCAGATGAGGTAAATTCCCTAGGAGGAGTTAGTTCAAATACAAGGCGACGGAATTCAAAAATGGCCAACTTTGACCGCATGCCACGGACACGCCCTTCAACGTACAGTCACAAATAGCACGATTTTGTTTCAGCACCACTTCATGACTGTACTGACCAATTTTTAAGCAGATCCGATAAATTCCCTAGGAGGAGTTCGTTCAAATACAAGGGGAAAAAAGCGAAAATAAGACCACGGAATTCAAAACGGACAAATTTGACGGCACGCCACGGACACGCCCCTCAACGTACAGTCGCAAATAACACGGCGTTGGTTGAGCACCATTTTTTGACTGTACTGAGTAATTGTGAAGCTGATCCGATAAATACCCTAGGAGGAGTTCGTTCAAATACAAGGGGAAAAAAGCGAAAATAAGACCACGGAATTCAAAACGGCCAACTTTGACGGCACGCCACGGCCACGCCATTCAACGTACAGTCACAAATAGCACGATTTTGATGCAGCACCACTTCATGACTGTACTGACCAATTGTGAAGCAGATGCGATAAATTCCCTAGGAGGAGTTCGTTCAAATACAATGCGAAAAAGTGAAATTCCATTCAAAATGGCCAAATTTGACATCACGCCACGGACACACCCTTCAACGTACAGTCACAAATAGCACGATTTTGGTTCAGCACCACTTCATGACTGTACTGACCAATTTTGAAGCAGATCCGATAAATTCCCTAGGAGGAGTTAGTTCAAATACAAGGCGACGGAATTCAAAAATGGCCAACTTTGACGGCATGCCACGGACACGCCCTTCAACGTACAGTCACAAATAGCACGATTTTGGTTCAGCACCACTTCATGACTGTACTGACCAATTTTGAAGCAGATCCGATAAATTCCCTAGGAGGAGTTCATTCAAATACAAGGCAAAAAAGTGAAAAAAATTCAAAATGGCCACCAAGAGTGAAAATGAAAAAATTAAAATTTCCGACTTCCGGTGGGTTTTGGAGCATGGGTCCAAGAGGCTTTTCTGTAGGTATTGCCACATTGTATGTGCATACCGAGTTTCATACATATTGGTGAAACGTGGCGCAGGGGCTGCTTTTTAAAGTTCCTGTAGGGGGCGCTACAAAAAATAGAAACACGAATTTTGGTATGTGAGCTATCGGCACCAGTCTACACGTGTCCTGTGAATTTCATATTCATAACTATTACGGTCTCCGCACAGTGATTTACCCTGACACCAGAGCCTGTGGCGGCCATGTTGTTTTTTCAATCGACTTAATTTTAATTGAGCAGTTAAAACTTTGGTACCTAACGGCCACTGAGTGGGTTCCGCTCAAATCAAACATTACGTCTATGAACTGTGGCGATTTTAGTGTCAGGCCACACCCATTTCGATGCCACGCCCCATTTGAAAATATGTTGACTTTATCTTGTTCAGAATTTGATTCTGAACAACTTTTGTATTGGGGCCAACATCATAGGCGTCCAACTTGACGTTGATATGAGCAATTAACTATTTTCGAGGTTTCAACCACACCCCTTTTAGAACTCATTGGTGCTCTAAACTTTATTGTACAGACTAATCCTTAAGTCAGATTGAAGATAATGGGCCATAGATGATATGTGCCAAAGGATTTTTGTCAAAGTCGAAAAACCTAGGATCCTTGGGGAATTTACTGTTTTTAACTAAATTCAAAATGGCGGAAAATATGGCTACCGGAAGTGTTCAGTTCAAGAGACTTTTTTGTTCATCATGAGGATATGCATATGTGTGCAAAGTTTCATGAGTGTAGGTCAAACCGGTGACGCGTGCTGCTTGTGCAAAGTTTGCACTTTTGAACAGTTGCTATAGCGCCACCTAGGGGCGAATGTGAATTTGAGGGCCAGATTATAAAATTTTTCACCAGTCCCCACAAATGTGCCAAAAAAAAATGAGTTTTCGAATATGTGCAGGGGGGGAAAAACGCAGTCGAAGTTGCTAAAAATAATAATAAGAAGAAACACGAGGGTTTCAATAGGGTCCTTGCCAAGTTTGGCTCGGTCCCTAATAAATCTCTTTACAGGTGCAGACATTTTAGTTGAGAGCGTCATCACTGAGCTCGCTCTACTCTCAGAATTCCGAGGGGGGGGGGGCGACCAAAAGGGGGCGTGCCTCCGAGAAATGCCGCAAGAAAGCTGGGAGATTTCCCCACTTGGACCTCGGAAGGCTGGTGTCCGAGGCGTCTGGAACACACCATTACCTCCGGGTGTGAGCTGACGGAGGGGAGATGACTCCCACCTCACACACCTCACCTCCTGCTCTCCCCCTGAAGGGCTCCCGGGGGCCCTCACCGTCGTGGGCTCTGTGGTCGGGGCCCTCCTCCTGGTTGGAGCTCTGGTCCTGGCGGGAGTCTGGCGGTACAGGAAGAGGAACGGTGAGTGAGCCGACCCCTGACCCCCAGCTGCTCCTACTTCCTGTCCCCTCGCTGCGTCCCTTCCTAGACTCTGATTGGTTGTGGTGATACTCCAGCGGTCTGGTTGTAGAAACCTCTCCATCGCTGAATGACCAACCTCCTCTAAGGTCGAGGCCACAGTGATGTTGTGGCTTCAAGAATATGAAAGTAGAACAACATGAGGATGTTCACCACTGTTACAACACTGATCATTTCTCCTCATCCTTAGATTCAGCTGAACGTCCAGCAGCTGGTGAGTAACATGTGATTTTACTGCAGTTCTGCTCTCATGATTCACAATACTACCAACACAGAGACCATGGTGACTTGTCTCTGGACTATACAGCCCTGCTGATCTAGAAACATCTAGCTCTGTAGATCTAGATACACCCAGCTCTGTAGATCTAGATACATACACCTAGCTCTGTAGATCTAGATACACCTAGCTCTGTAGATCTAGATACATCTAGATCTATAGATCTAGATACATACACCTAGCTCTGTAGATCGATATGTTACTAAAATTACTAAAATGATCCCTCTCTTCATCCCATACCCCAAAGATGACATACAAAATGTTGTGGAACAGAAAAGATAACCAGAGATATTTATAAGCTATCATTTATTTTTTAAAGCTCCGCCACCAGGGGGTGCACTACCCCTACTTCCCGTGCCACTGCCTGACCCCTGACCCCTGACCCCAAGGTCAGTACTCTGTGACATCACAACTTTTTGGAGGATGGGTGGGAGGCCACTAATATCTTCACAGTACATTACTGCAATACTTCATGAGATTAATATACATAGTACTTCATCACAGTAATATACATAGTACTTCAACACAGTAATATACATAGTACTTCATCACAGTAATATACATAGTACTTCATCACAGTAATATACATAGTACTTCATCACAGTAATATACATAGTACTTCAACACAGTAATATACATAGTACTTCATCACAGTAATATACATAGTACTTCATCACAGTAATATATATAGTACTTCATCACAGTAATATATATAGTACTTCATCACAGTAATTGATTTACTCTACATCATCACAGTATTATTAATATTATAACAGTATTAATCATTGATAGTAATATTGTAACAGTATTCATCAGTGATAGTAATATTGTAACAGTATTCATTAGTGATAGTAATATTGTAACAGTATTCATCAGTGATAGTAATATTGTAACAGTATTCATTAGTGATAGTAATATAGTAACAGTATTCATCAGTGATAGTAATATTGTAATAGTACATTTTTAACCGTTAACTTTAACAGATTTTCGACCTAAAATTCTATTTTCAGAGTCACAGCTTAACAGTTGAATTTCCTACCAGCTTCGTATATTTCCAGTTGGTCTCGTTGACGTTGAGGCGAGCGTGAGGACGTTCTAGAAGACGCTCTAGCCCAAGGTGGCTATCGCTAAAGCTAACCGCTGCGGACGGCGCAGAGCCTAACAACGACAATATTTAACCTAGAAACACAATGTGAAGCTTAATCGGTTACGGTATTTCTTGTTTCACTGGCGCTAAAACGATTAATCAAATGGAAATATGATTGTTATGTATCAGCGTTTGTCTGTGGGGACTCCGTTTATATAGCTAGAGGCTAGCTGCTCGCTACATAAGCAGTCTACTCCCGGTAGAAGCTAAACGCTAACAATAATGCTTCAACAATCTTTTTCCCGCCAGATGAAAGAGACTCCAAGGAGTCCACCGGTACGGGCCCTATCATGTGGTGGGCTCATGATGAGGGGGTGAACAGTGATGTGCTGATGGATGGCTGAAGCTCACCTGTGTTTCCTTGGTGTTTAGGGGCGGAGCTGAATGATGAAGAGGCTTCTGGTTGGACGGTTGATCATCATTCATAATCCTGACCATCAGGCGTGGGGCTCAGGTCGCCTCAGACTCAACCACAACACTCGCACTCTCTTTGATTTGGAAAACAAACATTAATCCTTAAGGAAGCTTCAATAAATGAAATCATTATCTACTCCAGGGGTACTCAAATACAAATCTTGAAGGCCCACAAAGAAATTCTACAAAATGTCAAAGGTCTGTTTATTTTATATACTATATTATTATACGGGCTGGCGGAGTTGTTGACGGGGGGGGGGGGGGGATCTTTTTTTTTCTTGTGTGCTCGTGCCGCCCCCCCTGTAATGCCGCCCCTGGCTAGGGATATCAACGGTATGAAAACTTAACCTCACGGTTATTGTGACCAAAACTCCGGACTCGTCATTTCTACTGCGTCATCGAATCAGTTTGGTGTTTGTGTGTGCATGTGCGTGTGGTACGCGTATCCTGGCTTGTGTGTATAAAAACCGTTACATCTCTATCCCCGGCGGCTGCCCGCTTCGCCCGTGCCTAAAAGCGCCACTGTGTGTGGGTCCTCATATGGAAAGTATTATTTGATCAGAGTCCGGACACAGTTGTGGTCCGGTCCGGACTTTGAGGATCCATTATCTACTCTCATCATAGTATACCAAAGTGATTATTATGACTAAAATCACTCTAATATTCCATTAAGTTGTGCGTTTGATAATTTGTCGAGGAATTGATTGTGTTGTGCAATCTGTAACTGATGCTTTGAAACCATGGCAACATGATCTCCCTCATGAGCGGCCATCTTAGGATGTGGTCGCTTACTGCATAACGTTTGTTTAATGTGTGGGTTTATAATGTTTAAGATGTTTAATATGATCATGATTATTATTAGGATTATTAAGGGACAATCATTAATCATCAGTCTTTTAGGAAAATATTTAAGAGTTGCTTGAATACACTGCTTAAGGTTTTGGGGGATTTATAATTAAAATATTGCAAGCTGTTTCTTTAAGACAAGCGTTCTTTAAGACGCTGTCTCTTTAAGACAGCGTGACTTGTTTCTTGATATGCCGGTCTGCGCAAAGTTTGAATTTAACGGTTTTGTTTGATGAATAAACGACCCACCACTGCGTTATCGACGTGAGGAATTGTTTTCTTCACTTTTTTTTATAATTTCCGCTCTGGTGACCCTGACGTTTGTGTACTGGACACATTCCAGACACTCACAGGTTGACTATGGAGACGATGTGTTTCTTTACCGTGTCCAGAGAGTGGGGTCTGGCTGCAGCCTGTAGGACATGGACATCCACATCCAACTGCTACCGTCACTCACTCACGTCCAGTGGCGAAGCGTGGTTCACGGGGCATGGGAAGTTTCAATCTCTTCTTTCAATCCCTAACCCTAACCACTACTACCCTATCCCTAACCCTAACCACTACTACCCTAACCACTACTACCCTAACCCTAGCCACTACTACCCTAACCCTAATCCTAACCACTACTACCCTAACCCTAACCACTACTACCGTAATCCTAACCACTACTACCCTAAACCTAACCACTACTACCCTATCCCTAACCCTAACCACTACTACCCTAACCCTAACCACTACTACCCTAACCCTAGCCACTACTACCCTAACACTAACCACTACTACCCTATCCCTAACCCTCTAGCCACTACTACCCTAACCCTAACCACTACTACCCTAACCCTAACCACTACTACCCTATCCCTAACCAGTACTACCCTAACCCTAACCACTACTACCCTATCCCTAACCCTAACCAGTACTACCCTAACCCTAACCACTACTACCCTATCCCTAACCACTACTACCCTATCCTTGACTCTATTGACTCTATGCTTGATGTACTTGTAAACTTATTAGATATTACATAAATTATTATGTATTGCATATTGTCAGTTTTAAAACTCACTTTTTCTCCTGTCAATGGACTTTGTTTTTTATTGAGAGGTTAATGATGTTTGTACAATGTATTGAAGTGTTGTATATATATACAGTGTTTTTAACTTTTGTGATATTGATAGGATTTTGTACAGTATGTATGTTTGTATGGCTATTGTTTTTGTGTTTTATGTGGACCCCAGGAAGACTAGCGACCACAGCTGTGGAAGCTAATGGGGATCTGAATAAATAAATATCCCTAACCCTAACCACTACTACCCTAACCCTAACCACTACTACCGTAACCCTAACCACTACTACCCTATTCCTAACCACTACTACCCTAACCACTACTACCCTATTCCTAACCACTACTACCCTAACCACTACTACCTAACCCTAACCACTACTACCCTATTCCTAACCACTACTACCCTAACCCTAACCACTACTACCATAACCACTACTACCCTAACCCTAACCATTACTACCCTATTCCTAACCACTACTACCCTAACCCTAACCACTACTACCCTAACCCTAACCACTACTACCCTATCCCTAACCACTACTACCCTAACCCTGAAAGGGACATCATTTACTAAACATCATCGCTGGTGTAAAACGATTTTGCCGGTAGCAGTTGGATGTTGATGTCCTACAGGCTGCAGCCAGACATTATTGGGTCCAGAGTCCTGGGTAGTGGTGGCTCGTTCGCGAACAAATCACTTCGAACGAACGACTCTTTAAAATGAACGAACCGACCTGATTCGCCGCTCTCAGTGAACGACTCGTTCGTCGTCATTCGTATCGTTCGTCCTCCAAGACTCTACTCCCAGCTCCACCCACTACGCGAGTCGCCGTTCGTTCACTGACTGTGTTTAGCGGTGAGGACTGAGAAGTCACGAGAGTCAGACGGGCAACAACATCCCGATTCTAACATGAAGCGCTCCTCAGCTAAAAGGAACTTAGTTAATGTTGTGTTGACCGTTTGCACCGTTGCACGATCGTGATTCGTTTGAACGAGAACGAGGGAGGAGCCGAGTCTGACCGACTCAGTGACTGAGAATCATGATTCACCGCTACCGGAAACGCAAACGAAGGAACGAAGGAACGACTCTTCTTGGCGAACTGACCGACGCAAACTGATTCATTCAAACGAATCATGAAATCCACCACTAGTCCTGGGAGTCGTCCGCTTCCGCTTGGTTCTCTTTTAGATATCAATTTTAGGAAAACACGTTTTATTCGCAATGTCATTTGAAACCACCTACTACTACACTACCCACAACTCTAAAATGTAACACGACGTCTTTGATTGGTGGAGCTCGCTGTTACCATGGAAACAGTGGCGGCTGCTGGTCTTTCAAAGAGGGGAAGCTCGTTTTCAGCCTACATCATATAAACTGTCAATTTATTTATATGTAAATTCTGCTCTCTGTTCCTTTTCAAGGAAATGCTCTGTCATACCAACTAGCTGTCTTTTCCAGTGACTTGACCAGTGTCCTCTCAATGGCCAGCAGAGCTAGGCTGCTTCAACGGCCTTGGCCCATTGTGTTACGGGTGTAGGACTTGAGCCGCTTTAAACAGGAGAAGCTCCTTTCTACACCTGCAGATGTAGCTCCAATTGTTGCCACTAATGAGAACAGTTTGTAAAGCTGAGGCATTGCACTGTCCAACTCCATGTCTTTAAGAAACACCAAGAAATCACACAGTTTTCCCCTGCCACCCTGCAAGTCCTGATCTGAATACAGGACTTGAAGTTCAGACCTCAGGCTCCCTGAATCAAAGTGATGGCCAAAACGATATTGAACTTGAACAAGGAAATGTGGGAATTATGTTAAACTGAAGCAAGGAATTGTGTGAATAAGTGTATGAAATGTACGATGAAAATTGTCTAGCAATTTCGCCAAGCAAATATCAAGAAATAGGTTGCAGTTCGTCTTTCGACTCGCTCTTCAAAATCCGCGATGGGACTGAGGACTGAAGAGTAGTGATGGGTCGTTCACGAACGAAACCGGTGTCACCCCGTGAGCCGTCGTGAGGAACGGCCCCAGGGGGCCCCAGGGGGCGCTGCTGCACATGTTCAATATAATTATAATTAAACGCTCAAAGGCGAATCAACATAATAATTAAACACTAGATGTTGCTTCTTATGGGGAAAGAAGAAGCTAGTGGTGGACCGTACTAAACAGCAGCGCAGCAGCCGGCACTGTGTGCAAAAAAATACTCTGGCTCATGTTCATGATTTCAATGTGTTTTTCTTGTGGCAGACTAAAGCGCCTACAGTGCTTTATGGCAAACAATCGCTACAAAGAACGCCTAAATATTATCCGACACCCGCTGGTCTCAGCATGACTCATGTACAGTATGTCTTCTGTCATTGATCAATATGAGCACATTTTAACCTCGATGGTTGAATTAAAATCAGAGGGAGACAGCAAGTGCAGCTCGCAAGCGACCTCCCACACGAGCAACGGAATCATGTGATTTTATTATATGCCTTGTGATAGGGTTGACTTGTGACGTGGCGTTTGATCGGTACATTTCGACTGCGCATGTATTTTTTAAATTTTAAATTGCTGCAATAAATTATGTTGTTGATGACTTCTAACGTGTCTCTGTCTTTGCTGTTTAAATCGAACAGTAGTCTGAGTAATACATCGGCGGTAACCATGGTTTTTGGGGTATTGCGAAATTGCTCCAGCTGGACATTGGACCAAAGGCCCAATCCCATTACTGCCCTACCCCAAAATCTCAACCCTACCCCTACCCCTCAACCCTACCCCTACCCCTCAACCCTACCCCTACCCCTTAACGCTACCCCTCAACCCTACCCCTCAACCCTACCCCTACCCCTCAACCCTACCCCTTAACCCTACCCCTATGAAATGGGATGACAACCCTTCAAGACCCCTACGTCATTAGTAGCCGTTGACAGGGTTTTGATCTTTATTTATTTATTTTTGGATATTTTGATACAATATCTGTCTCTGGAATTGTACTGTATAGTTTGAATGTCTTAGGAATGCAACCTTACCCACATGGAAAAACACGGTATGATTAGATAAGATTATTATTCATGCTCACAATCTGTTGGTCTGTTAGATAGATATCTTTGACATGTTATGATAGATAGATAGATAGATAGATAGATATCTTTGACATGTTATGATAGATAAATAGATAGATAGATATCTTTCACATGTTATGATAGATAAATAGATAGATAGATATCTTTCTCATGTTATGATAGATAGATAGATATCTTTCACATGTTATGATAGATAGATATCGTTCACATGTTATGATAGATATCTTTCACATGTTATGATAGATAGATATCTTTCACATGTTATGATAGATAAATAGATAGATAGATATCGTTCACATGTTATGATAGATAGATAGATAGATATCTTTCACATGTTATGATAGATAAATAGATAGATAGATATCTTTCACATGTTATGATAGATAAATAGACAGATAGATAGATATATTTCACATGTTATGATAGATAGATATCGTTCACATGTTATGATAGATAGATATCTTTCACATGTTATGATAGATAGATATCTTTCACATGTTATGATAGATAGATATCTTTCACATGTTATGATAGATAAATAGATAGATAGATATCGTTCACATGTTATGATAGATAGATAGATAGATAGATAGATATCGTTCACATGTTATGATAGATAGATATCGTTCACATGTTATGATAGATAGATAGCAATTGGCTGCTTGCCGTCGCTTCCCTGTCGTCATTGTGTTAAACCAGCCAATATCGCGCCAGGGGGAAAAGCCAGCTTCGTGATTGGCTCCCGCAAAAACGTATTGAATCTAGAAAGAAATGTATTGATCTTCTCCAGACCCTTCTGCAGAGCGAACTCACATCACCGGCAGAATGGGCGGGGCTACCAGTCTACTGGTCCTCTACTAACTAACTCAGTCCTTAGCCTCACAGAGGGCTACCAGTTTACTGGTCCTCTACTAACTAACTCAAAACATCTCCCTCTCCACACCTGTCACCAACCTAGGCGTAAAAATGGATTCCCACCTCTCATTTGATACCCACATCAATCACCTCTGTAAGACATCTTTCTACCACCTCAAGAACATCGCCAAACTCCGTCCAACACTCACCCTGGCAGATGCAGAGAAGCTCGTCCACGCCTCCATCTCCTCCAGGCTGGACTACTGCAATGCACTCCTCATCGGGATCCCTGGCAAGAGCATTCAGAGACTGCAAAACACCCAGGACAGCGCTGCCAGGATCCTGATGAGGGCGCGAAAATACGATCACATCACCCCCACCCTGAAGTCCCTCCCCTGGCTCCCCGTCCCTTTCAGAATTGATCACAAGGTCTCCCTACTCACCCACCAGTGCATCTATGGTCACGCTCCCCTTTACCTACAGGAACTCCTCACCCCCCAAACCTCCTCACGCACCCTCCGTTCTGCAACAACACACACTCTCCAAAGCCCCAGAACCAAACCCACAGCATGGGCGACCGGGCTTCCTCCTCTGTAGCCCCGAGAACGCCCTCCCTGACCATCTGAGGGCCCCACAGTCTGCACATGTTTTTAAACTAAAGCTTAAAGCGTATCTTTAAAAAAAAGCTTTTTTCTAATTCCTGTTTCATATAGGTTCCCCTTGTTTTAACTAGTTTATCTTTATTTTAAAATGTTTGACAATTCTACTCGTAGCTCTTTGCTAAATGGATCTCTTTCACCTTCTTGTCGTTGAAACATCGCAGATTATATTGTTCTAAGTTCAATATAGATTATTCAAAAGTCGAATGAATGAGTACTTCTGTCCTTTGGATCTCTTACAGGTTGGGCCGTTGTTGGCCGTACACGCTAGCGTTCTGCTAATGAATGCTGATTGGTCAGGGACGGACTTGTGACTGATTACGACCAGAGACCCTCTTGATGGCATCTGAAGCTGAAGCACAATCAGAAACATTATCTTAAGGAGGACTTTCCGTCAAAGTTAATTGTTATATATTATATGTATATATATTATTATACATATAATATATATAGGCCTATATATATATATATATATATATATTTTATATATGCGGAAGTGGCAAAGTGACTCAGAACTTGTATGTAACGTCATCATCTTTTTTAACAGATTTTTAGAACAGTTAAGTGAACTTAAAAAATGCAATATTCAGTGCGAGTGAGATTTAGAGTGTATTATCTTACCCTCCCTTTTGAATGAGACTCTCAAATGACTTGACAAAAAACGACACCCTGAGAAAAGTGTAATTTGAGGGTGAAACCCGTCGACTCCCATTCATTCTGCCCTCGCCCGCCAGCGCCCTCTCATGGACAGAGATGTGTTAGCAACCAGTTCAGAGCCCGGAAGTCACCAGAGAGTGCCAGTTCTCTTCCTATTAGACATTCTCTGGTATTGTCTATTGCCAGCGACGCCCCCGTTGCCAATCATTTAAGTTCCTTAAAAAAAATTAAACGTAAACATTCAAAAGCACTACTTGCAGCTTATGATGAGAAAAATGTATTTGAGAACCCCTAGCAAAGTTAGTTTACCATTTATTTATTACTTTATTTTTTTAATTATTTTTTTGTCCATTTTTGTCCATTTTTATAATTTGTCCCATTATTTTACATAATTTGTCTTTTTATTCATTGTGCCTTGTATGTAAATTAGGAGGTGTAATTGTCATTTCTATGCCAACGATCTTGTAAATGAATTCATAAAAAAACAACCCCACTAATACCCATAGTGCACGGTTAACCTCAATACATCCCATCATGCATAGCGGTTCTGCTTTCTTTATGCAAATGAGCCTCAAGCTAATCATTGTGTGTGTTGTGTGTTGGTGGGTAATGTGTTTGTTTGTGTGTGTGTTGGTGGGTAATGTGTGTGTATTGTGTGTTGGTGGGTAATGTGTTTGTTTGTGTGTGTGTGTGTTGGTGGGTAATGTGTTTGTTTGTGTGTGTGTTGGTGGGTAATGTGTTTGTGTGTGTGTTGGTGGGTAATGTGTTTGTGTGTGTGTTGGTGGGTAATGTGTTTGTTTGTGTGTGTGTTGGTGGGTAATGTGTTTGTGTGTGTGTTGGTGGGGAATTTGTTTGTGTGTGTGTTGGTGGGTAATGTGTTTGTTTGTGTGTGTGTTGGTGGGTAATGTGTTTGTGTGTGTTGTGTGTTGGTGGGTAATGTGTTTGTTTGTGTGTGTGTTGGTGGGTAATGTGTTTGTGTGTGTTGGTGGGTAATGTGTTTGTGTGTGTTGGTGGGTAATGTGTTTGTGTGTGTTGTGGTAATGTGTTTGTGTGTGTGTTGTGGGTAATGTGTTTGAAGAGGTGAAACTATAAGCCGTCCAGGGTTTCTATTTATCAGCTTCAATGGTTTTTCTTTTTATTTATAATGAGGAATGGAAATCAGCAGGTTGGTATCGCCCATGAGCATGATAGAATAAAGAAACTTTTATTTTAATTTAATTTATTATCCTTTACGACCGACATATGCTTCAAACTTTACACTCCATTACTCTGTTACTTATTTTCAACTGCTTGATAAAACACGTGATCACAAAAAATGTTATTGGCCCTCATCTCAAAATCAAGTTTGAGATTAATTTGCAGGCTTGCATAAGCACGTCCCAAAAATTGCACTTTATTTCAGTGAAAAGACTTTTAGTAAAACTTGAGCATCATTCAATGTATCCTTTAGCAATACTCAACCAACATAAATGAGTGTTTTTATTATGCCACGCAATCAACATTAAGAAATCAAGTTATTTACAGAGGCATATTATATATATATAAGACAAATTATACATGTACAATCAATGTGTCTTTACAAGTACAAGTTCATTCCAATGTGATGTTAAAAGTAGACAAAATGTGACTATTGATGAATTTAAACCAAAATTAAGTTTGCCTTCAAATTGACAGTAAACATATTGAAGGTACGAGTCTAGAAAGGTCGTTTTTTTAAAGAAAAGGTTTCTTAAATATGGGCCAGCCTTAATATAAAAAGGTTCAAGTTGGTTAATAATATAATTTAAGAGTTTATTCACATCTTTTTTTAGAAGGGTTGTTTTAAAGCACTGCAACAACCTTTTCCATTCAATGACCTTATATATTAAAAAAGGACTACTTTGATGACACGTTGAGGGAACTACTCACATAGCACAATAGTAAAATACTTTGCAATCAACACATTTAGAAGTCGGGCTACTCTGACCCGTAGAGAGGCGTAGGATAGTGTGTGTGTCTCTAGTGGTCCTCTTTATCTCGGCCTTTCTTTTCCTTCTCGTCTTGTAGAGCTGTGCCCAGTTTCTTGATGAGCACCGACAGAACCTTGTCCAGGGGGTCCATCACGCCCCGCTGCAGCCACTTGGGGATGGTCGTCCTGGCGTGATGGAAACCCAGCTTTTGCAATATGTAGTCCACGCCCACGGGGTCAATCTTACGTCCAGTCCAAGAAATAAGCCTAGGAAGTAAAGAAGTGGTTTGTGAGTAGCATGTTTAAGACCTTAATGCCATTGAGCACAGTACGCCATAGCGCTGATTGTACTAGTGTCTATCAACAGTGGAACTAGAGGAACATAAATCAACTTCTCTCTATGCCAATTGCACATATTCAGTTTATTAAAGTGTCCTGATGGCTAAACAATCCAATCCCAAAGGAACACCTTCTTCAGCCCAACAGGATGTGAGTTCCTAACAGTGGGGCTGCCTTCAGGCCCGTCTGAGTGAAAGGTATTTCTAAGGACTGTGATGAAGCAGCCAACGGTTGGTGGTACTGCGAGGCCCTCCCACACATTAATGTTGGTCCTCTGACTCGGTAAAGAGCCACAGAAGAGCTGTAGGTGACAGGAGGAGCCGTGTCCGTCGGTTCATGATACACTTGAACTAGTGATGCTTCAGCCACCACAGCTGAGCAGCAGAGGATTCCTCTGAAGTGGAAATGTGGTTCTGTCCCCCTGCAGCGAATGGTTCTCCCTGGTGACTGATGAACATGTCTGACCGCAGCGTGGGCTCCAGGTGCCAGGTGTTGCACATGAACTCCCTCCAGTCCACCGTGGTGTAGTTGACGCCCTCCTCCTTGTCTGAGGAGCTGTCGTCATGGAGACTGGTGGGGCTCTTCTGACCGGGCCGGGTGGTGAACATCCGGGGGGCAAACAGCGCTGCCACAGAGAGAGCAGAGGTTAGAACCACTGGGCTGTGGCAGACGCTCCAGATGTTTGCCTGCAGGCTGCATACCTTTCTCCTTCTCCTTGAGGTAGGCCGACACCAGGTCATGGAGGAACATGATGAGCTCAGCGTCCATGGTGACGCAGATATGATCCGTGAACTCTGTGACCACGCTGCACTCCACCTTAGGCTTGCTGTCCGAGTCTAGGAGCAATGGATAAGGACACTCCGTTATGGCCTAGGGCTAGTCTAGGAACAATGGATAAGGACACTCCGTTATGGCCTAGGGCTAGTCTAGGAACAATGGATAAGGACACTCCGTTATGGCCTAGGGCTAGTCTAGGAACAATGGATAAGGACACTCCGTTATGGCCTAGGGCTAGTCTAGGAACAATGGATAAGGACACTCCGTTATGGCCTAGGCCTAGGGCTAGTCTAGGAACAATGGATAAGGACACTCCGTTATGGCCTAGGGCTAGTCTAGGAACAATGGATAAGGACACTCCGTTATGGCCTAGGCCTAGGGCTAGTCTAGGAACAATGGATAAGGACACTCCGTTATGGCCTAGGGCTAGTCTAGGAACAATGGATAAGGACACTCCGTTATGGCCTAGGCCTAGGGCTAGTCTAGGAACAATGGATAAGGACACTCCGTTATGGCCTAGGGCTAGTCTAGGAACAATGGATAAGGACACTCCGTTATGGCCTAGGGCTAGGGCTAGTCTAGGAACAATGGATAAGGACACTCCGTTATGGCCTAGGGCTAGTCTAGGAACAATGGATAAGGACACTCCGTTATGGCCTAGGGCTAGGGCTAGTCTAGGAACAATGGATAAGGACACTCCGTTATGGCCTAGGGCTAGGGTCAGGGCTAGGGTCAGGGTCAGGGTCAGGGTCAGGGTCAGGGCTAGGGCTAGCCCTGACCCTAGCCCTGACCCTAGCCCTGACCCTAGCCCTAGCCCTGACCCTGACCCTGACCCTAGCCCTGACCCTAGGCCATAACGGTGTTTGCCTGGGACCATAAATCACGTAAAGAGCCAGTGAACCCACTACTAAACATGTGGACTAAACGTCTCATATCTTTACCATTTAATCACTGTTTAAAAAAGGCTCTAATGATGTTTGTGCCGTCCTCCCCAAAGCAGTCAGACCTCACCACCCTCCGGTGGCGCCGTGTGTCAGTGTGTGTCAGTGTGTGTCAGTGTGTGTGTGTGTCAGTGTGTGTCCGTGTGTGCGTGCGTGCGTGCGTGCGTGCGTCAGTGTGTGTGTGCGTGCGTGCGTGCGTGTCTCCGTACCGGTCAGCGAGGGCTCCTGGGGCTCCTGGACGTGGATGGACTTGAAGTCCAGCTGCATGCGGGGCAGAGCGAACACGGTCTCCGTCTCGTGGTTGTAGCTGGAGGAGCCTCTGAAGCTGCTCAGCAGACTGGAGCTCTTGGTGGTGGAGCCGTTCTCCTCCGTGTTGGTGTCAGCGTTACGCAGTAAGTTTAATTCTGAACACATTAAACACGTTGTTTAGAAACAGATGGCTCAAACTCTCAACTTCAACATATTAAAAATTGCTATCAAATTGCTATGAAAATGCGAAAGGCATAAATAAATGTGGTAGTAACATTGATACATATTTTCTCATTGACAATCATTTGATCTTCTCATTAAAGTGTCATATTTCCATTTGAAACGTTTGTTTTTCTGGACAACAAGTTTGACCCAAACAGTTGATTCAGATGCTGGAGCGCAGAACACGACATGAGTCACAACAGACCACAAAACCTCCTGAAGTCCAACAAAGGAACTGTCGTTGACAAAAGGTGGTCCAGCGTAAGCCGTTGGGTACGTGGGTCTGGCTGAAGAGGACCAGTCAGCGTCAGTAACACTGGGGCCGTACCTTCGTTCCTCATGGCGGTGACGTAGTTGAACCACTCCTGCACCGTGGCCACGCCGTGGGGCGGGTTCTCGTGGCGCCGGCGGGTGATCTTGGTGATGGTGGCCATGGGGCTCTCCAGCGCACCACAGGGCTTGGTCACCATGGTGTTGTGGCCCAGGTGGAAGTCCAGAGTCTGGACGATGTAGGTGGAGTCGTCGTTGGAGCCTGTGTCAGACACAAGCAGAAGCAAGTCCAAATGATGAGGAGACAATGAGGTGTGAAACATGTCGTCAACACGTCGTCAACATGTCGTCAACATGTCGTCAACATGTCGTCAACATGTCGTCAACATGTCGTCAACATGTCGTCAACATGTCGTCAACATGTCGTCAACACGTCGTCAACATGTCGTCAACATGTCGTCAACATGTGGTCAACATGTGGCCGAGGGCCTTGACGAGGGAGGGCCGTCTCTCTGGCTCACCGTCCTCCCAGATCTTCTGGGCCTCCGTCCAGAAGGCGATGTTGGGCTCCTCCAGGTGGAACAGCGCCCACGACTTGGAGCGGAAGTTGGGTCCGTGGAAGCAGGCCAGGGTCATGTGGTTGCCGTGGAGACTCATGGAGCCGCCCAGCTGCACGGCGTCCTCGGGGAGGGGCATCTGGAACAGGGAGATGTGGCAGCCGGCGATGACCTTCAGGACCCCGGGCCAGTGGCGGTGGTGGGCGGCGTCCAGGTCTAAGGGGCGGGGGGAGTGAGACAGCGTCATACACACACCTGTGGACGGACTGCAGTCTGCGTCCAGGACACGGTGCACTCACAGAGTTCTGTGGCTCCTTTCTCCACGTTGATCAGGGGGGCTTTGGGGGGCAGGTAGGAGCCGGGGCCCCACGTGGACAGCGCTCTCTTGCTGGTGTCGAACTGCTGGGTGAAGAACTCCTGGAGCTTCATGCCGATCTTGATGAGGTCGGGCGTGGTGCTCCGGGAGATGATCACCTGGAAGATGTCCCACTGCAGGTCTCCGTGGATGAAGATCTCACTGAGCGGAGGAGACACGGGACATGGAGGTTCATTAGAGGAACGCCACCCCATGCTGCTCTGAATGAAGGACATCTCCAGAAGAGTGAGAGGAGACTGAGCGGGAGATGAGCTCCTCATCAAGTGGACACACCTCCATGTCTTTAGTCTCCATCTCGCTGAAGGCTCCTTCACTTCTCTGTTTCTCTTTTCCAGACATAATGCGTAAAAACTAAAAGTAGGCATTTTCTGTTCATTTTAATGTTGGCACTGAAGTCTAAATTTGACTTAACTCATTAAACTTTTTTACCTCTGTAGCTTAACCCATATAATGTTATAATAGGCACAACCTTTCTGCTAAATGTGTACAAAACATAAGATATTCTGTGACAAAGGATAAAGGTTTATCCCTCGTGAAGCTCGACGATATGGCCAAAATCAAATTCTAATAAAAATAACAATATTGGTTGTTCATCAATGTTTCCTTTTAAAATACTTTAGCAGGATGCGATTCTTACATTTGTGTGATTAAAACACAGCAGCTATCAGAGTAAATGATCATTGAACGTGGTTCAAAGTGTTAGAGCCATACAACACAGTCAGCACCACAGAGTACCCCCTATTGTGTCGAGGTTGACCTTTGACCTGTGTCTACCTCTTCTGAGAGGCTGGTGTTCACCGTGTCGAGGTTGACCTTTGACCTGTGTCTACCTCTTCTGAGAGGCTGGTGTCCACCGTGTTGAGGTTGACCTTTGACCTGTGTCTACCTCTTCTGAGAGGCTGGTGTCCACCGTGTTGAGGTTGACCTTTGACCTGTGTCTACCTCTTCTCTGAGGCTGGTGTCCACCGTGTTGAGGTTGACCTTTGACCTGTGTCTACCTCTTCTCTGAGAGGCTGGTGTCCACCGTGTTGAGGTTGACCTTTGACCTGTGTCTACCTCTTCTCTGAGAGGCTGGTGTTCACCGTGTCGAGGTTGACCTTTGACCTGTGTCTACCTCTTCTCTGAGAGGCTGGTGTCCACCGTGTTGAGGTTGACCTTTGACCTGTGTCTACCTCTTCTCTGAGAGGCTGGTGTCCACCGTGTTGAGGTTGACCTTTGACCTGTGTCTACCTCTTCTCTGAGAGGCTGGTGTCCACCGTGTTGAGGTTGACCTTTGACCTGTGTCTACCTCTTCTCTGAGAGGCTGGTGTCCACCGTGTTGAGGTTGACCTTTGACCTGTGTCTACCTCTTCTCTGAGAGGCTGGTGTCCACCGTGTTGAGGTTGACCTTTGACCTGTGTCTACCTCTTCTCTGAGAGGCTGGTGTCCACCGTGTCGAGGTTGACCTTTGACCTGTGTCTACCTCTTCTCTGAGAGGCTGGTGTCCACCGTGTTGAGGTTGACCTTTGACCTGTGTCTACCTCTTCTCTGAGAGGCTGGTGTCCACCGTGTTGAGGTTGACCTTTGACCTGTGTCTACCTCTTCTCTGAGAGGCTGGTGTCCACCGTGTTGAGGTTGACCTTTGACCTGTGTCTACCTCTTCTCTGAGAGGCTGGTGTCCACCGTGTTGAGGTTGACCTTTGACCTGTGTCTACCTCTTCTCTGAGAGGCTGGTGTCCACCGTGTTGAGGTTGACCTTTGACCTGTGTCTACCTCTTCTCTGAGAGGCTGGTGTCCACCGTGTTGAGGTTGACCTTTGACCTGTGTCTACCTCTTCTCTGAGAGGCTGGTGTCCACCGTGTTGAGGTTGACCTTTGACCTGTGTCTACCTCTTCTCTGAGAGGCTGGTGTCCACCGTGTTGAGGTTGACCTTTGACCTGTGTACCTCTTCTCTGAGAGGCTGGTGTCCACCGTGTTGAGGTTGACCTTTGACCTGTGTACCTCTTCTCTGAGAGGCTGGTGTCCACCGTGTTGAGGTTGACCTTTGACCTGTGTACCTCTTCTCTGAGAGGCTGGTGTCCACCGTGTTGAGGTTGACCTTTGACCTGTGTACCTCTTCTCTGAGAGGCTGGTGTCCACCGTGTTGAGGTTGACCTTTGACCTGTGTACCTCTTCTCTGAGAGGCTGGTGTCCACCGTGTTGAGGTTGACCTTTGACCTGTGTACCTCTTCTCTGAGAGGCTGGTGTCCACCGTGTTGAGGTTGACCTTCCACTCGTCCTGCAGCTGGAGGTCTGCGTTGCTGAACACGCCCATGAGGATGGAGGAGCCCATGTAGTCCACGCGGGCCTCGGTGGAGCCCATGGTGATCTGGATCTTGTGGCTGGGCTGCTGGTTCGGGTGCTCCGAGATGTAAGCTTTGAAACAAAACACAAAGAAAACCCTTTTTGTCAAAGAAAATCGGAATCGTTAATCTTTTTTTCTGCAAAGTCCTGCTTATTCAATTGATGAAAGATTGAATCATTTGGGTGAGAGACACTAGACTAACTGTTCAACCTAAGAGTCAACAGAACCATTTGTTCATGACGGTCCTACGATCCACAACACCAGCCCTGCCTGCTGAGTTCTACTTCAAACAATATACAGGCATGCAAACTGGTTTGGGGTGAAAAAGGTGAGAATGATGCGTGAGCCAAGGAAAACACAGACCCACTAGGGGGTTCCAGGGTTATACTCCGGGGAGTTAAAAAAAAAAATAATATAAAAAAATATATATATATATAAATATATATTACAAAAATAATAATAAAAAAAAAATTATAATATATATTTTTTTTTGACCTGCGCAGAAATCTTTTTTTGGACCTGCGCGCACCTTTTTTTTTGGACCTGCGGGCGCATCTTTTTTTTCGGACCTGCGCACGCATCTTTTTTTTTGACATGCGCGCAGGTCCCAAAAAAAAGATGCACTCGCAGGTCCAAAAAATATATAATCTGTGCAGGTCAATGCACAGAATGATTGACCTCATTCTGCGCCTGCTAGTTGACCTGCCGGGCGGGACGATCAGTACTTCCCCACATAAAGAGCTTAGTTCGGATTGGATCGCTTCCCAAATCGTCCCGCTTACATTTCCGTCTTGTTTTTATTCGTTAACGAAAGTGTCAAAAGATTTCGCTGTCGTTTTTTATTTTTATTTAGTTATCATCATTATACGACAGTGAAGGGGGTCGCCGCCCCTCCGCTGCGCGTCGGGACGGACAACGCCCCTTAACTGGTATAATGACCGTATACCACAGCCTGTCGTGATCTATTGCTTAATTATATATTTAACACCCGAAGCAAAATTGAGAAGAAGAATCTCAACCCAACGGACCGGTGGCTACTGGTGGCTACTGGTGGCTACTGGCGGCTACTGGCGGCTACTGGTGGCTACTGGTGGCTACTGGTGGCTACTGGCGGCTGTGGCGGTTCTCCTCAGTACTCACAGACCATCTCCAGCGTGTTGACGTCGATGTTGCCCCCCACCACGCCCCCCTTGGAGTCCAGCTTGGAGCGGCCCAGGCCCACAGACATGCTGATCTCGCGGTCCCGGTTGCTGCCCACAGACAGGCGGCCCTGGCTCTTCAGCCCGCTGGTGGTCCACCTGGAGGAGCAGGGAGCTGGTTAGAACGCCGTCAGGTCACTACAGCAGGAGTCTGATAGTGAGGGGCCCGCCTTCGGTCTCAGGGGCTGTCCCCTCACGGAGCCTGAGGTCAATCATTTACTGATTATTGATCTTGATTATTGATCTTACGTGTTGTTCCCCATCACGTTGCTCATGTTCATCTGGACGTTGAGCTGCTTGAGGTTGATGGCGAACACCACCAGCGTCTCCCAGGGCGTGCCCTGGGGCCCCGCCGCCTTCCCGTTCTTGGCCGAGGCCGGGGTGGACGTCCTGGTCACCGAGTCTGGAGGACACGAGAGGGAGAGGGTGAACTTAGTGGTGAAGGACGCGGGTCAAAAGGTCAAATGACAGACGTCGGGTTCAGGGCTGTACCTCGTCTGGGGGCCGAGGAGTCGGACACGCTGCGGGTGCGGGCCGGGGTGGGGGACTTGAGGTGGGAGAAGCCGCCCGCGTTGACGGCGTGGTCCGAGAAGACGCCGGGGGAGGCGTGGCCCCCCGAGCTGCCGTCCCACGTCCTCCAGTAGGCCTTGCGGCTGGCCTCCGGGGAGAGGTGCTGAGAGACCGCCTCCGAGGAGTCAGGCGTCGCCGGGCCCGAGGCTGAGAGGACGTACACGTCAAACTACAGGACGTACACGTCAAACTACAGGACGTACACGTCAAACTACAGTATACACACGTCAAACTACAGTACGTACACGTCAAACTACAGTACGTACACGTCAAACTACAGTACGTACACGTCAAACTACAGTATACACACGTCAAACTACAGTACGTACACGTCAAACTACAGGACGTACACGTCAAACTACAGGACGTACACGTCAAACTACAGGACGTACACGTCAAACTACAGGACGTACACGTCAAACTGCAGTACGTACACGTCAAACTACAGTACGTACACGTCAAACTGCAGTACGTACACGTCAAACTACAGTACGTACACGTCAAACTACAGTACGTACACGTCAAACTACAGTACGTACACGTCAAACTACAGTACGTACACGTCAAACTACAGTACGTACACGTCAAACTACAGTATACACACGTCAAACTACAGGACGTACACGTCAAACTACAGTACGTACACGTCAAACTACAGTACGTACACGTCAAACTACAGTACGTACACGTCAAACTACAGGACGTACACGTCAAACTACAGTACGTACACGTCAAACTACAGTATGTACACGTCAAACTACAGTACGTACACGTCAAACTACAGTATACACACGTCAAACTACAGGACGTACACGTCAAACTACAGTACGTACACGTCAAACTACAGTATACAAACGTCAAACTGCAGTACGTACACGTCAAACTACAGTATATACACGTCAAACTACAGTATATACACGTCAAACTACAGTATGTACACGTCAAACTACAGTATGTACACAGTCAAACTACAGTACGTACACGTCAAACTACAGTACGTACACGTCAAACTACAGTACGTACACGTCAAACTACAGTATGTACACAGTCAAACTACAGTACGTACACGTCAAACTACAGTATGTACACAGTCAAACTACAGTATATACACATACAAATATACACTGTCAGGCCCTTAAACTAAAGACAGATGGTTGGCTTCAATTTTGAATCATTATATCGTAATTGTTTAAAGTTGAAATGCATGTTTAACCCAGAACACAACAGGAAGTACGCCCACAGAAGGAGCCCATGGTTCATGGACCCACAGCTTTGGATGCAGCTGCTAGTGGTGCCCAGTGTCACTCAGACACCCACCACCTCTCTCCCCCCACACTGTGTCCACCACAGAGCCTGCAGACGGAGTTACCTGGCAGGTTGATGGTCTGGTTCTACCCCACACTGTCCACCACAGAGCCTGCAGACGGAGTTACCTGGCAGGTTGATGGTCTGGTCTCCCAGGAAGAGGCGGCGGGCGATGCTGCGGCGGTACCAGGCCCGGGGGAACGCCAGGATCTCACTCAGACGCCGCATGTCGTACTTGAAGGAGGCCGAGCCGATGTCGCACACGGCTGGGAGGGACGAGGGCAGTGGATTCAACTCCTTTACAAACAGCTACCAAGGCGTGTTTAACACTGGCTTTACAAACAGCTACCAACGCGTTTGTGTTTAACACTGGCTTTACAAACAGCTACCAAGGCGTGTTTAACACTGGCTTTACAAACAGCTACCAACGCGTGTTTAACACTGGCTTTACAAACAGCTACCAACGCGTGTTTAACACTGGCTTTACAAACAGCTACCAACGCGTTTGTGTTTAACACTGGCTTTACAAACAGCTACCAACGCGTTTGTGTTTAACACTGGCTTTACAAACAGCTACCAACGCGTTTGTGTTTAACACTGGCTTTACAAACAGCTACCAACGCGTTTGTGTTTAACACTGGCTTTACAAACAGCTACCAACGCGTTTGTGTTTAACACTGGCTTTTGAAAATGGCCCATGCAGTATTGAGTTGGATGCGTCTTGCAACAACTTTATAAAAACATAATTTATATATATATATAGACATGTATACAAACAGACATTTAGATAACGGCCCGGGGTTCAGAACCCATAATACTTGCAGCGGCTGCCATCGTGAAGGAAACCAAATGAGAGCCAGAAGTGGATTGGATCGGAGGACGCAGTGAGTGATAAATCCCAGAGAGGGAAGACACGATTGGTCCATTTTACTGTCCTTTGAAATGAGTCTTAGTGAACAGGTATTAACCACTGTGTAATTATAGCGGGCCCACCAATCACAGAGCTGCATGGTATTTCCCTTCCCGTCAACTGCAGTCAGCAGCATTCTGATAGGCTGACAGAGGGCTTCTTTCACTTAACCCTTCACGCTCCGAGACGCTTTGAGGGGTTTATTTCCTCAGGAACATTTTTGTTTCGATGTTGATTGTAAAATCCTGAGTTAATAAAATAAAATGAGCGTGCGTAGGACGTGTTGAGAGGGCCTGGAGGGCTGAGCGGCAGCAGGTACCTGAGATGTTGATGAGTGTGGTGTCCATCTTCCCCCCCTTGGTGGGGATGAAGCTCTCCAGGAAGGTGGGCCCCCCGGTGCGCCGCATCCTGGACAAACTGACCTTAACGAACTCCAGGTTGATGCTCAGAGAGTCCTTCCTCCCCGTCACCGAAGACGCCTCCTCCTCCACTGTTCCTGGAGCAAACACAGTTCATCTCTCTCTCTCCACAGTTCATCTCTCTCTCCTCCACAGTTCATCTCTCTCTCCTCCACAGTTCATCTCTCTCTCCACTGTTCATCTCTCTCTCCTCCACAGTTCATCTCTCTCTCCTCCAGTTCATCTCTCTCTCCTCCAGTTCATCTCTCTCTCCTCCACAGTTCATCTCTCTCTCCTCCACAGTTCATCTCTCTCTCCTCCACTGTTCATCTCTCTCTCCTCCACAGTTCATCTCTCTCTCCTCCACAGTTCATCTCTCTCTCCACTGTTCATCTCTCTCTCCTCCACAGTTCATCTCTCTCTCCTCCAGTTCATCTCTCTCTCCTCCAGTTCATCTCTCTCTCCTCCACAGTTCATCTCTCTCTCCTCCAGTTCATCTCTCTCTCCTCCAGTTCATCTCTCTCTCCTCCAGTTCATCTCTCTCTCCTCCAGTTCATCTCTCTCTCCTCCAGTTCATCTCTCTCTCCTCCACAGTTCATCTCTCTCTCCTCCACAGTTCATCTCTCTCTCCTCCACAGTTCATCTCTCTCTCCTCCACAGTTCATCTCTCTCTCCTCCACAGTTCATCTCTCTCTCCTCCACTGTTCATCTCTCTCTCCTCCACAGTTCATCTCTCTCTCCTCCACTGTTCATCTCTCTCTCCTCCACAGTTCATCTCTCTCTCCTCCACAGTTCATCTCTCTCTCCTCCACAGTTCATCTCTCTCTCCTCCACAGTTCATCTCTCTCTCCTCCAGTTCATCTCTCTCTCATCCACAGTTCATCTCTCTCTCCTCCACAGTTCATCTCTCTCTCCTCCACAGTTCATCTCTCTCTCCTCCAGTTCATCTCTCTCTCCTCCACAGTTCATCTCTCTCTCCTCCACAGTTCATCTCTCTCTCCTCCAGTTCATCTCTCTCTCCTCCACAGTTACAGAAGCTAATGACATTTAAAAACATCACAAAATGACATTTAGCAAATCTAAAGTAGTTTAGAACGGCTCTAAGGTTACAGCCTGTACTGTGAACACTGAAGGAGAGAGAGCCAGGTTCTATCTGACTACTGTACTGTGAACACTGAAGTAGAGAGAGCGAGGTTCTATCTGACTACTGTACTGTGAACACTGAAGGAGAGAGAGCGAGGTTCTATCTGACTACTGTACTGTGAACACTGAAGTAGAGAGAGCGAGGTTCTATCTGACTACTGTACTGTGAACACTGAAGTAGAGAGAGCGAGGTTCTATCTGACTACTGTACTGTGAACACTGAAGGAGAGAGAGCGTACCGAGGTTCTATCTGACTACTGTACTGTGAACACTGAAGTAGAGAGAGCGAGGTTCTATCTGACTACTGTACTGTGAACACTGAAGTAGAGAGAGCGAGGTTCTATCTGACTACTGTACTGTGAACACTGAAGTAGAGAGAGCGTACCGAGGTTCCCCGGGCCGGACGCGAGGCCCGTCATGTTGGGCTTCTGCTTGCCGGCGCCGTAGGGGTGGAAGACGTACAGGGAGAAGTCCGACATGCAGGCGGTGAAGCTGAGGCCAGAGGAGGACGAGTTGGCGGGAGGCCCAGAGAGGTCCGACTGGCTGCTGCTCTGCCTGCTGCGGCCCAGCGGGCTGCCCAGGAGAGGAGACGCTGAGGGTAGAGAGCACATGTTAATACCATCGATACAGGAGACGCTGAGAGGGTAGAGAGCACATGTTAATACCATCGATACAGGAGACGCTGAGAGGGTAGAGAGCACATGTTAATACCATCGATACAGGAGACGCTGAGGGTAGAGAGCACATGTTAATACCATCGATACAGGAGACGCTGAGAGGGTAGAGAGCACATGTTAATACCATCGATACAGGAGACGCTGAGAGGGTAGAGAGCACATGTTAATACCATCGATACAGGAGACGCTGAGGGTAGAGAGCACATGTTAATACCATCGATACAGGAGACGCTGAGAGGGTAGAGAGCACATGTTAATACCATCGATACAGGAGACGCTGAGGGTAGAGAGCACATGTTAATACCATCGATACAGGAGACGCTGAGGGTAGAGAGCACATGTTAATACCATCGATACAGGAGACGCTGAGGGTAGAGAGCACATGTTAATACCATCGATACAGGAGACGCTGAGGGTAGAGAGCACATGTTAATACCATCGATACAGGAGACGCTGAGGGTAGAGAGCACATGTTAATACCATCGATACAGGAGACGCTGAGGGGGTAGAGAGCACATGTTAATACCATCGATACAGGAGACGCTGAGGGTAGAGAGCACATGTTAATACCATCGATACAGGAGACGCTGAGAGGGTAGAGAGCACATGTTAATACCATCGATACAGGAGACGCTGAGGGGGTAGAGAGCACATGTTAATACCATCGATACAGGAGACGCTGAGGGTAGAGAGCACATGTTAATACCATCGATACAGGAGACGCTGAGAGGGTAGAGAGCACATGTTAATACCATCGATACAGGAGACGCTGAGGGTAGAGAGCACATGTTAATACCATCGATACAGGAGACGCTGAGAGGGTAGAGAGCACATGTTAATACCATCGATACAGGAGACGCTGAGAGGGTAGAGAGCACATGTTAATACCATCGATACAGGAGACACTGAGGGTAGAGAGCACATGTTAATACCATCGATACAGGAGACGCTGAGGGGGTAGAGAGCACATGTTAATACCATCGATACAGGAGACGCTGAGGGTAGAGAGCACATGTTAATACCATCGATACAGGAGACGCTGAGGGTAGAGAGCACATGTTAATACCATCGATACAGGAGACGCTGAGAGGGTAGAGAGCACATGTTAATACCATCGATACAGGAGACGCTGAGGGTAGAGAGCACATGTTAATACCATCGATACAGGAGACGCTGAGAGGGTAGAGAGCACATGTTAATACCATCGATACAGGAGACACTGAGAGGGTAGAGAGAGTTAAAATACCATCCATATAGGAGAAGCTTTACTCTTCAAAATCACCCAAAATACACGCAGTAAAATCAACGTTGCTTTGCTATAATTTGCATTATTGTATATTTAAGGATACATTTTTATATTTATATTTGCAACTTATCTTCCTGTTCATATGCATTACATAATCAACGCTTGCCTTGTGCAACAATGTCCTGGTCCAGAATGTTCCACCGTGATAAAGAAACAGTCTCTCATACTGCCCTCTGAATGTTAATGACAGATATAGATATAGATATAGATATAGATATAGATATGATCTAAAACAAGAGTCCTGCTGCTCCCACCTTTGCCCGGGGGCGGTTTGGGGGTGTGCTGGCCCGGGGGCGTGGAGGGGGGGACGTGGGGGCCGTCGGCGGGGTGGGCCGCCACCGGGACCTCCAGCTCCCCCCGGTTGGAGGAGAAGACCAGGTCCAGGGAGGGCAGCTTCAGCATGCACTCCACCCGGGACATAGGGAGGCAGCTGAACCGGATCTGAGAGGGCTGGGAACAGACTCAGGGTGACGACTGAGACTAAGCCCTGATGAGAACAGACTCAGGGTGACGACTGAGACAAAGCCCTGATGAGAACAGACTCAGGGTGACGACTGAGACAAAGCCCTGATGAGAACAGACTCAGGGTGACGACTGAGACAAAGCCCTGATGAGAACAGACTCAGGGTGACGACTGAGACAAAGCCCTGATGAGAACAGACTCAGGGTGACGACTGAGACAAAGCCCTGATGAGATGTGAACAGACGTAAGTCAGTCCAATACACCTGGAGTCACACCAGCTCTTCCTAACTAGGCCGATAAAGAACAATAAACTAAATAAATGGGAATGATGCAATCGGCGCCAGGTGGACAAAACAGTGTCGTACCTGGACCCTGACGTAGACCACCACGTCCACAGGGAAGGAGGAGTAGGCCGAGGTGGACGACGACACCAGCGACGTGGCCGACTCCTCCAGAGAATCCACCGGTTCAAACTGGCCCAGGTCCTCCTCCTGGGAGGTGGCGGCTGAGGGGGTCAACAAGCAGAGAGTACACCATCAGAAACGTGGACCCACTGACACCCTGACCCTGTTTAAAGCTGGAATTGTACAAGTTTACGACATAACTACAACTCAAGTTATGTGTTCAAGCCCTGAATTAGCCTAAATACTGATGGCGCGCACGCGCGCACACACACACACACACACACACACACACACACACACACACACACACACACACACACACACACACACACACACACACACACACACACACACACACTAGAGCATGGAAATTGGAGTTGGTGTGGGTGTTGCTTTTGTGTTAACGTTCATTTTACTTCGCTGGGGACACTCGTGTTAATTAGAATCTCATAGGCTACCTCAGAACCTCTCGTGTCATTTTGTGGAATTGATCGTTATCGTGGCCTTTTCTGTGGGCCTATTTGAATTGAAATTTCAATTGCGTGTTGCGCTCATCTGTTGACATTTCCAAATGCCTTGCAGTTGTTTAATAAAGGCGCGTCGGGCTCAGATGCCTGTCGGCTCGGTTACTCCTCTGTCGACGTGGGTCAGGCTCGGACAGAAAAATGCGTCCCGTTCCGCGCTCTAACACACACACACACACACACACACACACACACACACACACACTAACATGTATAGTTCCTCTCCACTGGCGTGATGGGGATGGTCTCCAGGGCCTTCTCCAGGAAGTCCAGCAGACAGGGGCTGATGACCATCTCCTCGGGGAGCGTCTGCAGAGCCACCCAGGCGTACAGCTTGGCCGTCTTCACCCCGCCGCTGCTCTTGGCCTTGGCTGTAGGGACACATTGTAGACGACGCCATCAGCTCAGGACCTCTCCATGGTTACAGCTGCTTCACATGTTAAGGTACCACGACCAGGGGCCCCGTGGGCGGGCCCTCCAGGGCCCCTTGTGCCGGCCCTTCAGGGCCCCGTGGGCGGGGCCTTAAGGGCCCCGTGGGCGGGGCCTTAAGGGCCCCTGTGGGCGGGGCCTTAAGGGCCCCTGTGGGCGGGCCCTTCAGGGCCCCGTGGGTGATCAAACCATACAGCTGATCTCACTTTACACGACGCACTTCCAAAAAGCACAGTTAAATGCAGAACAAAATGATAACATTTCGGTGATTTGAAAAGGACAAAGCACGCGGACCAGCGCTCTCAGATGGGCAGCAGAGGCGTGAGGACATCATCATTGTTGATTGATTGATGTAAGGAACAGAGGAGGCGGTACCTGAGGTGAGGGAGGGCAGCAGGGGGGTGGTGAGAGAGCTGGTCTTGCTTGGAACGGCGTTGGAGAGGCTGTCCACGTCTTTCACCCCAAACAGCTTGGACTCTTTGGAGAAGGGCAGCGAGGAGCCCCGGGAGACGCTGGGCGACTCCGTCTTCAGGGTCTTGGAGTTGTAGTGGAGCTGTGGAGGGAATAAATGCTCCGTGTGAATCCCCATTCCAGCTCCAGGAAACACAGGGTAGTGGAGGTACCGGCTGCTTCAGCCAGGGGGAGATCTCATCAAATAATAAGCACGGGTTAAAACATAACATGTGTTAAACATACTATGTTCTAACCGTGCTTGGAAGAAAAATGTACTTCTGAGTAGGCCTGGGCAATAAAACAATTAATGATCGTATCGTGATAGACTTTTGATCAATATCAATATAAAACATCTTCAATATATATATCGATAAGAGACTGGACCACTGAATCTAGCAGCTGGGTTTGTTACACAAACACGGTTCCACACTTCTTTACAATATTTGAGTGTTTTTCATTGTCGTATCGACATTGGAGTATTTATCAATGAAGAACAGTGGAAGGTCATATTGTTAAAAAGAAGTGTTTAAATCCGGCATGGTAATTCCTAGTCTTTTTAGGTCATTAGAATGATCAATAGTAATCGATATGGATCAATATGATCACGTTATATCGTGATGTGTCTTTCTGCCATGTCGCCCAGGCCTACTTCTGAGGGAATCACTCCTTAGAGTTTGAAGCAGTCACTGACTCCGCTCTGCGGCGGTGTGAGAGCCAGACCTTGACGTCCACCCCCGGGATGTAGAAGACGGTGGTCTCCAGGTCGTTGGACTTGGTCTGCAGCGTGGAGGGGCACTTCTTGCCGGTGAGGAGGTGGCTGGTGGAGCTGTATGCGGGCTGCAGCTTCTTCTTCTTGGGCGGGGACTCCTGGTCCAGACTGCGCAGGCTGCGGTCGCAGCTCCTGCAGAGCACAGCGGAGGTGGAGGGCTGAGCCGCTGTGCTCTGAATGAATGGACTCAGAGACGGCCTCCTCCAGCTCTCCTTTCAACAGTCCGTACTCCTCTCCATGTAATCTGATGTTTGATATATACTATATCTGATCGATTTAATCATAATTTAAATAATGATTACAACCTTTGAGGAAAAAAAAGTATTGATCAGGATCACGAATACTGCAAATTGTGTGATATATTTGTGTTTTCTGAATGCATCCGTCTGTCTGTCTGTCTCCCTCCATCCAAGAAGACATATACAGACATAGGAATATTCTTCAGTCATATTCTTTATCAAACCTTCATTAATCTTCTATTGCCTCAGCAACGTATGTGTGGCGACCTGTTGAAAGGAACCATCAGCTACGTTTAACATGAGATAGAACTGACGGACAGACAGACCTCTTGAAGAACACGTCCTCGTGGAGGAGGTACAGACAGACAGACAGACAGACAGACGGACAGACAGACAGACAGACAGACGTTCTGAAGGACACGTCCTCGTGGAGGTGGTACAGACAGACAGACAGACAGACAGACAGACAGACAGACAGACAGACCTCTTGAAGGACACGTCCTCGTGTTCCGGCTGGGAGGTGGTACAGACAGACAGACAGACAGACAGACAGACAGACCTCTTGAAGGACACGTCCTCGTGTTCCGGCTGGGAGGTGGTGGGGTGGAGGACACACTTCCCGCTGTCGATCTCCACCCGGACGTCCAGCTCAAAGTCGATGTTGCGCTCGATGGGGGGGCCGAGGAAGCTGCGGCCGGAGGGCGTGCTGGGCCAGCGCTCGCTGAACAGCTGGCTGACGGCGGCGAAGCCCGACGCCTTCTTGTGGGACGCTTGGCTGAGGTAATAATACAGAGTTTAGAGGGGGACGCCTTTTAGACTGTTGAATGACGTATGGGTACATCGTATACGTCTGCTGAGCTAGAAAAAAGTCTGAGCCAGGGGGAGTACTCGTGGCAACCGAGAAGGCAGAAATGAACAGTGAGAATGATAAGGGGTGTTTCTAACATACAGGCCCTACTCTAAGCAGGCCCGGTTCTACGGGGGTGCATAAGCATGCATTGCACCCCCAAAAAAATTGTTTGCACCCTCAATTGAAAAAAGGAGGGAGTGAATTATTATTATTTTTTTATAAATATGATTAAAAAAAAGAAAACACTTGCTCACAAAACTAATTGTTCCATTAAATACCGTTGTTTGCTGCATTTATTTTGTTCACTAAACCGATAAGAACGTTATTATTATTATGACAGGTGCGCGTAAACTGCGCCCCGTCCGGCGGCGCGCACGTCAGTGACATTAAACTTCTTCGGCAGCAACAATTAGGCATTTACAATGGATTTCCGAAAATAAAAAAGAACACCGCAAAAGAATCCAATACATCAGACAGTATAACCGTTGTGAACACTAGCACTAGCAACGCTAGCTCAATCCTGCCCGACTCGCTGCCTTTGCCGGTGCCGCTCTCACTCCCGGACAAGCAGCCTTTGCCGACGCCACTGTGTTGTTCATAAGAACCCATATTTGCCAATTGTGTTTTGATTGTATTTATTTACAATCTTGTGAACTTTAAGAAAGGCACTATGTATTACTGATTACTTTTTGTGAAAATAACATTCCTAATTGGGTTTTATCTGTCAGCATTAAAAGTTTTGGGCAGCAGAATAAGCACTTATTGACATTAAGTGGTTCACATAAAGGTGCATCTCATAATATTAGAATATCAGGGAAAAGCTATTTTTTTGTAATTTAATTCAAAAGGTTCCATATAATCTAGATGTATTAGACATGAAGTGATATATTTCAAGCATTATCTTGTGAATGATAATGTAAAATTATTTTGTAACATTTAGTGGTTCACTTATATAAATACAGAGCATGTTTTATGTTTATGTTGTTAAATTATTTGGTCTCACAAGGCTACAGTGCTGCTTGAAAGTATGTGAACCTCTTGAGCCTTTTCAAATTTGATTTAATTTAACCATTATTAATTCATTCTCATATCCAAAGCTTGGATATCAATAAGCTAACGTTGCAGCTGAAATGTTCTCCACATCACAAGACATGATGTGATACCATCTTTTAAGCACAGTAAATGTTTTTGTCCCAACATGTCAGTACAACTACCCAGAAGTGCTTGTCTATCTACTGGTAGAAAGGCCTAGTGTAAAAAGCGAAGTCTGAACTGAAGCTGGGTAGCTGGTTTTACTATAATACTGGTGCACCCCCTATAATCTCAGATGCACCCCAAGGCATTCTGTTCTGGAACCGGGCCTGACTCTAAGAGTCCCCCCGCATGCAATTATTAACCCTAAAAAGCAGGATATTTACCAAACACCAACACAACTTATTTTAGATGAAAAGTGATCTAGTGGGTGACATGGTAGTGCTATGAATAGTTCCTGGTCCAAACCTCACCTTAAACACATTAAGTCCAACAAAGATAGGGTAAGATGTAAATATGGAATCCAGCTTCCCTCTTAAGGTTATTGGTAACTAGGGCTGGTAACTAGGGCTGGGAGTCACAGGGCGCCTCACGATGCGGTACGCTGCGACACGCGATGCATGGGCCGCGCGCAATATTTTTCTTTTTAATTAGAAAAATGTTGCGCCAATTTTGCGCCAGTGTATCGACTCTCGTATTGCACGAAAAAGGGCGACGGTATATCGGCATATAGATAGTTTGTCCCACCCGTATTGGTAACTATTTTGGAACTTCAATCTAACGCCCCCAACAAAAATGTATCATTCTAAACGTGCCTATGATAGTTACTGCCTCACCCCGAGCAGCTCTGAACACACCACTGGAGCAGGCTGCAGTTCAACGACTGGCCACAAGGAGCAGCAATGAGAATGGATTTCTGATTCTTACGTACTGTTCCTTTAAACAAAGAACAGAATGAAGGAGAACATAGTACGTACAGCGGTCTGCGGTAGCTGAAGGGCCGCACTCGCTCATAGTCCTCGTCTTTGTCCGTGTCCTCGGAGGACGAGGAGGACAGCTCCCCCTGGTGGTGACCCCCGTCGTGCTGGAAGGGAAGTGCGGGTGAGAAGACAGAGGGCGTTGCGGGGGCACTGAACACCGGGTAGTGGCCCTCACTACCCGGTGTGAGAGGATGAGGAGGATGAAGAGGATGAGGAGGGTGATGAGGGTGATGAGGGTGTGGAGACCCATCGGGGCCGCCGCCGCCGCCGCACAGCAGCTCAGATTCTGTCTCTTCTGGGAACTTCAGAAAAAGGAGGCAAAGTTTAGCGTCATAAAGAACATACTTTTGTTTTCTCATTTTCATTAAGGATGCCATTTATCGTCATCTTAAGCATAAGCTTAAGCTTCAATTGGTGGTACATGAGGGGAGTGATCAGTGAACTCCAGATTGACACTAGATGTTTATTTTAGATTGCTCAAACACATGTAAGCTGCAAGTCGCATGTTATTGTGAAATAGTTTAGTTACAGCATGAGCCATTCCCCAGTCACCAGACAGAAATAATACAAATGTGCAACACATACTGAAATATACCTCTGAAGTTATTGTCTTCATAATATCAATCCCATCCCTATACCATCACCATTCTACTACACTGGCATAGCACGAGAGACAGAGCAATGACATGGACACACTGAAATCAAGCACAGGAAGTGTATCCAACGTTCAACATCTCAGACATAGAACATCAACAGAACGAGAAAGGTTAATGCAGAGTTATTGTTTTGGAAGAGACATCCCCCGGAATGAACAGCCGGAAACATAAGGCAGGAGAGCTGTTGGACAGCAGACAGGACGGACAGTGAGCCAACGCAGATAGATCCGGTACAGAGCAGCAGATCCCTAACCCAGTTAAGAATCATGTTTTGATTAATGTGCTTTCAGAAAGAAATGAGCGCTGTGCTTTGTTCATAACTGATTTTAAATGTGGTCGAGATGAGAAATCGTATTCAGGTAGCAAATTAATTGCTTCTGTAGTTTTATAAATTCACAAATATGTATTTAGGTCATCAGCTTTATGAAAGTCCTTAATGTCATTATTTATTACAAATGACTGTATATTTTCTATTGGTACAGAAGTGACACTTATTTTGGTCAGAAACCAAATCCTTCCTTCTTCAGCGGCTACATGCTGAAGCTGTTGAACGATGTGGTGCACAGCGCTTTCTATCTGAAAGCTAGAGATTAGTTTTTGTTTTGCGTTTGATTACAGCTTTAGTTCCAGATACCTTGAATACCTCTCCTGGACTGTTTGTGGAGTCCGTGGCTTCCTTATTGATCTTTTATTGAACAAAAGAGACAATAAGGATGATCCAGATGAAATAATGATGTAAAGAACGTGATAACAGGAAGGTAAATATCCAAAGGAAAAATGAATAAATGTTTTAAAGCAGCTCAGAGGTCTGTTACATGTGGTCACTGACAAAATGTCAAAGAGCTGATTGTTAGAAAAAGTGTCCTTTCACAATATCCAAATAAAGTGCAGACATTGACTTTTAACGGGAACGTTTGGTATTATGAATTTGTTTTGATTCCTCGTTTATGAGTACATTAATGAGGTCAATTATATGATTCAAAGTACAAATTTGAGATGGGCACATAGAACCTGACCCAGCCCTTTGTGCCAGTATCAACCAAACCGTGGTGAGCTGAACAGGCGTGGGAAGGTAAACGTGTAAGAGGGAGGGTCCGTGCCATGGACTGAACATCTCTGACAAGAAAAGCATTTGGAATCTTTGATGAATGAAAAACATTGGCATGTTGTCCTCTAGTGTGAAGTTACCGTGTCCTGGATGTTGAAGGTGACTCTGGGCCCAGGGGACGAAGCCTCCATGCGGACGTCAGGCAGGTCGTCCACATCTGCTACCTTGGAGCTGCTGTCATGAGCACCAATCATAAAACACAAGCCATATGTCTAGGAATGGAACACCTGATAACAACAACTAAAGTCAAGAAGAGACTGGAGTCCAGTCTGTTTTATTAGAGGTGGTAAAGGTGGTTTTTCATGTATCAAAGCTTTGATTTGAACCATTTCATCAGGCATACTAAGGCGTCTAAAGCCTTCCTCAGTGTCCTGCGTACCTTTGGCGGTCCAGTTTCTTCAGGGGGGGTCTCCCCGCTGCTGCGGAGATGCTCTTGGAGCGGTTGTAGCTCGGCTTGTAGCCCAGGCCCCACTTATCCTTCAGCGACGCTGCCTGTTGGGGCACAACACCAGCATGGAAGGTGTGCGGCCACTAGGACTGGACCATGTCATAGTGGCCACTGACACCATCACGGTTTAGTGGTGGGTGTTATAATGTTGCATTTACTACATTCATGATAAATATATGTTAGGAATTGAATGACAATTACCACAGGTTTGTGGTATTTGTAAGATCGGTTATATGGAGAGATGCATGGATAATATATTGTATATCTTATCAGTATTGGCAGATAAAAAATTTTATTGGCATGAGCCCGATAAATTGTTAGCCCGATTATTTTGATGCATTTATTGTGTGCAGACTTTATTGGCGATGGTGAGGAAAAGGCAGTGGTCTCAGGTTACACCGGACAACATTTAAATACACAAGTAAGCTGCCAGTGATTGTTAAAAGCACTAAAGTAGGATGACTTCCATTAACGAGCACACATTGTTCAAATCATATTGCTTTCTTAGAGCTCCCAAACCACTAAAGTGGAGTGTCCCGTTCTGTATTGAGTCCAGGGTGAACTGAATCCTCACCCTCATGCTGGATCTCCGGAGCTTCTTCCTGACGTCCCTCCTGATGTCGTTGACGGCCACAGACTCCAGCTGCTGGTACCGCTGGATCTCCTGGTTAATGGTGCCCTCACTGGCTCCAAGCTTCCTGAGGTTTTCGAATGGTAGATGCAATCAATTATGTAGTATATTGTACAAAAGAAGCCCTGGTGAGCAATAGTTATTTAGTAAAATTACAGATGTTTAAATATGAACATAAACTGTATAATGTTCTCGTGTACTTCCCAAAAAAAGCTTGCAGAGCTCGAGTTGACAACAGGCAAAACCCATTAAGGCAAAACCCAGGAGAGGGCGAGAGGTCAAAACAAGAACCAATATCCGCATGACTCAACGACTTCTAGAGCTGTTGAACTACTCTCACAAATCAGACTTTAGATCAATATCGTCATGGACTCCTGCTAACAAGTTTACTTTGGTAGAATTTCTCCATAACAAAACAAGGTGTAACTCAAGGTGTGTTCTGTTATAACACAGTAGGACTGCTGGACCAGAGGTTCTGTTATAACCCAGTAGGACTGCTGGACCAGAGGTTCTGTTATAACACAGTAGGACTGCTGGACCAGAGGTTCTATAACCCAGTAGGACTGCTGGACCAGAGGTTCTGTTATAACCCAGTAGGACTGCTGGACCAGAGGTTCTGTTATAACACAGTAGGACTGCTGGACCAGAGGTTCTATAACCCAGTAGGACTGCTGGACCAGAGGTTCTATAACCAGTAGGACTGCTGGACCAGAGGTTCTATAACCCAGTAGGACTGCTGGACCAGAGGTTCTGTTATAACACAGTAGGACTGCTGGACCAGAGGTTCTATAACCAGTAGGACTGCTGGACCAGAGGTTCTATAACCAGTAGGACTGCTGGACCAGAGGTTCTATAACCAGTAGGACTGCTGGACCAGAGGTTCTATAACCAGTAGGACTGCTGGACCAGAGGTTCTATAACCCAGTAGGACTGCTGGACCAGAGGTTCTATAACCAGTAGGACTGCTGGACCAGAGGTTCTATAACCAGTAGGACTGCTGGACCAGAGGTTCTATAACCAGTAGGACTGCTGGACCAGAGGTTCTATAACCCAGTAGGACTGCTGGACCACAGGTTCTATAACCAGTAGGACTGCTGGACCAGAGGTTCTATAACCAGTAGGACTGCTGGACCAGAGGTTCTATAACCCAGTAGGACTGCTGGACCACAGGTTCTATAACCAGTAGGACTGCTGGACCAGAGGTTCTATAACCCAGTAGGACTGCTGGACCAGAGGTTCTATAACCCAGTAGGACTGCTGGACCAGAGGTTCTATAACCCAGTAGGACTGCTGGACCAGAGGTTCTATAACCAGTAGGACTGCTGGACCAGAGGTTCTATAACCCAGTAGGACTGCTGGACCACAGGTTCTATAACCAGTAGGACTGCTGGACCAGAGGTTCTATAACCCAGTAGGACTGCTGGACCACAGGTTCTATAACCAGTAGGACTGCTGGACCAGAGGTTCTGTTATAACCCAGTAGGACTGCTGGACCACAGGTTCTATAACCAGTAGGACTGCTGGACCAGAGGTTCTGTTATAACCCAGTAGGACTGCTGGACCAGAGGTTCTATAACCCAGTAGGACTGCTGGACCAGAGGTTCTATAACCCAGTAGGACTGCTGGACCAGAGGTTCTATAACCAGTAGGACTGCTGGACCAGAGGTTCTATAACCCAGTAGGACTGCTGGACCACAGGTTCTATAACCAGTAGGACTGCTGGACCAGAGGTTCTATAACCCAGTAGGACTGCTGGACCACAGGTTCTATAACCAGTAGGACTGCTGGACCAGAGGTTCTGTTATAACCCAGTAGGACTGCTGGACCAGAGGTTCTATAACCCAGTAGGACTGCTGGACCACAGGTTCTATAACCCAGTAGGACTGCTGGACCCCGACTGCCCTCCAACAGAGACAGAGCTGGCCTATGACGGTTGGAGATGGTACGTGGACAGAGGTGAGGAGGAGGTGGGTTGGCCTGGCGATTGTTAGTACTTGCACTTGGTTCTATGAACATCTTTACTGCACCGACAGCGATATATTGTTTCACTTCTTATGACAAATGTACTTATTAGCTGTGTTTGAAATCGTTCCCTATTCCCTCACTCACTATTCCCTATACAGTGTTTATGATATAGTGAACTATATAGGGAACTAACAAACGAGAATTCGGACACTACGCTGAACATTTCTGAACGTTATTTGCGTCAGTAAATGCGCCCACATTGCATTGTGGTACATGGGAGTAACATGTAGGGAACATCGTATGTTCACTCAAATGTTGGGTATTTTATAGTCCACTATATACAGTATATATACTATATATAGTGAATGAAATTAACCACTGAGAATTCAAACAGCACTACGAAATGGCGAGCACCCTACATAGTGCACTATATCAGTGATAGGGGACGGTTTAGAACACAGCTAGTGTCGCTTTGGATAAAAGCGTCTGCTAAATGCCCTAAATGTAAACGTCTGGGGTCTTACTTGAGGTCATCGATGACCTTGGCTTGTTCGTTGAGCTCTCTGATGTCCACCAGCCTCTTGGTGAACTTGCGTCCACGTGCGTCCACCACTTGGTTCCCCGTCACCAGTGGTCTCCTCGGGTCAAAGGGCTCCTTGTTCCCCACACAACCACAGACACATGTCAGCTAACGACGACCAACATGCCCATACATCCACAGCCAATCTCTGCAAGAGCTTCCAGCAGATAGAAGCTGTAGACAAATGATTTGTGCAAATAATAATTGGTCCACTTGCTTGTTTCATAAAGAATTGGTTTAATTATTATCAGGAAATTATCAATCAATCCCAATCCCAAATCTCAACACACATCCCTGAGTGTTGTCTTTAAATGGTTAAGCCTTCTTATTGTTTTATACACCACTGACAGCGCCCAGGCCAGGCCTGTTTGTCAAGTGGTCATTTACAAACCAGTCAAAACAATAAGAAGTCTGTGGACAGGTCAACTCGATGTTGCTTATCTTGCTCAAAGGCACCCAGGTAGGCTGGGGACATCGAGGTTCAGACCCACAACCTTTGAGCTGAGACAAACACAATTGCCAATTAAATAGGGGTTTGCTTATCAGAAAAAGTAGATTATTTGGGTTACATGCGATTCTATTGAAAATGTGCGTTAAGCGTTTAGTGCTCAGTGTCGGAGGGAACGCAGGATGTGTGTTTTCAGCTTCACTAAATAATTACCCATTAGAATACATTTGTGAAACTGGGTTTGTTGCCATCAGACTAAAGTCTGAAATACAATATCAATATCAAACACTACAAACCGAGTTGGTTTGGAGGTGTTGTTATTTAACGTTTGAATTAGAAAATGGTGGTATGTTTTGGGAGATAAACCAATTTAGTGTATTTTCCAATTTGAATAGAAGATGGACTGGCCTGTAGCGGTTTACTCTGCTCTTGATACTCTGACGTTCGTAGCCAACAGCTAGCGCAAAGCAGCTTCTATCGGAAATGTTGTCATTACATTACAGCGGCCCAAAGAGTTCAATGAGATGGCAGCAAGCTGTTCCACAAAAGTACCCTTTTGTCATGTGTGATGCATGTGACCACATTCCCACACCTCTGGCGGATAAAGAGCCAACAAAGGACGGTACATAAAGACACCACCACCAGCGAATAGGAATAACATCAAACTCTAATTGTCCTGTTAACGGCTCATAGAGCTATCGTTGGCAGCTCTATGACACACTTTCATCTGGACAACAATGAAAGTCTGACACTGAATTAAAGAAAATATGTGCCATTTACTCGACATGTCATGCTTTTCTTTCGCTTGTTTCATAGGGAATGTCGGAAATAATAATTAATCACATTTCAGCAACCTGGCCCTTCAAATGAAACCATTCTATGAATCAAAGGTTAATGTGGAGAAAGGGTTTTTTAAACATCATTAGGTTAGAAAAAAGCCATTCAATTTCTTGACAAAGTGAAGCAGCCCATTATTGTTTGTGGTCGGTGAAATTAAAGCATTGCCATTCTTTGCATTAACACCGATTCACACCAGCAGAGCTCCGCATGTTGAGAACCACAAGAGGGCAGCGGTTACTCTCCTCCGCCCACCGTGAAAGCTGCTCAGCGTACGGAGATAAGGGACTACATACACAGCCCCAGGAGCGGGGTCTCAGGCTCTTTGCGTCGCCCTCTTCCAGGCGGGGACTCGCACAGTTTAAGTAGTCGGCCGGCGAGGAGACGCTCTGCGGCCGGGGGCTCAGCCCCAGGATGTGATTTACCAGACGCTTCCTCAACGTCAGCCTCGGGCTAAAAGGGACCTCTGGACTCTGGACACACGGACAGTGGGGTGTACAGTAAGGGACCTCTGGACTCTGGACACACGGACAGTGGGGTGTACAGTAAGGGACCTCTGGACTCTGGACACACGGACAGTGGGGTGTACAGTAAGGGACCTCTGGACTCTGGACACACGGACAGTGGGGTGTACAGTAAGGGACCTCTGGACACACGGACAGTGGGGTGTACAGTAAGGGACCTCTGGACTCTGGACAGTGGGGTGTACAGTAAGGGACCTCTGGACACACGGACAGTGGGGTGTACAGTAAGGGACCTCTGGACTCTGGACAGTGGGGTGTACAGTAAGGGACCTCTGGACACACGGACAGTGGGGTGTACAGTAAGGGACCTCTGGACACACGGACAGTGGGGTGTACAGTAAGGGACCTCTGGACACACGGACAGTGGGGTGTACAGTAAGGGACCTCTGGACACACGGACAGTGGGGTGTACAGTAAGGGACCTCTGGACACACGGACAGTGGGGTGTACAGTAAGGGACCTCTGGACTCTGGACAGTGGGGTGTACAGTAAGGGACCTCTGGACTCTGGACAGTGGGGTGTACAGTAAGGGACCTCTGGACTCTGGACAGTGGGGTGTACAGTAAGGGACCTCTGGACTCTGGACAGTGGGGTGTACAGTAAGGGACCTCTGGACTCTGGACAGTGGGGTGTACAGTAAGGGACCTCTGGACTCTGGACAGTGGGGTGTACAGTAAGGGACCTCTGGACTCTGGACAGTGGGGTGTACAGTAAGGAACCTCTGGACTCTGGACAGTGGGGTGTACAGTAAGCCATGTACGATGTCTCCTTATTACAGTACACATAATGTAGGAGATATGAATCAAGGCTTCAATTCAGTCTTTCAATTTTGTTCGGTAACCTTGGTGATTTTTTTTTCTTTCTTTGGTCCAGAATAAGCATGATTCCAGAAGATGCATTCGTTTTTGGTGGCAATTGCATACATCCACTCAACGAAAAAAAAAGAAGCTTTTTTGTTAACAACACAAGATTGAACATGAATATGAAACCAGAAAAGTCTACAAGCACGACTCGCGGTACGAATAATACCAAGATGAGCGGTTTACCGTGGGTAGGGACGGTGGAGGCTGGGTTTACCGTGGGTAGGGACGGTGGAGGCTGGGTTTACCGTGGGTAGGGACGGTGGAGGCTGGGTTTACCGTGGGTAGGGACGGTGGAGGCTGGGTTTACCGTGGGTAGGGACGGTGGAGGCTGGGTTTACCGTGGGTAGGGACGGTGGAGGCTGGGTTTACCGTGGGTAGGGACGGTGGAGGCTGGGTTTACCGTGGGTAGGGACGGTGGAGGCTGGGTTTAGAGACTGGGTTTAGAGGCTGGGTTCAGAGACTGGGTTTAGAGGCTGGGTTCAGAGACTGGGTTTAGAGGCTGGGTTCAGAGACTGGGTTTAGAGGCTGGGTTTAGAGACTGGGTTCAGAGACTGGGTTCAGAGGCTGGGTGCACCGTGTGGCGGGTGGCGCCTGGTCTTACCATGTGAGGGCTGGGCGACATGGTGTCGTTGTCGTCCTCGTCCGAGAGGTCGGCCATGGGGGAGGTCCTCTCGGCGGCGTCCTCCGTGTCCTCCTCCCCGGTCAGGGAGGTCAGCGTGTTGCCCAGGGCGTTGAGGCGCTTGCCGATGTTGGGGTCCATATGGACGTCGATGCCGCACATTTTCCACAGCACGTTGAGGGTCCAGGTCCCGGCGCTGCTGCTCTCTGCGGGACGCGTGGAGAGGACAAGATGAAGAGGACTGGAACGGTGGTCCTCAAGCAAAGCCGTCAGCAAAACTACTGAATTAACGAAATGAGCAAAGCCAGTCAGGGACTTGAAACCAATGTGCACATGATACATTGTTCAATGAGGACTTTAAATATACTTTGGAGGCTTTGGCCTTACGGCAAGTAAGGCCAAAGCCAAAGTAAGCCAACTTGGCGTAAGGCCTCAACTTCAGAGAGGAGGAAGATGGTAGTAGAGGAGGTGCGGCGTCAGGAGGAGGCTAAAAAGTGTGAAGGCCATCTCTCTTGTCAAGCAGGGACAAGGGAGGAGGTGGGAAGGCCTGGAGAGGAGAACGCTCAGCTGGAGGGAGCTCTGGGAAATGGAGGCAAGCAACACCAGCTTCATCATCAGAGCTACCTATGATGTGCTCCCATCTCCAAAACACCTCCACCAGTGGTATGACCCAACCTGTGCCCTCTGCCCAACTCCAGCGACTCTCAAACACATCTTGACCGGTTGTAAGACCAGCCTCACACAAGACCGCCACACCTGGAGGCACAACCAGGTCCTCAAGAATCTGGCAGCAGCTCTTGAGAGCAAGAGGAACACCACCAACTCCTTGCCCCTGAGAGCCATCACAGCACCAACATTCATCCAAGAGGGACAGAAAGAGCCCAACCACCCCCCTCCCAAACCAGAAACTGGGCAGCTAGCCGAGGCCCGGGATTGGAAGATGCTAGTCGATATTGGCCAGCAACTAATCTTTCCACCTGAGATTGCAGCCACCAGCCTTAGGCCAGACTTGGTACTCTGGTCGCCTTCACTGGAGTCTGTCAACATTATAGAGCTCACAGTCCCATGGGACAATTCAACCGAAGAGGCATATGAGCGCAAGAAACTGCACTACACAGAACTGGCAGCAGACGTGCAACAATGCGAAAATCTATCCGGTTGAAGTGGGATGCAGAGGTTTGGGGGCTTCTTCCACCACCAGGCTGCTGACAGACCTTGGTATTCATGGACAGGCTCTGCGTCAGACAATTAGATCAGTCTCTGAAGCGGCCGAAAGAAGCAGCCAGTGGATATGGATGAAGCGGAAGCCCCTTGCTGGGCTCATAGAACAGCAACATGACCCGCTCACTAACCCCCCCCCACCCCCCCACCCCCCCACTTGAGAACCCAGGTCAGAACCCTCCTGAAGGAGGGTGAACAAGGTACGCGGTCAGCTCTAGGCCTGACTCAGGGAAGAGGACCCCCCCCTGCCTTGCATGGTCCCGTGGGCTGCGCCATTGAAACAACCGGGCAACACTCATGACCGGGCATGGGACACAAGCTCAGGCTGGATCCCCCTGTAGATGGCCACCGTTATGAGGGTGTCTAGTGTTGAAAGGCCCAAACACCCCCTGATTCAAAGCTCCACTACTGATGATGTGTCCCGAAATGACATCCTTCCCATGTCTGAGATACAGCTCCCGCGCCACGCTCAACATCAAGGCAAACCTCATGTGTGAAAACCATCCGTTGGCACAACGGACAGTTACCATCACGTCCCGTGTTTTCATGATTCTATACATAAACAATAATTCACGATACAGAGCACTCTCTACTCTTCTACTATGGACTCAGTCAACACCAGCCCATTAGGGCCACATAAATGTATTCCATGTAGTCTTCATAGAGATCGTTTATATGAAGACCAGTGATGTAAGGCACGTTGGAAAATAGCTGGTGTTGATAAAGTAGTTCTGGTTTCCAACCGGTATACCCCACAGCCCCACCCTGCCTACATCCAGTTTGGCATCAAATGATAAGTAAACACAATCTAAATCCACGGAGGACAATGGTTTGACGTTATATACAACGGCTGTATGACGTCATGATCTTCCCTGTGGTGGTGATGACTGAAGTGATTACATTTCTGTGAAGCTTTGTGTCAAAGCTGTCCTCTCCGTAGGTCTGAGCGGGTCACTACAAGGCGTTGGCTTATCGCTTCCTGAGAGAGCCTTGTTCAGACGCAGGTACAGCACGCTGCCAACCCACTAAAGGAGACTTGCCTGCAGAGGCCTGGCCGGTGGTCCTGGAGCACACCTCGTACGTCCCGTCCGGAACCACGCCTGCAGCAGAGGGGATGCACAGGGACGCTTTTAGTACCGACGCCGACGCTGACGACCTCAGAGAGCCGCCGCGCCCCGTGAGCCACTCACATGCGTTGATGACCAGGTCGCTGCGGATCTCCGGCTTCCAGTCGTCCCAGGACGTCTCGAAGCCCTCGGCGAAGCGGATGCAGAAGTTCTTGAAGTGGCCCTTGCTGACCAGCGACTCCGAGGAGCAGGCGGTGATCAGTGTGCTCTCGATGGTCAGCACCAGGGCAGAGCCCGTGTCAAACTCGGCCGTGTGGTTGGCCTGAGGGGCGGACTGTAGGGGGGAGCACATGTGTTAATGATCAACTCCCACGGAGGCCTAGCCTGGAGACCCAGAGCCACATCTAGAGAGCTGTAGGGTCCGACAACGAGTGATGAAAATGGCCCAACTCAAGGGGCGGAACCAAGCATGCATTTGAAAATATCACTGCACAAAATTGGATAAAACTACGACCAATCAGAAGAATACAAGGGGGGACGTATCCAGACCAGCGGAGCTAACCAATAGATAAGACTCTTGCCGTATCCGGTCGGTAAAACGGCAACGCTTTTGGCACGCCTATATCAGATACATGTGATTGGTTAATGTTCTGGGCCAGGGCAATCGGGGAGTGAGTATATTGCTCGATCCCAGAGTGACTCGCTGAGCAAATTCAAATTGTGCTATTGTGCTGGTATGGGGGACTTCATTACCCTGGGAATCTCGAGAGAACCCTGGAGTTCTCTCGAGATTCCCAGGGTAATGGAGTCCCCCATACCGTCTCAATTCCTGACGCGTAAATATCGGTGTACAAAGGTTGTACAAATAGCTGGGTCCTTTAAGGAGCAGCTGGTGCACTGGGAGTCACCTGGGCTGCGTTGGTGATGGGGAGGCAGATGCCCAGGTCGTTGACGGTCAGCTGCAGGAACAGGGTGCTGAAGGCCTGCGCCGAGGTCTGCTGGATGCCCGGCAGCTTGTCCACCACCTCCTTGGTGGCCACGTGGATGTCTTTGTTCAGGGCCAGCCGCTGCTCGTTCCAGTTGTCGTACGCCGCCTTGTAGTTCAGCCAGAAGAGTACAGCTACACACACACACACACACACACACACTTTCAGTTAACTATAACCAGGTTTTTGTAATTTGATTGATGATTATTGATTCAATAACACGCAAGTTTAAGCAAGCACTCTGATTGGTCAACTCCCGTTCTCGAGCGTGTTTAAATGCCTGGTGAAAGAACGGACAGAAAGAGCGTGCCTAATTACAGAAAGTATTGCTACGCTAACTAGCCAAAACTACTTTCATGAGCCTAGTTTCCATAACAACGTTCAACTGACCAAGAGTCGGCTGTCGTTACTATAGGAACTATTTTCTGATGGAGATGAACTCGGGCAGAACGCTTGAATTTGAGGGCAAATTAACCCACAATATGAACATATTTTACAATATTGTTGATAATGAAGATGGTTTGTGTTGTTGAATCGCAGTCTCACACTCGACGGCGTTCTTGAATGTCATCACTGGTACTTGAAGCACAGGACTTCAGAACTCGGCGCCAGCGCCCCGTTCCTACGGCTGTGCTTCGCGTACCAACGACGACAGTGAAGAGCGCCGTCGGGTGTGAGACTGCTTAAGTGTAGTTCAGTGGGACCTCTGTCGAAGGCGACGGGCTGGGCGAACACGATGGGCCGGTTCAGCGTGATGAGCACCGCCTCCTTGTCCGAGGAGCCGCTGATCTCCTCCTGCAGCGCGTTGCGCAGCCCGATCCGCGTCCGGAAGTACGCCACCTGGTGGAAGTCTGAGCCCGCCTCCTCGTACACCTGCACACACACACACACACACACACGCACACGCACACACACACACACACACGCACACGCACACGCACACGCACACGCACACGCACACACTCTAACTTAAACAGCTACAAAATAAATCTGTTTCCAATTGAAGGGGGATTTGCTGCCAAAATTGCAGAGATTTTGTTCAGATGTGATGCAACTCATTTGTTCTCTATACAACGAGGAAAAACTCTGAGCTGATTTCACCACACCTAATCCTGTAAAAAAAAAAACAACTATGCATCAATGATGACCAAGACATCACTTCACCCAGCCTGCAGTACGTGGACGCACGCAAACAAAGGGCCGGTAAACACAGCCTCCATCAAACACAGGACGCTGTTTCCAGCGCCACTGAGGACCACACGTCCATGGATAAGTCCTTCTCGCTCCAACACCCAGTAGTACCTGATGCTTCACGATCTGCCCCAGGGCCAGGTGGAGGTCCACCTGGCACTTCCCAAACAGCTTGAGGTAGCTGCTGCCCCCGCCGGGCTGGGCCTTGCACTGGATCCTGTTGGACAGCTCCAGCTCGATCAGACCCGTCTCGAAGCGCACCGCCCGCATGGACGGGGTGGTGGCGGTCATCTGGATGCCCTGGAAGGTCAACCGACACCGCTCCGATATCAGTTCACGCTCTGTGGCGTCAGACACGCGTGTGAGTTCTTTAGTGGGTTGAACTGCTGCAGCAGCAGCGGCGCGGTACCTTGAACATGAGGCTCAGAGAGTACAGCAGGATCTTGGGCTTGTCTGCGTCTGTTGAGATGTCGTGTTCGTTCCACAGGGGGATGGGCTGCTCGCCGCCTGTCGTACACGACACACGCGCAACGAGCACATGAGCACAGGCGCGCGCACACACAAGTTAATCAGCACTGCACCCATACCACTGCCTGATGTCACTGAGACGGCCATCCACACTGACCCCCACCCTGAACGTTATACCGATGCACTCGAAGGAGGAGAACCGCACACTCTCAGAAACACATTCTTGGCGTAGTGGTTGTCGTAATGTGAAAATAAGAAATTGTCACGTTGCTATATTTTGGCTATTTGTTCTTTATTTGTCATTGCTGTATGCATGCATGTGAAGCACTCTGTAACCTTGTTCTGCATGTGCCTCTGCAGATCAATATGCGTGAGGGACATTGGTACCTGAAACCTTCTGGATAACTTCATTGACCTCCTTCATGAAGACCTTCTGGAGAAACACCAGGTGGTTCAGGAGGTCTGTGGTGAGGTTGTGCTCAAAGGAGCCGATCTACACATCATGAGGAGGAGACCAGGAAAATCACATCAGCTTGAAAATTTTAAACTTTGTTTGATGCTAAAGTGAACAGTGGGTCCGTCTTCCATGTGATTTGATTCAGATCCCACCCTCAGGTGACCAGAATAACACAAAACCAGGACAGCAGGTTCCTCGAGAAGATAGGGGAGATACAGAGTGTCCACCATGAAGATAAACCAACTACAACTCATCTTAGAAACTAAGTCTGCAAAGGTTATATAATTATTATAAATTATTATAGTCTTATATATTATTATAAAAAGTCTTATATAATTATAATCACAAGTACAACATGTTCTGGTACACTGTTGGCACCCCCCCATCAGGACCCTAACTCACCCCCCATTAACTCACCCATCAGGACCCTAACTCACCCCCCATTAACTCACCCATCAGGACCCTAACTCACCCCCCATTAACTCACCCATCAGGACCCTAACTCACCCCCCATTAACTCACCCATCAGGGCCCTAACTCACCCATCAGGACCCTAACTCACCCATCAGGACCCTAACTCACCCATCAGGACCCTAACTCACCCATCAGGACCCTAACTCACCCATCAGGACCCTAACTCACCCCCCATTAACTCACCCATCAGGACCCTAACTCACCCCCCATTAACTCACCCATCAGGACCCTAACTCACCCCCCATTAACTCACCCATCAGGACCCTAACTCACCCCCCATTAACTCACCCATCAGGACCCTAACTCACCCCCCATTAACTCACCCATCAGGACCCTAACTCACCCCCCATTAACTCACCCATCAGGACCCTAACTCACCCCCCATTAACTCACCCATCAGGACCCTAACTCACCCCCCATTAACTCACCCATCAGGACCTTAACTCACCCCCCATTAACTCACCCATCAGGACCCTAACTCACCCCCCATTAACTCACCCAGCCGGGTTAGGGTTAGGGTTAGGCTACTCACCCAGCTGGGTTAGGGTTAGGTTACTCACCCAGCCGGGTTAGGGTTAGGGTTAGGGTTAGGTCACTCACCCAGCTGGGTTAGGGTTAGGTTACTCACCCAGCCGGGTTAGGGTTAGGGTTAGGGTTAGGTTACTCACCCAGCCGGGTTAGGGTTAGGGTTAGGTCACTCACCCAGCTGGGTTAGGGTTAGGTCACTCACCCAGCCGGGTTAGGGTTAGGGTTAGGTCACTCACCCAGCCATGTGTCATGTGTGGACTCACCTCAGCCACACAGCGCAGGTAGTTCTCCTGCAGGTAGTTGGCTTGCTTGGCAGCAGAGTCGTCGGGCGCCCAGCCCTGGTCTGCGTGGCCGTCGTGCTCCTCCATGATGTACTCTCCAGACATGGTGATGGGCGGCAGGTTGAGGCTGGCCGACGGGGGCATGGTGGACATGTCCACGGGGGACACCTTCGACTGGAAGCACAGCTTGTGGTTGGGCAACTCAAAGGTGAAACTGGTCTGGGCGCCTGGAAGGAGGAGAGGAGAGAAGGAGACGAGGAGGGGATGAGGGGATGAGGGGATGAGGGGATGAGGGGATGAGGGGATGGCTTCACTCTGAGTTAAACCAGCCTGAAGGTGCCAGAGCAGCAAGTACACGCACAAGTTGAATAAGAAGGGTAACTTCTAAGACTGTTGCAAAACAAATTGCCCCTCGGGGACGTTTAAGATTGACTAAACTAAAATAGATTCAGAGAGCGCGTGTACACCAGTGTTGTGCAAGTTCACACTTCACATTCATACAAAAGAAAATGAATAAATTCATAGTTCATCAATTCAGTTTTGAACTAGTTCATGTTCCGTTCATTAACAGTTTTTTTTAGAAACCGAAGAAAAACTGTTGGAGTGAGTATTCTGTGCTTATCTTTTTAAATGAATCCTCTCCATTACCAGCTGCCCAGCACTACAATCTCAAATTGTTGTGGATATCATTTGTACACCTGTTTCATTCATTACAACTAAGGCAGTAACTTTATATCTATAAACATGTCATCTGGACCTAAGCATCAATTCAGAATGTCACAAAATCTGAACTAGTTCAAGTTCAAGTTCTTTAGTTAAAAATATGTTACGTTCAGTTCAAAGTTCATAGAAAAATGAACTTGTTCAATGAACTAGTTCTTTTGAACTAGTTCATGCACAACGCTGGTCTACCCCCGTGGAGCCCTACAGACACAGACCTGTCATGTCTACCCCCCGTGGAGCCCTACAGACACAGACCTGTCAGCCCTACAGACACAGACCTGTCAGCCCTACAGACACAGACCTGTCAGCCCTACAGACACAGACCTGTCAGCCCTACAGACACAGACCTGTCAGCCCTACAGACACAGACCTGTCAGCCCTACAGACACAGACCTGTCAGCCCTACAGACACAGACCTGTCATGTCTAGCCCCGTGGAGCCCTACAGACACAGACCTGTCAGCCCTACAGACACAGACCTGTCATTCCGTGGCTCTTCATGCGGCCCATCTTGTACTCGGCCTTCAGCGACGGCAGCAGGGCGGCGCCGATGGTGATGCCGTCCAGCATGGCGCTGAACTTGAGCACGATGGGCTTCTTCTCCAGCCCCTCGGGGAGCTGGGGGAACTCGTTGGCCTCCACCGGCGTCTGGTGGACGCTGGGCTGCTTGTCGCAGGGCTGCGGCGTGGGCGTGTCCTCGCGCTGGGCCGGAGCGCTGCACAGGACGGGACGCAAAACACACCACGCATCACGAAATGAACAGTGAGAATAATGAGGGGTATTTTTTTTTTTTTTTAAGATTTATTTTTGTATTTTTTCAGCTTTATTGTAGAGGGAGACAGAGAGGAAAGTGTGGGAGACAGAGGGGAGGACATGCAGTAAATGACCCAGGCCAGATTCGATCCTGGGTCTCTGCGATTAGGAGTGTGCCTATATGTGCCCACCGGGGTGCCCCATAAGGGGTATTTTTTAACAGTAGTAGTACCCCCCAGAAGCAATTATTGACCCTGAATAAGCATGGTATGAGCACCTGTTGGAGGGCTGGCGGATGAGGTCAGAGATCTGCTTGGAGAGCTGGTGGGAGCTGCGGACCATCATGCTGTGGAGGGTGGCCGGGTGCTGCGGGATGTTGATCAGGATGGCGCCCACTTTGAACACGGCGGCGTTGTTGGTCTTCAGGCCCCGCTGGGCGCTGTACAGGGCCTGGGACTTGGAGATGTTGCACTTCACCACCGTCCTGGGGCGGAGGAAGAACCACCGGAATTAAAACCCCCGGGGCGAATCGTTTGAAACGTTTTTTCAATTTCTGCAACGCTGACACAATCATGGACGTGTGGCAAAGAAATGGAATCGGTGGGAACGCGTGGCGACGAGATCACATGACGTACGTCAACACGACACCAGACAATGAGACCACATGAAGACAATGAGACCACATGAAGAACGCCAACACATCAGACAATGAGACCACATGAAGAACGCCAACACATCAGACAATGAGACCACATGAAGGACGTGCAGCCATCTCTGTTCTGCGGCCTCAGAGGTGGAATGGGTGATGGTGGAGAGAGTCCCCCAGCGCGTACATGGACTGGACACATGAACAATGATAAGCCATCCATGTGATTTGAAAGTCCTAGTTTGCAATAGAAACATACAGAAACTCTTGTTTGGCTGTGCTGGTGGGGGAAGTTGGAAAATCCTCCAGTCTTTGTTCAGAGGGGAAAGAAAGGAGTTTAAAAGAAGCACAAAGAGAGAAAGTTTGAATGCAATATGAGTTAACATCAACGTTTTATACGAACAAGTTAAGGTAGCGTCATTGAAGTAGAGCCGCATTTGAATGCGCGATTGAAGAACGATTGAAGAATAGCGACACATAGAATAAGTTCAGTTAAGAAAGTTTGAAAAATGATATTTATTTGCGGACTGAGTCTTTGATGCAAGGGGGAAATAGGGGGAAATGTAACATCTTTGTTCTTGTTATGAACCCGACCTATTCTCAGAGACTCCCTCTTGACGTTCTCTGGCACAATATAGAGCGAGATCACTAAGCAGAGACGAGCAATGCGTTTCCACGCAATTCTACTCAAATGCTGAAAAATGATGCTCTTTGTACTGAATGACAGCATTGATGTTTGAAACATTTTGGGCCACTGTGGATTGACTCTGAAAATACACAAACCCCCAGAAATCCCACCAAGCGTGCTCTGTGCATTAACATCTCAGAAGTATTCTGGAAGCTTCCCAGCCGTGTGTGCTGACGCTCCGCAGCATTAAGGCGTGTATGCCGTTGCAATCTCAAAGATTCCGCAGCATATGTTGATGTATAGAAATTCATGTGCATTTATCCCTATAAATACTGATTATGCTGTATGGGGTCAGTTCAGTCTCATTAATAATGAATGCACAGAGAAGGATTCACAAATGTATTTTGTACAATCCAAAAAGCCAGTCGAAACTAGTTGGGAAAAGTGTGCAGTTGAAAACGTGACGCAGCTTCTACTTCTCCGCCACCTACAGAGTTTGTTATGTACGATCATTCATAAACCCTGTGTTATTCCCCATAGACATTTGACCGAGGGAACCGGGGACTTATTCTTCAGAGGTCTATTGACAGAGCACATGACGTCAACTAAACACAATCAAATAAGGACAAACCAAACTCAAAGGTGGAATGTCCAGCCAGTGGTTGCAGACAACCATTAGCTGTAGTATTACAGTATTACAGCAAACTACTGAGTAGTACAACAGAGTTCAGTAAAAGACCACAATATGCTGCTTGCATATTCGGTTGACCCTGCACAGTAACGCTGGGTCGAGATACATAATGTGACGTATAGTACTTCATGTATTTAACTCAGTGATACATAATGCGACGTCTAGTACTTCATGTATTTAACTCGGTGATACATAATGTGACGTATAGTACTTCATGTATTTAACTCAGCGATACGTAATGTGACGTCTAGTACTTCATGTATTTAACTCAGTGATACGTAATGTGACGTATAGTACTTCATGTATTTAACTCGGTGATACGTAATGTGACGTCTAGTACTTCATGTATTTAACTCAGTGATACGTAATGTGACGTATAGTACTTCATGTATTTAACTCGGTGATACGTAATGTGACGTATAGTACTTCATGTATTTAACTCGGTGATACATAATGTGACGTATAGTACTTCATATATTTAACTCGGTGATACATAATGTGACGTCTAGTACTTCATGTATTTAACTCAGTGATACGTAATGTGACGTATAGTACTTCATGTATTTAACTCGGTGATACGTAATGTGACGTATAGTACTTCATGTATTTAACTCGGTGTACTCCAGCTGCCCAGGCCCCGCAGTAGGAGACCGCCACCACCACACTCACAGAGGAGCAGGATGGTCTCACCGGACCACCAAACCCCGTCCAGCTGCTTGCTGGCAAACTCCAGCCCCATTAAAACGGACACGTTGTCTAAGGGACGTCAATGAAGAATGGGCAAGACGCATCCCCAGAACCACCCCCCAGAACCACCTCCCAGAACCACCCCCCAGAACCACCTCCCAGAACCACCTCCCAGAACCACCTCCCAGAACCACCTCCCAGAACCACCTCCCAGAACCACCTCCCAGAACCACCTCCCAGAACCACCTCCCAGAACCACCTCCCAGAACCACCTCCCAGAACCACCCCCCAGAACCACCTCCCAGAACCACCTCCCAGAACCACCTCCCAGAACCACCTCCCAGAACCACCTCCCAGAACCACCTCCCAGAACCACCTCCCAGAACCACCTCCCAGAACCACCTCCCAGAACCACCTCCCAGAAGGTCAGGAGGACCACCTCGTGAATCCCAGGCAGCGTTCTCTCACAATAAGGGAGAGCCAGAGTCGTGGTTGGTCTGAACCTACTGGATGTCCGGAGTGATCCCCTCCAGGAGCACGATGTTGACTCCTCCGATGTGAGCCGAGGCGCAGGTCTCCGTCATCTTCTGGTGCAGGATGTCTGGTGGGGAGAGAAGAGCAGAAGACGTGACCAACGGAGGACCCGCAGAGGACAGGGCTGAGGGTAGGGCTGCTCCGTTATGGAAAAAATCATAGTCACCATTATTTTGGTCAATATTGAAATCTCGATTATTCAAACGATTATTTTTGAGTTTGAAAAATGTGATGCATTTATTCATCATTTCGCTCCAAAAAAACACTTTGTAAATGAGAACTTTGAAATTTCCCCTTAAAAATATATACAGAATGGTCAAATAGAAAATAAAGTCCAGATATGAATCCAGCTGTTCTGCAATTTATATAAAAAAAAATAATAATAATAATTTCTTCTTTTTTTTTCAAAATCGTTTCAACTCGATTATATTAGTTTGGTGATCGTTTCACTCTGAAATTGAAATCGCGATCAAAATTCGATTAATCGCCCGGCCCTCGCCGAGGGTGAACGAAGCCCCTCCAGCGACCCACCTTTCATCTTGTCCTTGAGCGTGAAGCTGCCGTGGATCTTCTTGAGCTCCGCCTCCATGGTGAGGCCGCCGATGTCGGCCTCCAGGTGGGTGCGGTTCACCATGCCGATGCCGAACACGATCAGGGTGACGTGCTGCGGCTCCGAGCTCAGCAGGCTGCGGCGCCGCCCGCCGCCGCCCGGCAGCTTGTTGGGCGTGGCCGACTCCTGCTGCTCGTTCTCAAACACCACCTTGCAGAGCGGCTCCGAGGAGCGGCACACGTCTGGGGAGAGGGAGGGGGGGGACGTCACGGACGTGCTGCCGCCACAAGGAGCTCCACTGGTCAGAACGCCACGCGCCGGGGAAGTCACGCTAGTGAATGTTCAATAAGGTTATATCTACTGGATCAAATGGAGAGATAATGGTGGATGTGTTGCCATGCACGATGCCTCATGTGACGTATTCATCACGTGACATATTCGTCATGTGACATATTCGTCATGTGACATATTCGTCATATGACGCAACTCGTTTTGATTTCAGGTGCTTCAAAGTGGCTCAACAAACATGTTTAACAGCTCGTTTCCATGTCTGAACACACATGTTCAAAGGTCAAACCTGTAATGTGATGACTCTAACAGTCTACAGAGGACAGACCTGTAATGTGATGACTCTAACAGTCTACAGAGGACAGACCTGTAATGTGATGACTCTAACAGTCTACAGAGGACAGACCTGTAATGTGATGACTCTAACAGTCTACAGAGGACAGACCTGTGATGTGATGACTCTAACAGTCTACAGAGGACAGACCTGTGATGTGATGACTCTAACAGTCTACAGAGGACAGACCTGTAATGTGATGACTCTAACAGTCTACAGAGGACAGACCTGTAATGTGATGACTCTAACAGTCTACAGAGGACAGACCTGTAATGTGATGACTCTAACAGTCTACAGAGGACAGACCTGTGATGTGATGACTCTAACAGTCTACAGAGGACAGACCTGTAATGTGATGACTAACAGTCTACAGAGGACAGACCTGTAATGTGATGACTCTAACAGTCTACAGAGGACAGACCTGTGATGTGATGGCTCTAACAGTCTACAGAGGACAGACCTGTAATGTGATGACTCTAACAGTCTACAGAGGACAGACCTGTGATGTGATGACTAACAGTCTACAGAGGACAGACCTGTGATGTGATGACTCTAACAGTCTACAGAGGACAGACCTGTGATGTGATGACTCTAACAGTCTACAGAGGACAGACCTGTGATGTGATGACTCTAACAGTCTACAGAGGACAGACCTGTGATGTGACGGCTCTAACAGTCTACAGAGGACAGACCTGTGATGTGATGACTCTAACAGTCTACAGAGGACAGACCTGTAATGTGATGACTCTAACAGTCTACAGAGGACAGACCTGTAATGTGATGACTCTAACAGTCTACAGAGGACAGACCTGTGATGTGATGACTCTAACAGTCTACAGAGGACAGACCTGTAATGTGATGACTCTAACAGTCTACAGAGGACAGACCTGTGATGTGACGGCTCTAACAGTCTACAGAGGACAGACCTGTGATGTGATGACTCTAACAGTCTACAGAGGACAGACCTGTAATGTGATGACTCTAACAGTCTACAGAGGACAGACCTGTGATGTGACGGCTCTAAGCGTCCCGTACGGAGCAGAGAGGACAGACCTGTGATGTGACGGCTCTAAGCGTCCCGTACGGAGCAGAGAGGACAGACCTGTGATGTGACGGCTCTAAGCGTCCCGTACGGAGCAGAGAGGACAGACCTGTGATGTGACGGCTCTAAGCGTCCCGTACGGAGCAGAGAGGACAGACCTGTGATGTGACGGCTCTAAGCGTCCCGTACGGAGCAGAGAGGACAGACCTGTGATGTGACGGCTCTAAGCGTCCCGTACGGAGCAGAGAGGACAGACCTGTGATGTGACGGCTCTAAGCGTCCCGTACGGAGCAGAGAGGACAGACCTGTGATGTGACGGCTCTAAGCGTCCCGTACGGAGCAGAGAGGACAGACCTGTGATGTGACGGCTCTAAGCGTCCCGTACGGAGCAGAGAGGACAGACCTGTGATGTGACGGCTCTAAGCGTCCCGTACGGAGCAGAGAGGACAGACCTGTGATGTGACGGCTCTAAGCGTCCCGTACGGAGCAGAGAGGACAGACCTGTGATGTGACGGCTCTAAGCGTCCCGTACGGAGCAGAGAGGACAGACCTGTGATGTGACGGCTCTAAGCGTCCCGTACGGAGCAGAGAGGACAGACCTGTGATGTGACGGCTCTAAGCGTCCCGTACGGAGCAGAGAGGACAGACCTGTGATGTGACGGCTCTAAGCGTCCCGTACGGAGCAGAGAGGACAGACCTGTGATGTGACGGCTCTAAGCGTCCCGTACGGAGCAGAGAGGACAGACCTGTGATGTGACGGCTCTAAGCGTCCCGTACGGAGCAGAGAGGACAGACCTGCCATGCAGTTCTCCGGGGAGCTCTTCTCCAGGATGCCGGTGGGGTCGGAGATGAGTGAGTAGAAGTTGAGCAGCTTGTACATGTTCTGCCAGCACTCCGCCGAGGGCTCGCTCTGCTCCGACACGGTGATGGAGTCCGAGTCGTCCATCTGGATGGCCATGTGGTCGGCCACGTCCCGGGAGCCCTTCCTCGAGATCTGAGGACGGACGGACGGACGGACGCGCAGCTGAGCCAAACAAGAACTAACACTGTGTGTAGCACCGAATGTTTAGAAATGTTTTATATAAGAGAACTATAAAGACTTTATGGTCATCAAGTTATTCAAGCAAAACATGATGCAAAATGTCATTAATCATTATATTAACATATCAATTTAAATAAGTCAATATTTTGCGTCCTCATCTACACGGTGTACCATGCAGTTGTCACACAGTGAGTATATGTAAGTAATAGTACCTCTATACTCCTACTATAACCTAATGTACATCTCCCAGGCTGTCAGTACACAGTGAGTATATGTAATACTACCTCTATACTCCTACTATAACCTAATGTACATCTCCCAGGCTGCCGGTACACAGTGAGTATAATATGTAATACTACCTCTATACTCCTACTATAACCTAATCTCCCAGGCTGTCAGTACACAGTGAGTATATGTAATACTACCTCTATACTCCTACTATAACCTAATCTCCCAGGCTGCCGGTACCTTGGAGGTCCTCCTCTCCGACCGCCCCAGGGAGGTCCTCCCGCGAGGCTCTCTCCTTCCGAACGTGTCGGTGGCGGACGCGGGGCCGTTGGGGGGGGCCCCGCCGGCCGGCCCCGCGCCGCCGCCGCCGCCCCCCCCGCCCCCCCCGCCCCCGCCCCCGCCCGCCACGCCTCTCTTGCTCTTCAGGGTCTGGGTGGCGCTGCGGGCCGCCCCGTTCAGACTGCCGCGGGAGCTGCGGCTGAAGTCGGAGGAGCGGAAGTGGCGGTAGGGCCGGGCCTTGAAGGTGGGCGTGGGCGAGGTGGAGCCGGCCGTGTAGCGGCTCAGCTTGATGTCCGTCTGCGTGGCCTTGATGTCGTCGATCATGGTGCTGAACTGGTGGATGAGGCGCACCAGGGCCATGTCCACGCGCTGGCTGATGGCCTGGCACGCCGCCGTGAAGTCGCAGTGGAAGGTGTTGTAGTGGCGGCGGTTGAGGTCGTGGAAGGAGAGCGGCGCGGCGGTGGGGCCCTGCGGCGAGCTGGACGACTTCTCCATCACCACCGCGTTCAGGCTGAAGGTCTCGATCAGCAGCGCCGGCTTGAACTCCAGGGGAGGGAGGTTCACCCGGCCCTGGCTGCAGCGGGGGGGCGGAGGAGGGGTTAGTGTCTGTGGAGACCGGAACACAACAACACTTTGAGTTGACCCGGCGACGGCCGCTGTCGGGCTTTACCGTCTGGATCTTTTATTCTTGCGCTCTTTGGAGGTGTCCGAGTCCACGATGTCGGCCCGGAGGCACTCCAGGGTGCCGGAGAAGGAGAGGTGCTCTCCAAAGTACATCTTGTAGCTGAGAGGCGTGGCGTCCTGGGCCTGGATCCCCGTGTGGCTCAGCAGAGGCTTGAAGACCACCTGTTGGGAATAAGAGCAGAGCCTTGGAAACAGAACGATGGAGAAGGTTGCACGTTAAAGTCACCCATCCCAACAGCTGCTCCTCCTCCTCCCCTCTCTACTGGTCCTCGGTGGCTGCACTGGGACTTATATCGATCAACCAGCGCTGTTTTCCTGCAGTGCTCCATTTGGCTAAATGCATGTGGAAAAAATAGTCTTGTACTTTAAGTTCCATTCAAATAAGTAAGTAGAGCAAGAACAAGCTCACATCCAACCATCGCCTGGAGCACCTGAGGGGCATGAGCAAGGGCATCAGAAGACCAGAGGTAACCACTAGTGATGGCTCGTTCGCGAACCAATCAGTTTGAACGAACGACTCTTTAACATGAACGAACCGACCTGATTCCCTGTTTCAGTTTGTATCGTTCGTTCTCCGAGACTCGACTCCCAGCTCCACCCACTAGTCGCTGACTCGCGAGTCGCTGTTCATTCACTGACTGTGTTCAGCGGTGAAGACTCGAGGACTGAGAAGTCACGAGAGCCAGCCGGGCAACAACATCCTGATTCCGAACATGAAGCGCTCCTCAGCTAAAAGGAACTTAGTTAATGTTGTGTTGAATGATGACCGTTTGCACCATTGCACGATCGTGATTCGTTTGAACGAGAACGAGGGAGGAGCCGAGTCTGACCGACTCAGTGACTGAGAATCATGATTCACCGCTACCGGAAATACGAACGAACGAACAAACAAACAAACGACTCTTCTTGGCGAACTGACCGACGCAAACTGATTCATTCAAATGAATCATGAAATCCACCACTAGTGACCACACACACCTGAGGGGTGTGAGGAAGACCAGAGGTAACCACTAGTGACCACACACACCTGAGGGGTGTGAGGGAGGCCGTCAGAAGGCCAGAGGTGACCACTAGTGACCACACACACCTGAGGGGCGTCAGAAGACCAGAGGTAACCACTAGTGACCACACACACCTGAGGGCCGTCAGAAGGCCAGAGGTGACCACACACACCTGAGGGGCGTCAGAAGACCAGAGGTGACCACTAGTGACCACACACACCTGAGGGGCGTCAGAAGGCCAGAGGTGACCACACACACCTGAGGGGCGTCAGAAGGCCAGAGGTAACCACTAGTGACCACACACACCTGAGGGGGCGTCAGAAGACCAGAGGTAACCACTAGTGACCACACACACCTGAGGGGCGTCAGAAGACCAGAGGTAACCACTAGTGACCACACACACCTGAGGGGCGTCAGAAGACCAGAGGTGACCACTAGTGACCACACACACCTGAGGGGCGTCAGAAGGCCAGAGGTAACCACTAGTGACCACACACACCTGAGGGGCGTCAGAAGGCCAGAGGTAACCACTAGTGACCACACACACCTGAGGGGCGTGGGGAAGGCCCACTAGTGACCACACACACCTGAGGGGCATGGGGAAGGCCCACTAGTGACCACACACACCTGGGCGTCGGCCAGCTGCACGGCGGCCGGGCACTGGGTGCCCTCCTCGATGTCGGCCATGTCGTCCTGACTGGTGCTGTGCTGGGAGTGCTGGGAGTGCTGGGACTGGGTGCCGTCCAGCGTGTTCTGGTCACTGGACAGCACCGTGTTGAAGTCGGACGCGGAGGCGATGGTGGGCAGGGTGCAGGCTCCACCTGGGGGGAGGGGAGCTTCTGGTCAATGTGGCTTCAGGGGACTGGATCACTGCATGGTTTTATACTTCATCAGTGGACTAATGTTACACTTCACTAACTATCATCAGCAGGCCTGCTGTGTAATAACTAATGATATTATATACATATACACACAAGATGATGACTAGTAATAAAGAGACAATGAACAATAGATGGGGGCTTTCTGCAAGATAAAAAAAAAAAAATCGAAATAAATAGATCTGAAATCAATCTAAATAGATCTGAAATCAATCTAAATAGATTTATAATCAATCTAAATAGATCATGCCCGTCTTGATTGACCATCACACAAAGCGTGCGTGGGCGTCGGGACGGCCTGACCTGTCTGCAGGACGCTGTGATTGGAGCACCGGGGACTGACCTGTCTGCAGGACGCTGTGATTGGAGCACCGGGGACTGACCTGTCTGCAGGACGCTGTGATTGGAGCGCCGGGGACTGACCTGTCTGCAGGACGCTGTGATTGGAGCGCCGGGGACTGACCTGTCTGCAGGACGCTGTGATTGGAGCGCCGGGGACTGACCTGTCTGCAGGACGCTGTGATTGGAGCACCGGGGACTGACCTGTCTGCAGGACGCTGTGATTGGAGCACCGGGGACTGACCTGTCTGCAGGACGCTGTGATTGGAGCACCGGGGACTGACCTGTCTGCAGGACGCTGTGATTGGAGCACCGGGGACTGACCTGTCTGCAGGACGCTGTGATTGGAGCGCCGGGGACTGACCTGTCTGCAGGACGCTGTGATTGGAGCGCCGGGGACTGACCTGTCTGCAGGACGCTGTGATTGGAGCGCCGGGGACTGACCTGTCTGCAGGACGCTGTGATTGGAGCGGCCCACCGGGGACTCCTGGCAGCCCGCCCCGCCCCGGTTCCCCACGGCGTTGGACATCCAGTTGTAGAAGCTGACCGACGAGGGCTCGGACAGCAGGGGGTGCTCCGTCAGCACGTCCGTCCCCAGGCTGTTCCCTGAGGGGACAGTGAGCAGAGCGGGGCTGTGAGTTAATGCACTGGGCTGTACACACACAGCTCAGCCCTGGTTAATGCACTGGGCTGTACACACACAGCTCAGCCCTGGTTAATGCACTGGGCTGTACACACACAGCTCAGCCCTGGTTAATGCACTGGGCTGTACACACACAGCTCAGCCCTGGTTAATGCACTGGGCTGTACACACACAGCTCAGCCCTGGTTAATGCACTGGGCTGTACACACACAGCTCAGCCCTGGTTAATGCACTGGGCTGTACACACACAGCTCAGCCCTGGTTAATGCACTGGGCTGTACACACACAGCTCAGCCCTGGTTAATGCACTGGGCTGTACACACACAGCTCAGCCCTGGTTAATGCACTGGGCTGTACACACACAGCTCAGCCCTGGTTAATGCACTGGGCTGTACACACACAGCTCAGCCCTGGTTAATGCACTGGGCTGTACACACACAGCTCAGCCCTGGTTAATGCACTGGGCTGTACACACACAGCTCAGCCCTGGTTAATGCACTGGGCTGTACACACACAGCTCAGCCCTGGTTAATGCACTGGGCTGTACACACACAGCTCAGCCCTGGTTAATGCACTGGGCTGTACACACACACTCTCTGTCACCAAAGGCGGTTCGACTTGCAGTTTTAAGACTTTTACAACATGTCCTTTCTTGATCTGAATGTCCTTTGAGATCATAAGTGTCTCCCCTGGGTGAGGGGGGGGCTGTCTCCCCTGGGTGAGGGAGGGGCTGTCTCACCTGTGTGAGGGAGGGGCTGTCTCACCTGTGAGGGAGGGGCTCTTGGGCTCACCTGTGAGGGAGGGAGGGGCTCTTGGGCTCACCTGTGAGGGAGGGAGGGGCTCTTGGGCTCACCTGTGTGAGGGAGGGGCTCTTGGCCTCACCTGTGAGGGAGGGGCTGTCTCACCTGTGCGTGTGAGGGAGGGGCTGGCTCACCTGTGCGTGAGGGAGGGGCTGTCTCACCTGTGCATGTGAGGGAGGGGCTCTTGGTCTCACCTGTGCGTGTGAGGGAGGGGCTGTCTCACCTGTGTGAGGGAGGGGCTGTCTCACCTGTGCCTGTGAGGGGCTCTTGGCCTCACCTGGGAGGGAGGGGCTCTTGGCCTCACCTGTGAGGGAGGGAGGGGCTCTTGGGCTCACCTGTGAGGGAGGGAGGGGCTCTTGGGCTCACCTGTGAGGGAGGGAGGGGCTCTTGGGCTCACCTGTGTGAGGGAGGGGCTCTTGGCCTCACCTGTGAGGGAGGGGCTGTCTCACCTGTGCGTGTGAGGGAGGGGCTGGCTCACCTGTGCGTGAGGGAGGGGCTGTCTCACCTGTGCATGTGAGGGAGGGGCTCTTGGTCTCACCTGTGCGTGTGAGGGAGGGGCTGTCTCACCTGTGTGAGGGAGGGGCTGTCTCACCTGTGCGTGTGAGGGAGGTGCTCTTGGCCACGGCGGTGGGGGGCTCGTTCCTCTGGGCCGGGCCCTCCAGCAGGTTGTGCAGGCTCCTGAAGCTGCCCGTCAGGTTGCTCAGCAGGCTCTCCTTGCGGGGGCTGTCCTTGTTGGCCGGCCCCGCGCGGCTGACGTGGGCCGGGGAGTCGGCGGCCGTGTCTCCGCTGGTGTAGCTCAGCGACTGGTAGGGGTGGGAGCCCTGGAGACACAACGCTTTACATCAGGCCCTGACTGGTAGGGGTGGGAGCCCTGGAGACACAACGCTTTACATCAGGCCCTGACTGGTAGGGGTGGGAGCCCTGGAGACACAACGCTTTACATCAGGCCCTGACTGGATCGTTAGGAAAAGTCCTCTGGTCATCTGACTTGGTTTAAGCTCTTTCAATGAATGAATGAGTCCGCCGATGGTCTACATCTACGATATAAAGACGATGCTGATATAAAGACCAGGTGCTGGTGCAGCCAACAATAGTATAAGGACAAAAAAAGTGTAACATCACTGCACACTGGTAAGCTGGTTTATTTTTGTGAACGACGCGTTTGGCCGTTGCTTCGTGTAGAGTGAACCTGACGAAGCAACGCTTCGTTTACAAAAATAAATCAGCTTACCAGTGAAAGATGATATTCAGACTTTGTTACTCAAGCGCTTAGGAAGCACTATCAACTGTCAGTAAGAGAAAACATCTCTCGATGTGATGTCATTCCTCTGTATGTACACTCCCACTCATGTGTGTCCTATTCCAGCAGGCCACGTCAGACAAGAGAATGACTTAAACCCAACTTACTATACATTTGTTATTATCTACCAATTAGAACCCAATATTATTGTCCCATTTTGGGATATGGCCTTGGTCCTTTGTAGATGTGTGGGGGTTTTCCCTTAAACATTTGATGAAGAACAGGATTTCTCAAGGACGGGGGGGCACAGTACACAGCACAGTCCTTCGTAGCTCCGTTTGCCTAACATACATTTTTCAACAAAGAAAAGTCATCTTCTGAGATTAGATGAAAAGCCCAACAAATGAAGCATAAACCAATCCGATGGTGCCTGTAAGAGACGTATTTAGTCAATGTCTAGTTTACACGTTTTGAATTATTGTTTTGCATTATATATAATTATCATTAAGATTGCATATTAGCATGGTAAGGCTTCTGTAGAGTCATGCCAAGTAGTGACATCATGTGTGGGAATACAGAGCTAGAAGCGTACGCAGCAACACCGTTTATGACCTTTATTTCAGACTTCATGCCTTTGTTCGTATTGTTCCCTTCTTATAAATGAAAGATCAAACGGACTGCAGAGACATGTCCTCGATGGAGTCAAGCTCAGTGCTTCTTTAGGACGATCCAGTGTTGATAGGAACGAGAGCGCTGCAGTACCTTTATCTTGAGGACGGACTCGCTGTGGGTGTGAGACTTGGACAGTTTCCTCATGATCTCCACTCCACTCACGGGCCCAGAGTTGCTCTCTTTGGGCGGGGGGCGGCTGCAGGCCCCCTCCAGCAGCATGGTGTGTTCACTCACCGTGGCTAGAGGACGCACAACACGTTAACACACAACACGTTAACACACAACACGTTAACACACAACACGTTAACACACAACACCACCTCCAGCAGCATGGTGTGTTCACTCACCGTGGCTAGAGGACACACAACACGTTAACACACAACACGTTAACACACAACACGTTAACACACAACACCACCTCCAGCAGCATGGTGTGTTCACTCACCGTGGCTAGAGGACGCACAACACGTTACCACACAACACGTTAACACACAACACCACCTCCAGCAGCATGGTGTGTTCACTCAGTGTGGCTAGAGGACGCACAACACGTTAACACACAACACGTTAACACACAACACGTTAACACACAACACGTTAACACACAACACGTTAACACACAACACGTTAACACACAACACGTTAACACACAACATGTTAACACACAACACCACGCCCCCTCCAGCAGCATGGTGTGTTCACTCAGTGTTCAGGAGACACGTTCCCGGTAACACACTGCATTATGATGGAGAGTGGTTGCTCTGACCTAGATCTTAAACCCTGGCAGTAGGCTCAAAGCTGAGTAAGGCCTTCATAGTGAGGGTCGAGTTCCAACACCATTCAGGAGACTGTAACAATAGTAAACCTCTCCGATGTCCAGACTCCATGGTATACTGACGCTGATCCAGGTGACGGATCACACTCTACCACTACACCGTGCTCCAGGTGACGGATCACACTCTACCACTACACCGTGCTCCAGGTGATGGATCACACTCTACCACTACACCGTGCTCCAGGTGATGGATCACACTCTACCACTACACCGTGCTCCAGGTGATGGATCACACTCTACCACTACACCGTACTCCAGGTGCGGTGCTCATTTCATCACCTGCGTCAAACTCAAACTCGGCCCCGTCGGCGCTGGTGTCGCTCTGCAGGGCCAGGCCGTTGTCCAGGCCCTGCAGCCCGTCGGCCGGGCCCTGCTGCGGCTCCTTGGGCTTGGGCAGCGGGGCGGGCCTCAGCAGGCCGATGGCCTTGAACCCCTGGGTCACCACGATGAACTTCATCCACTGCCGGGCCAGGGCCACCAGGCCTTTCTTCAGGGTCACCAGGGCTGGCAGCCCGTCGTTCTGCACGGGAGGACACCAGGGGTGAGGCCTGAGTTCACCTGGACCCCCCCCCTCCACCCCCTCCACCCCCTCCTACTTACTGTGTGTTGTACCTCCTGGCCCTTAATGTACACACTTACTGTGTGTTGTACGTCCTGGCACTTAATGTACACACTTACTGTGTGTTGTACCTCCTGGCACTTAATGTACACACTTATTGTATGTTGTACGTCCTGGCCCTTAATGTACACACTTACTGTGTGTTGTACGTCCTGGCACTTAATGTACACACTTACTGTGTGTTGTACCTCCTGGCACTTAATGTACACACTTACTGTGTGTTGTACCTCCTGGCCCTTAATGTACACACTTACTGTGTGTTGTACCTCCTGGCCCTTAATGTACACACTTACTGTGTGTGGTACCTCCTGGCCCTTAATGTACACACTTACTGTGTGTTGTACCTCCTGGCCCTTAATGTACACACTTACTGTGTGTTGTACCTCCTGGCCCTTAATGTACACACTTACTGTGTGTTGTACCTCCTGGCCCTTAATGTACACACTTACTGTGTGTTGTACCTCCTGGCCCTTAATGTACACACTTACTGTGTGTTGTACCTCCTGGCCCTTAATGTACACACTTACTGTGTGTTGTACGTCCTGGCCCTTAATGTACACACTTATTGTGTGTTGTACGTCCTGGCCCTTAATGTACACACTTATTGTATGTTGTACGTCCTGGCCCTTAATGTACACACTTACTGTGTGTTGTACGTCCTGGCCCTTAATGTACGCACTTACTGTGTGTTGTACGTCCTGGCCCTTAATGTACGCACTTATTGTATGTTGTACTTAGTTATAGTACTTAGTCGTGTAGCGTCTTATCCTAGCTATCTTTGTTGTATACAGGGAATGGGTTAACCTAGTGATGGTTAGTGTATACGGGGAATGGGTTAACCTAGTGATGGTTAGTGTATACGGGGAATGGGTTAACCTAGTGATGGTTAGTGTATACGGGGAATGGGTTAACCTAGTGATGGTCAGTGTATACGGGGAATGGGTTAACCTAGTGATGGTTAGTGTATACGGGGAATGGGTTAACCTAGTGATGGTCAGTGTATACAGGGAATGGGTTAACCTAGTGATGGTTAGTGTATACGGGGAATGGGTTAACCTAGTGATGGTCAGTGTATACGGGGAATGGGTTAACCTAGTGATGGTTAGTGTATACGGGGAATGGGTTAACCTAGTGATGGTCAGTGTATACGGGGAATGGGTTAACCTAGTGATGGTTAGTGTATACGGGGAATGGGTTAACCTAGTGATGGTTAGTGTCTACGGGGAATGGGTTAACCTAGTGATGGTTAGTGTCTACGGGGAATGGGTTAACCTAGTGATGGTGAGTGTATACGGGGAATGGGTTAACCTAGTGATGGTTAGTGCTGGCTCTTGGTTCTATAAACATCCTCACTGTACCCACAGAGATATATCGTTGTTCCTCTTCTTCTGACAAATGTACTTATTGTAAGTCGCTTTGGATAAAAGCGTCTGATAAACTCCCTAAATGTTAATGTCAATGGAGAGAACAATCAATAATAATAATATGGTTAAACGATGTCGCGAAATCCTTTTGTAACGCCAAAAATGGCAGCAAATGATTTTTTTTCTTACATGTACTGTAACTCGATAACATAAAAGAAAAAGCAAAGCAGCGCCCCAAAGGAACCAGTGAAGGGTTCAGGCGCTGGAGCCCACTGACCATGGTGGCCTCCTCGATCACAGAGTAGTCCGTCTGCTGCAGGTAGCGGTGCAGGATGTTGCACAGCATGGAGGACGGGTTCTCGTGGAGGTAGCGGGCGCGCTTGGTCACGCGGTTGTACTTGCTCCGAATCGGGATGTGAATGCTCTTTTTCTGTTCAGGAATTTGAAAAAAGGTTGTGTGTTTTAACGACAGCGTGAGCAATGAATCAAATGTGCTCAGGGCTTGAAGGTGACCTGAAGAGATCTCGTTTGGGTTGCATAAGCAAAGGGTCAGTGATGCGTTCCCTCTGTGAGCCTTTGAAGGCTCAAAGATCTTCAACCAAATGGAATTAATTAAAGTGTAAATAGAATTGATAACACACAAAAGTTATAAAAAGCCTAATTCAATTTCACAGGTCTAAAATCGTGATAACCAGTAGGGTTAAACAGACTCAAACTTCACTAGGGTTAAGAAGTACGTTGGCCGTCTGAGGTGACAGCGTACGCCTGCAGCACTGACCTCCAGGGCTTCGGTCATGATGCAGCCCATGACCGCACACACGCGCAGGGTGCCTTCCATGTCCCACTTACGAATGGAGGACTTGAGCTGGTCGATGGGCACCAGCCAGGCCCCGATGGCCGGGGTGGCAGTGCTCAGCAGATTGAGCTGCCTGTTAATAGGAAGAACAACAGAGCAGAAGCTATACAAACCGGTAGGTCACAAGCCAAATCGCTGCAGTAGGTTTTAGTTTTAGACGTTTTTAATGTGTGCACACTGATATGAGGGCCCACACTGTGCCAGATGTTCTGGGTGTTAAATGGGGGGGGGGGTCCATGTATTGTCAATAAGCCTTAGTAGCACAGGGTGATACTAGAGAAGGTTTGCTTACACTATTCATTAATGTTAAATTGTAACTAATGAGTTACTATATTAGACATTCTTTGAATATCATATTTAAAAGGTGGAAGGCATCCTACAGTAGTTAACAACCCAACAGTAAATAAGACGAGTCCAGTCCTGAACAGCATCAGTTCAACTAAAGCTGAGCCTGCTCCTCAACCTGAGCACCACCCCCCTTTGGAAGAGGAGGATATCAAGTGGATGTGTGCTGCCAGCACAGAAAATACTGATTGATTCATATTTCCAGAACAACAAGATGAGATTCTCTGAGATTAAAGCAGAACATTCATGAGAACAAATTAATGAATTAATTTAGGCTGATTACTCAAGTGCAACGATAGCCATTTTCACACATGTCCTCCGCCTTTTCGCCGCATTGCGTATATCAGGACATTCAACCCTGAGGGTGATTCACACTTATTCACACTTGATGCTTTATATGCGGACATTGATGTTGTTCTGGCATCAGTAGAATCAGGGGGTTTAGGGGGGTGGGCTCGCAAGGGGCGGGATATGCCAAAGGTAGTTGTTTTCTGTGTTTAACTGAGAAAACAGGGAGTGGAAGGACGGGACCCTATAATGTTCAGCTAACTGTCAATAATAATAATAAAAAGAAAACATTTTCTATATACGCGTGCAGCTATGAACTCACGTGTTATAATTTATTGTATGAGGTGTACTTTTAGGGTAATGATAAGACATGTTTTAGCGTTCGCCACGAATGACTGAAAAGTAGTGGCGAAAATACTACCTCAGGGGTAGTATTTTTTCAGGATACCAATGTCAGGATATGTTGTTCACATATACGGCCCATCAGGAGAATAGCGGGAGAACAGCAGGACTTACGTGTATGTGTGAAAGCAGCTCATGTGACTTGGACTCAAGTCACCTTTAGAATGCAGAAGAAGCCTGCTTTACAAATGGGTGCGACTGTTTGGCTCTAGGTTGTTGAATGACTTATGTTGGACACTCTCTAGGATCTAGAGCCACTGAGGAGCCACACAGAGCGGAGGATTTGAGGAAAGTTTACAGCGATATTGGACAACATCTGGACATCTTCTCTTGCACAATGCACTACGTCTTTCATCTTTAACGCTCATTGTGTGTACAGATATCTTCTACTCTATGTTACTACATCTGTCCTGTACTACTGCTGGGACACCCACATGGAGAAACACAGAACATCACATTTTTAGAAACCTATATAAGAGAAATTAGAAATCATTGAGATTTTTCTTTTTGCCTCTTTTCACTCTGAATATCTCCAAACTCATTCAGCACAGACGTGAATGTCTATTAATGTATTGAAGTATCAAAGAGCTATTCAGGAGAATATCTTCACTCCACATCCTCCTGTTCCGTGTTGCTACTGCTCCAGCCTTGGTGACTTAAGGGCTTTGTTCAGGGTGTTCAGGCAGAGGTACCAGAGATGGCCTGTGAGGGAGCTTTGTTCAGGGTGTTCAGGCAGAGGTACCAGAGATGGCCTGTGAGGGAGCTTTGTTCAGGGTGTTCAGGCAGAGGTACCAGAGATGGCCTGTGAGGGAGCTTTGTTCAGGGTGTTCAGGCAGAGGTACCTGGAGATGGCCTGTGAGGGCGAGCGCACGTTGGTGGGGGCGGAGAAGCTGAACCAGATCTCCCTGATGGTCAGCTTCATGCTGCTGGAGTCCGGCGGGGGCGGCATGAGGGGGAGGTCCTTCTTCAGATCATCTGACTCCACCCCTTCATCCTGCAACAACGGCAACAACAAACAAACAAACCTGCAGTTTCTATCCATCCAAACAGACCCAAATAAAGCTTGAATGACGTGGGGTGTTCTGTGCTTTGACTGCAGTAGTTCACCTGGTCCGAGTCGGAGTGCTGGTCAGAGGGTCTCTGGGCGTCAGTGGGGAGGTTGTCGTCAGAGACGTCCGTGCTGTAGCCGCTGCCGGTCTGGGAGCCCATGGAGCCGTTGGATTTGGACGTGGTCATCTTGCCCGTAGCGTCCGTGTGACCCATCGCCCCGAACGCACTGTACAGGACGGCGCCCGACTGCCGGCCCCCTGGACGCGTACACAACGAGGACACATCAACAACAACCTCCAATCACACAACACAACGAGGACACACATCAACAACAACCTCCAATCACACAACACAACGAGGACACACATCAACAACAACCTCCAATCACACAACACAACGAGGACACACATCAACAACAACCTCCAATCACACAACACAACGAGGACACACATCAACAACAACCTCCAATCACACAACACAACGAGGACACACATCAACAACAACCTCCAATCACACAACACAACGAGGACACACATCAACAACAACAACCTCCAATCACACAACACAACGAGGACACACATCAACAACAACCTCCAATCACACAACACAACGAGGACACACATCAACAACAACCTCCAATCACACAACACAACGAGGACACACATCAACAACAACCTCCAATCACACAACACAACGAGGACACACATCAACAACAACCTCCAATCAAACAACACAACGAGGACACACATCAACAACAACCTCCAATCACACAACACAACGAGGACACACATCAACAACAACCTCCAATCACACAACACAACGAGGACACACATCAAGAACAACCTCCAATCACACAACACAACGAGGACACACATCAACAACAACCTCCAATCACACAACACAACGAGGACACACATCAACAACAACCTCCAATCAAATAACCCCAGCCAGACCATTCTTAAACAGTCACACAGCGTTCTGACCTCCGCAATGCATCGCTGGCCAATCACAGCCCACCCATCACACCCCTGGACGTTACACAAAACCTCCTGTCATGCGTCACAGATGGGCTGTAAGAGTTGTTTACTCTTGTTGGTGTTTCGTATGTACACTTAATGTTTTTATTTTGTTTTGTGCACCCCAAATCCCCCATTGTGGCACATAGTTATATTTTAGAATACAAGTATGCTCAGTTCATTTGAGTGTCCTATATGATTCATGAAGCTTTTTTAAGCTGTCTGGACCAATGAGTGAAATGCATTTAGAGTCACAAAGATGAAAAGAACCAACAAGTGTTACCTTTGACTGTGAGGTTCTCGATGCCGCACTCGAACATGATCCAACCCCACTTCTCCAGGGAGGCGGTGGAGCGGGCCAGCTCCGTCGCCATGGCAGCGGCGTCAGTCTCATCCACCAGGGAGAACTCCTCCATCTCCTCCAGACTGAAGAGCACCTTGGACTTCTCAAAGGGAATGGCTGTGATGGCACAGGTGCCGATGTCTGTGGAGACCAAAGGACCGCATGAGAGAAGGTGCAGAAGATAGAGAAAGTGTTCAATTAACTGAAGATGCATATATTCAAAAACAGCACTGATCTGATGTCAAGCTTTATTTTTGCATGTCAATTCAGGAAGGGCATTCCCAGCACCGGCACTAAAAAAAGACTGCCACACACCGGTAGAGTCCAGCCCTCGCAGCTGGCTGTGGATGCGGTGGATGTTGAGCCTTGCAGCGATCTCCTTCCCTTTCTCGATCCCAGCGTTGGAGCGAAGGGAGCCAGACGACTGAGGCTGCATTTTGGTGGCAGAGGCGTACTTCTCCAGCATCACGGAGGGGCGGCCGTGGTCCGCAGTGCTGGGCGCTTCCTCTACAATACCCCTGGTTTTAGAGAAAGGGCAGGCTCGTATGACCAGTCGAAAACATGACCCGACGGTGATGAATGAAGTACAGACGTACAGCACCGCTTCCCATTGGTTAAGGTAGTCAGTACAAACGGAACAGCCGGTACCTGTTCATTCTGAACTGCGTGGCGATCCTGTCGAAGCACAAAGCCACCAGGGACACGTGGGTGACGCACTTCACCGAGCCCAGCGCCAGGCCCTCCTCCACCGAGGCCTGCAGCAGGCACAGGTTCACCTGGTGGACAGGACACAGGACACAGGAATGAACACCAGCAGAGCACCGCCCGGCCCCGCTCAGCCCCAGACAACACAGAACAGATCTTACTGCAGAATGAACCACAACAAACAAGCTCAGCTTTATATGTTATGGTAAGTAGAAGTTAACTTGCAACGTGTAACATTGCAACTAGCTCGCAGCTTAAAACACCTGGACAGCAGTGGAGTCTGCGTTAGTTATACTGCGTTAGATATTTTGTACACACTGGACCCACACGTTCACTGTTATTCATCGGAACTGGAATCACAATCATCCAGAATTCAGAGAACTGAACCGAGTTACGGCACAAGGGACCAAGACAGTGGCCTAAAAGTTAAAACGTATGAAACATGCTTCATGAGAGAGTGTGCCCCGGTCTCACCTTGGGGATGGAGACGTTGGCCTGCAGACCCTTGATCTTCACGTTGTCCGGTTTGACGGACAGGTCTGTCTGGCCATGGGAGATGGAGCCGGGGGCGTCGGTCTTGGACAGCTTGTGCTCCTGCTTGGCGGTCTGGCTCTGTGCAGGTTGGGGTCATTTATTCATTGGTCGAGCGTACACAGTCTGGATCATTTAGAGCGTCATCACAGAGAGTCAGGTGACTGTGTTCCAGTATCCAGGATATAAAATGCTAATGATTCAAAGGTAACCATGGATTTTTTCAATAAATGTGTTATTTAAGATACAGCAGTTCGTCAATTTGTGGAAATGAATAGATATTCACCGTTAACAATGAGTACGCAGTCACATGCCTCTCCAAAATAACCTTAAGCCTTCCACCTGACTGAAGAGGTTCACCATACAGTTCACCGTCTGGTCATCAGGTACTGTGTTTACTAAGGGTGTTCATTTATACATTATTTTATAGGGTTAGGGGGAGGGTGACCCTTACTCACTAACTAACTCTATTAACTAATGCTACTTATTGCTGTTACTGATTAAGGGTAAAAACATGATCAATGCCAAATATGAATAGGTTACAACTTACAAATATGTAGGTTGCCTATAGTGACAACCATTCAGTGTTTTAGAAAGTTATTATTTTCAATGTCCATCATGGTAGTAGTCTAATAAGTTACTATTTTCAATGTCCATCATGGTAGTAGTCTAATAAGTTACTATTTTCAATGTCCATCATGGTATAATAGTCTAATAAGTTACTATTTTCAATGTCCATCATGGTATAATAGTCTAATAAGCAGGTAAACATTAGGGTCCTTGACTCACAGACTCGGTGACAGTAGACTTGCTGATCTGATAGGCGTCATTCAGAACCTTTCCGTGGAGGTCGTCCAGAATGGCCGTCGGGTGCCGAATGCTGACGAAGTGGACCATGGAGTCGATGTACCTGGAGTCAAACAGCACACTACTTAGTGTCCACTGTGGAGTGGACCATGAGGTACCTGGAGTCAAACAGCACACTACTTAGTGTCCACTGTGGAGTGGACCATGAGGTACCTGGAGTCAAACAGCACACTACTTAGTGTCCACTGTGGAGTGGACCATGAGGTACCTGGAGTCAAACAGCACACTACTTAGTGTCCACTGTGGAGTGGACCATGAGGTACCTGGAGTCAAACAGCACACTACTTAGTGTCCACTGCGTGCGGGCATATAAAGACACCCTGCCATCTGTAGTCACGTTGTGATATCACATGTTGTGATACATGTCCTGATTCATGTCCTGTCTTAACAGAAGGTCTGTGACCTCCTATCCTAACAGAAGGTCTGGTCCTGTTGTGATACAGGTCCAGTCCTGACAGAAGGTCTGGTCCTGTTGTGATACAGGTCCAGTCCTAACAGAAGGTCTGGTCCTGTTGTGATACAGGTCCAGTCCTGACAGAAGGTCTGGTCCTGTTGTGGTACAGGTCCAGTCCTAACAGAAGGTCTGGTCCTGTTGTGATACAGGTCCAGTCCTAACAGAAGGTCTGGTCCTGTTGTGGTACAGGTCCAGTCCTAACAGAAGGTCTGGTCCTGTTGTGATACAGGTCCAGTCCTGACAGAAGGTCTGGTCCTGTTGTGGTACAGGTCCAGTCCTAACAGAAGGTCTGGTCCTGTTGTGATACAGGTCCAGTCCTAACAGAAGGTCTGGTCCTGTTGTGGTACAGGTCCAGTCCTAACAGAAGGTCTGGTCCTGTTGTGATACAGGTCCAGTCCTAACAGAAGGTCTGGTCCTGTTGTGATACAGGTCCAGTCCTAACAGAAGGTCTGGTCCTGTTGTGGTACAGGTCCAGTCCTAACAGAAGGTCTGGTCCTGTTGTGGTACAGGTCCAGTCCTAACAGAAGGTCTGGTCCTGTTGTGGTACAGGTCCAGTCCTAACAGAAGGTCTGGTCCTGTTGTGGTACAGGTCCAGTCCTAACAGAAGGTCTGGTCCTGTTGTGGTACAGGTCCAGTCCTAACAGAAGGTCTGGTCCTGTTGTGGTACAGGTCCAGTCCTAACAGAAGGTCTGGTCCTGTTGTGATACAGGTCCAGTCCTAACAGAAGGTCTGGTCCTGTTGTGGTACAGGTCCAGTCCTAACAGAAGGTCTGGTCCTGTTGTGGTACAGGTCCAGTCCTAACAGAAGGTCTGGTCCTGTTGTGGTACAGGTCCAGTCCTAACAGAAGGTCTGGTCCTGTTGTGATACAGGTCCAGTCCTAACAGAAGGTCTGGTCCTGTTGTGGTACAGGTCCAGTCCTAACAGAAGGTCTGGTCCTGTTGTGGTACAGGTCCAGTCCTAACAGAAGGTCTGGTCTCCTGTTGTGAGGCACAGAGGACGCTTGCTACCTGTCCAGAGTTTCTGCCACCAGTGGGGTGAGCACCACGTTGATGGCCCCCTTCACTTCCACGATGGCCGTGGTCCTGGTCTGGGACAGGGGCTGGTCCAGGGACCAGTCGTCGGTGGTGGTCTCTTCATCCGTGTTGTCCATGGCCTTCTTATCCAGAGGGGTGTACGGTGTGCTAGTTTGGATGAAAAGGGGTTCATGACACGCATGAGAAAGGAATTGAAAGAAATTCAGTTCAATAAATGTACACACGGTTTCAGAGAGTGAACGGCGTGACATCAGAAGGTCGGGAGAGCGGGTCTTTAAAGTCTGTGTTGAAGGGTTCATTTTCCAACAAATTTGCGCAATTTGCTTGTTGGTAATAAACATTTAAACTGTTGTCCATTGTATTTCATGTTGTTGGGTATCACAAAACAGAATTTAATACGAAAAAGTAGGTACTATTTTAGCGGTTTGCAATTGATTCTCATTTCCCCCACAATGCACTGCATGACGTCACGTTGGGGAGACGACAGACTGAAGCCCCATCGAGACCAGAGCCAGTCCTGTGAGCGTATGCAAAAGAGCCATGTGCACCAAACAGAAGAAGGACGTAATGTTGAGAAGTCACACTGAAAACGGATAGCAAGCGAAAGCTAAGTCAGAGTGTATCACACTAAGGTCCATTCTAACTTAAGTTAGAGGCTATTTTTTTAATCTTTGCAGTGACTGAATGTTGATGGTAGAACTGATTGTTGTGCATAAGTTGAGTGTGTGTGACTGTGCGTGTGTCCTTTCCCCCGGGTGTACTGTGGAGGGGGTAAAACTGTTTTTATTGGCAGGCTAGCAGTTCCCCTTGACTTGCGCTAGCCTAGCACCAGCGATTTCTGCAATTAGAAGGACTGAATGAAACGTGTTGAAAACTGTCTGATAAATAACACACTGGCTCGAACTACCCCTTTAACCTGCAACATGAATGTCCAACATAAATGTACCTGTTAATATCTTCCATCAGTTGGATCCCTCTGTCCAGGAGAGAGCTGGCTGACAGGCCGTGTTTCACCACCTGAAATAAAGATCACACATCTCATCATACACCTGAGGGGATTACTAACGAAGCGGTTCTTATCTCTGCCCTCGCCTACTCAAAAAGGAAGGCATAAACGCAGTAATAGTGTTCTTACCCAGAAAAGTACAAAGAGTAAAAGGACATTAAGTATGCAGTCCTTTCACCAGCTGTGAGCAGCAGTTCAGGGTTTCAGCAACAGATCAAACAAGTGCAAAGATGGACTGGCTTTTTTCAAACATTGGCTTTCTGGTGTTAATTGATTTCTGAAATCATAATTGTCCTTCATGTATATTACAAAAACACATTTATTAAAACACAGAAACGATAGGGGACAAATTGATATTAGGACAAATTGAAAGATCCTGCTGCCATCAAGCTTTGCGTCTTAGTTTTATCGTACTTTTCGACCCCAGTTAGGGAAACATTTATTAATTCTATAAACCTCGTTATGGATATTTACATCCAAAAAGAGTAATGTAATAATTGTAAGTACCTTAAAGCTCGGAACAGACAGCTGGTCAAATGAGATGGGGCTCTCTTCCCCGGTGGGTGTGTCCAGGTCCAGGGGGCGGTGCAGAGAGGACTTTGAGGTCCTCTTATTGGTGGGCTGCTTCACCGACCAATTGGACACCTGACAAAAGAACATTTCCTCCTCATCACTAGGGCTATTTCAGATCTAACATATCATCCCCAAAGTTAACGGAGTGTATCTCAACCACTGCAAGGGCTGGGATACGTTACCCTGGTACCAAAAGAAAGAAAACACCGGTGAGATTGGTAACCTTTGGTTTGAGTGAGTAAAGCTGGACTACAGTCACCCGATAGTACCAGAGGGCAATAGCACAACATCTGATCAGATGTCAATAAAGGGAAGTACAGTAAAGATGGAGGATTTAGTAGCGGTAGGTTCAGGTGAAATCTCCAAATAAAACATAGATCCAATGCATTGCAAACCGATGCAAAAGTGACATTATCACCTTGATGAGACACAAGGTGGATAACTTAGGAACACATTGTACAATTTGGACATTTGATCCCAGAATTGAAAGGAATGAAAATGAAACCAAGCCAGACCATGGCACCGTACGGCCACCAGAGGGCGACTCAGGACCCTCTGCTTGAAGGCCATTTAACCCTTTTCTCTGCCCAACAGTTCCGGGTCCTAATATACAGTGAATCAGTGCACAACCAGTCACAGGGTACCGGTGGCGTGGGGAGGTTGTGGGTTCTGCATGATGCAAGTCATGCTGCAAGTAGCAGATGAATGACTGTATATCTTTACACCCAACTACTGAGTCGATAAGCTTGAAATTGGCCAAAGTCAGTAAGCTGAGCTGACGAACTGCCGACCATAGTCCAAAGTGAAAGTGATACTCATCTTCCCTCATAGCCGCCGTGTGCAGCTCGGTCCTGAGTGAGTGTGACACTAAACGTCATGGGCCAGGTAGTTCTGGTAGCTCACCTGGTACTGGGCCAGGTCGTTCTGGTAGCTCACCTGGTACTGGGCCAGGTCGTTCTGGTAGCTCACCTGGTACTGGGCCAGGTCGTTCTGGTAGCTCACCTGGTACTGGGCCAGGTCGTTCTGGTAGCTCACCTGGTACTGGGCCAGGTCGTTCTGGTAGCTCACCTGGTACTGGGCCAGGTCGTTCTGGTAGCTCACCTGGTACTGGGCCAGGTCGTTCTGGTAGCTCACCTGGTACTGGGCCAGGTCGTTCTGGTAGCTCACCTGGTACTGGGCCAGGTCGTTCTGGTAGCTCACCTGGTACTGGGCCAGGTCGTTGTGGTAGCTCACCTGGTACTGGGCCAGGTAGTTCTGGTAGCTCACCTGGTACTGGGCCAGGTAGCTCTGGTAGCTCACCTGGTACTGGGCCAGGTCGTTCTGGTAGCTCACCTGGTACTGGGCCAGGTCGTTCTGGTAGCTCACCTGGTACTGGGCCAGGTCGTTCTGGTAGCTCACCTGGTACTGGGCCAGGTAGTTCTGGTAGCTCACCTGGTACTGGGCCAGGTCGTTGTGGTAGCTCACCTGGTACTGGGCCAGGTAGTTCTGGTAGCAGGCCATGACGTGGGGCTGCCGAGTCACCGGGCCTGGCTCGGCGGTCTTCTCCGCCTCCATGGAGCTCTCCTCCTCCATGGCGAGGGCGGAGACGAAGGAGGCCTGCGAGGTGTGGCTGGGGAGGGGCTGGGAGGGCGTCAGCATGTGGGGGTGGGGCCGCGGCTCCGTGATCAGCTCCCCGTTCAGCACGTAGGTCAGGGGCCCCTCCACGCTGTGGTAGATGGAGCTGCGGCTGCGGGGGACACAGTCACGTTGGCTCATCATCATCACAGTCATCAGTCAGTGTCGCTTACTGTAAACCGTTGAACTGAGCCGTTGATCCCTCCCCCTTCAGGGAGGGAACAAACCGCTGGTCCACTGGTCTGGTACCTGTAGTTGTAATAAAGGACCACTGGTCCACTGGTCTGGTACCTGTAGTAATAAACCACTGGTCCACTGGTCTGGTACCTGTAGTTGGAAAGGGCCACTAGTCTGGTACCTGTAGTTGTAATAAACCACTGGTCCACTGGTCTGGTACCTGTAGTTGTAAAGGACCACTGGTCTGGTACCTGTAGTTGTAATAAACCACTGGTCCACTGGTCTGGTACCTGTAGTTGTAATAAAGGACCACTGGTCCACTGGTCTGGTACCTGTAGTTGTAATAAAGGACCACTGGTCCACTGGTCTGGTACCTGTAGTTGTAATAAACCACTGGTCCACTGGTCTGGTACCTGTAGTTGTAAAGGACCACTGGTCTGGTACCTGTAGTTGTAATAAACCACTGGTCCACTGGTTTGGTACCTGTAGTTGTAATAAACCACTGGTCCACTGGTTTGGTACCTGTAGTTGTAATAAAGGACCACTGGTCCACTGGTCTGGTACCTGTAGTTGTAAAGGACCACTGGTCTGGTACCTGTAGTTGTAATAAAGGACCACTGGTCCGGTACCTGTAGTTGTAAAGGACCACTGGTCCGGTACCTGTAGTTGTAATAAAGGACCACTGGTCCACTGGTCTGGTACCTGTAGTTGTAAAGGACCACTGGTCTGGTACCTGTAGTTGTAATAAACCACTGGTCCACTGGTCTGGTACCTGTAGTTGTAAAGGACCACTGGTCTGGTACCTGTAGTTGTAAAGGACCACTGGTCCGGTACCTGTAGTTGTAATAAAGGACCACTGGTCCACTGGTCTGGTACCTGTAGTTGTAATAAACCACTGGTCCACTGGTTTGGTACCTGTAGTTGTAAAGGACCACTGGTTTGGTACCTGTAGTTGTAATAAAGGACCACTGGTCCGGTACCTGTAGTTGTAAAGGACCACTGGTCTGGTACCTGTAGTTGTAATAAACCACTGGTCCACTGGTCTGGTACCTGTAGTTGTAATAAACCACTGGTCCACTGGTCTGGTACCTGTAGTTGTAATAAACCACTGGTCCACTGGTCTGGTACCTGTAGTTGTAAAGGACCACTGGTCTGGTACCTGTAGTTGTAATAAAGGACCACTGGTCCACTGGTCTGGTACCTGTAGTTGTAATAAACCACTGGTCCACTGGTCTGGTACCTGTAGTTGTAAAGGACCACTGGTCTGGTACCTGTAGTTGTAAAGGACCACTGGTCCACTGGTCTGGTACCTGTAGTTGTAAAGGACCACTGGTCCACTGGTCTGGTACCTGTAGTTGTAATAAACCACTGGTCTGGTACCTGTAGTTGTAATAAACCACTGGTCTGGTACCTGTAGTTGTAAAGGACCGCTGGTCCACTGGTCTGGTACCTGTAGTTGTAATAAACCACTGGTCCACTGGTCTGGTACCTGTAGTTGTAAAGGACCACTGGTCCACTGGTCTGGTACCTGTAGTTGTAATAAACCACTGGTCTGGTACCTGTAGTTGTAATAAACCACTGGTCTGGTACCTGTAGTTGTAAAGGACCGCTGGTCCACTGGTCTGGTACCTGTAGTTGTAATAAACCACTGGTCCACTGGTCTGGTACCTGTAGTTGTAAAGGACCACTGGTCTGGTACCTGTAGTTGTAAAGGACCGCTGGTCCACTGGTCTGGTACCTGTAGTTGTAATAAACCACTGGTCCACTGGTCTGGTACCTGTAGTTGTAAAGGACCACTGGTCTGGTACCTGTAGTTATAATAAAGGACCGCTGGTCCACTGGTCTGGTACCTGTAGTTGTAATAAACCACTGGTCTGGTACCTGTAGTTGTAAAGGACCGCTGGTCCACTGGTCTGGTACCTGTAGTTGTAATAAACCACTGGTCCACTGGTCTGGTACCTGTAGTTGTAATAAACCACTGGTCTGGTACCTGTAGTTGTAAAGGACCGCTGGTCCACTGGTCTGGTACCTGTAGTTGTAATAAACCACTGGTCCACTGGTCTGGTACCTGTAGTTGTAAAGGACCACTGGTCTGGTACCTGTAGTTGTAAAGGACCGCTGGTCCACTGGTCTGGTACCTGTAGTTGTAATAAACCACTGGTCCACTGGTCTGGTACCTGTAGTTGTAAAGGACCACTGGTCTGGTACCTGTAGTTATAATAAAGGACCACTGGTCCACTGGTCTGGTACCTGTAGTTGTAAAGGACCACTGGTCCACTGGTCTGGTACCTGTAGTTGTAAAGGACCACTGGTCTGGTACCTGTAGTTGTAAAGGACCACTGGTCTGGTACCTGTAGTTGTAAAGGACCACTGGTCTGGTACCTGTAGTTGTAAAGGACCACTGGTCCACTGGTCTGGTACCTGTAGTTGTAAAGGACCACTGGTCTGGTACCTGTAGTTATAATAAAGGACCACTGGTCCACTGGTCTGGTACCTGTAGTTGTAAAGGACCACTGGTCTGGTACCTGTAGTTGTAATAAACCACTGGTCTGGTACCTGTAGTTATAATAAAGGACCACTGGTCTGGTACCTGTAGTTGTAAAGGACCACTGGTCTGGTACCTGTAGTTGTAAAGGACCACTGGTCTGGTACCTGTAGTTGTAAAGGACCACTGGTCCACTGGTCTGGTACCTGTAGTTGTAAAGGACCACTGGTCTGGTACCTGTAGTTGTAAAGGACCACTGGTCCACTGGTCTGGTACCTGTAGTTGTAAAGGACCACTGGTCCACTGGTCTGGTACCTGTAGTTATAATAAAGGACCGCTGGTCCACTGGTCTGGTACCTGTAGTTGTCCATGTGGTAGGGCGGCGGCTGCTGGCCCATCTGCTGCCGGCGCTTCTTCTTCCTCCCGGGGTAGGTCCCCGGGCCCTCGTCGGCGCTGCTGATGGGCTCAAAGTCCTCCGTGGCCGAGAAGTAGGCCTCGCTCTCGGCCACCGACATGCTGGAGTCGGCCGAGCGGTACTGGTGGAAGGTGTTGGAGTCGGCCGAGGGCGTGAAGGGGAAGGAGCTGTAGCTGCGGCGCTGCGCCGGCGAGTCCAGGACGTTCTCGTCGCTGCGCGACACCTCGCCGCTGAACTGCACGGCGCCCGACAGCGCCGAGGGGGGCTTCTCCGTGAACACGGCGGCGGAGAGGCTCTTGGTGCTGCCCAGCCGGCTGGAGTGGACCGAGGACTGGCGGTGCAGCGGGGAGCACACCGGGGAGCAGAGAGCCGAGCGGTCCGGCCCGCTGCTGGGGGACAGGGGCGAGCCCTCGGGGACCTCCTCCAGCGTGCTGCGGGGGAACGACACCACAGGGGGTCACAGGGGGTCACTTACAGTCAGGGCGCTCTGCTGACGCCCAACCGCTCATTCACACGTTCACACCCCGACGGCGGAGTCGACCCCGCAGGGCGACAGCCGGCGGGGTCAGGAGCGGTCAGGGTGAGGAGGCGTCTCGCTCAGGGACACCTCCACACTCCTCTAGGAGGAGCAGTCAGGGGGAGGCGTCTCTCTCAGGGACACCTCCACACTCCTCTAGGAGGAGCAGTCAGGGTGAGGGCGTCTCTCTCAGGGACACCTCCACACTCCTCTAGGAGGAGCGGTCAGGGGGAGGGCGTCTCGCTCAGGGACACCTCCACACTCCTCTAGGAGGAGCAGTCAGGGTGAGGCGTCTCTCTCAGGGACACCTCCACACTCCGCTAGGAGGAGCCGGGGATCCGACCAGCGACCTTCTGGTTACCAGTAAAGCTGCTCTACCTCCTGAGCTACTGGCGCCCGTATTGAAATCAAAGGAAAACAGACGCCCTCGACCCTAGTGGACAGGTGAACAGACGCCCTAGTGGACAGGTGAACAGACGTCCTAGTGGACAGGTGAACAGACGTCCTAGTGGACAGGTGAACAGACGTCCTAGTGGACAGGTGAACAGACGTCCTAGTGGACAGGTGAACAGACGTCCTAGTGGACAGGTGAACAGACGTCCTAGTGGACAGAACAGACACCCTAGTGGACAGGTGAACAGACGTCCTAGTGGACAGGTGAACAGACGCCCTAGTGGACAGGTGAACAGATGCCCTAGTGGACAGGTGAACAGACGTCCTAGTGGACAGGTGAACAGACGCCCTAGTGGTGAACAGACGTCCTAGTGGACAGGTGAACAGACGCCCTAGTGGACAGGTGAACAGACGTCCTAGTGGACAGGTGAACAGACGCCCTAGTGGACAGGTGAACAGATGCCCTAGTGGACAGGTGAACAGACGTCCTAGTGGACAGAACAGACACCCTAGTGGACAGGTGAACAGACGTCCTAGTGGACAGGTGAACAGACGTCCTAGTGGACAGGTGAACAGACGTCCTAGTGGACAGGTGAACAGACGCCCTAGTGGACAGGTGAACAGACGCCCTAGTGGACAGGTGAACAGACGCCCTAGTGGACAGGTGAACAGACGCCCTAGTGGTGAACAGACGTCCTAGTGGACAGGTGAACAGACGTCCTAGTGGACAGGTGAACAGACGTCCTAGTGGACAGGTGAACAGACGTCCTAGTGGACAGGTGAACAGACGCCCTAGTGGACAGGTGAACAGACGTCCTAGTGGACAGGTGAACAGACGTCCTAGTGGACAGGTGAACAGACGTCCTAGTGGACAGGTGAACAGACGTCCTAGTGGACAGGTGAACAGACGCCCTAGTGGACAGGTGAACAGACGCCCTAGTGGACAGGTGAACAGACGTCCTAGTGGACAGGTGAACAGACGTCCTAGTGGACAGGTGAACAGACGTCCTAGTGGACAGAACAGACACCCTAGTGGACAGGTGAACAGACGTCCTAGTGGACAGGTGAACAGACGCCCTAGTGGACAGGTGAACAGACGCCCTAGTGGTGAACAGACGTCCTAGTGGACAGGTGAACAGACGTCCTAGTGGACAGGTGAACAGACGTCCTAGTGGACAGGTGAACAGACGTCCTAGTGGACAGGTGAACAGACGTCCTAGTGGACAGGTGAACAGACGCCCTAGTGGACAGGTGAACAGACGTCCTAGTGGACAGGTGAACAGACGCCCTAGTGGACAGGTGAACAGACGTCCTAGTGGACAGGTGAACAGACGTCCTAGTGGACAGGTGAACAGACGTCCTAGTGGTGAACAGACGTCCTAGTGGACAGGTGAACAGACGCCCTAGTGGACAGGTGAACAGACGTCCTAGTGGACAGGTGAACAGACGTCCTAGTGGACAGGTGAACAGACGTCCTAGTGGACAGGTGAACAGACGTCCTAGTGGACAGGTGAACAGACGCCCTAGTGGACAGGTGAACAGACGCCCTAGTGGTGAACAGACGCCCTAGTGGACAGGTGAACAGACGCCCTAGTGGACAGGTGAACAGACGTCCTAGTGGACAGGTGAACAGACGCCCTAGTGGACAGGTGAACAGACGCCCTAGTGGACAGGTGAACAGACGCCCTAGTGGACAGGTGAACAGACGTCCTAGTGGACAGGTGAACAGACGCCCTAGTGGACAGGTGAACAGACGGGACAGGTGAACAGACGTCCTAGTGGACAGGTGAACAGACGTCCTAGTGGACAGGTGAACAGACGCCCTAGTGGACAGAACAGACGCCCTAGTGGACAGGTGAACAGACGCCCTAGTGGACAGGTGAACAGACGTCCTAGTGGACAGGTGAACAGACGCCCTAGTGGACAGGTGAACAGACGGGACAGGTGAACAGACGTCCTAGTGGACAGGTGAACAGACGTCCTAGTGGACAGGTGAACAGACGCCCTAGTGGTGAACAGACGCCCTAGTGGACAGGTGAACAGACGGGACAGGTGAACAGACGTCCTAGTGGACAGGTGAACAGACGTCCTAGTGGACAGGTGAACAGACGTCCTAGTGGACAGGTGAACAGACGCCCTAGTGGACAGGTGAACAGACGCCCTAGTGGACAGGTGAACAGACGTCCTAGTGGACAGGTGAACAGACGTCCTAGTGGACAGGTGAACAGACGCCCTAGTGGTGAACAGACGTCCTAGTGGTGAACAGACGTCCTAGTGGACAGGTGAACAGACGCCCTAGTGGACAGGTGAACAGACGTCCTAGTGGACAGGTGAACAGACGTCCTAGTGGACAGGTGAACAGACGTCCTAGTGGACAGGTGAACAGACGTCCTAGTGGACAGGTGAACAGACGTCCTAGTGGACAGGTGAACAGACGCCCTAGTGGTGAACAGACGTCCTAGTGGACAGGTGAACAGACGCCCTAGTGGACAGGTGAACAGACGCCCTAGTGGACAGGTGAACAGACACCCTAGTGGTGAACAGACGTCCTAGTGGACAGGTGAACAGACGCCCTAGTGGTGAACAGACGTCCTAGTGGACAGGTGAACAGACGCCCTAGTGGACAGGTGAACAGACGCCCTAGTGGACAGGTGAACAGACGTCCTAGTGGACAGGTGAACAGACGTCCTAGTGGACAGGTGAACAGACGCCCTAGTGGACAGGTGAACAGACGCCCTAGTGGTGAACAGACGTCCTAGTGGACAGGTGAACAGACGTCCTAGTGGACAGGTGAACAGACGTCCTAGTGGACAGGTGAACAGACGTCCTAGTGGACAGGTGAACAGACGTCCTAGTGGACAGGTGAACAGACGTCCTAGTGGACAGAACAGACACCCTAGTGGACAGGTGAACAGACGTCCTAGTGGACAGGTGAACAGACGCCCTAGTGGACAGGTGAACAGATGCCCTAGTGGACAGGTGAACAGACGTCCTAGTGGACAGAACAGACACCCTAGTGGACAGGTGAACAGACGTCCTAGTGGACAGGTGAACAGACGCCCTAGTGGACAGGTGAACAGACGCCCTAGTGGACAGGTGAACAGACGCCCTAGTGGACAGGTGAACAGACGCCCTAGTGGACAGGTGAACAGACGCCCTAGTGGTGAACAGACGTCCTAGTGGACAGGTGAACAGACGTCCTAGTGGACAGGTGAACAGACGTCCTAGTGGACAGGTGAACAGACGTCCTAGTGGACAGGTGAACAGACGCCCTAGTGGACAGGTGAACAGACGTCCTAGTGGACAGGTGAACAGACGTCCTAGTGGACAGGTGAACAGACGTCCTAGTGGACAGGTGAACAGACGTCCTAGTGGACAGGTGAACAGACGCCCTAGTGGACAGGTGAACAGACGCCCTAGTGGACAGGTGAACAGACGTCCTAGTGGACAGGTGAACAGACGTCCTAGTGGACAGGTGAACAGACGTCCTAGTGGACAGAACAGACACCCTAGTGGACAGGTGAACAGACGTCCTAGTGGACAGGTGAACAGACGCCCTAGTGGACAGGTGAACAGACGCCCTAGTGGACAGGTGAACAGACGCCCTAGTGGTGAACAGACGTCCTAGTGGACAGACGCCCTAGTGGACAGGTGAACAGACGTCCTAGTGGACAGGTGAACAGACGCCCTAGTGGACAGGTGAACAGACGTCCTAGTGGACAGGTGAACAGACGTCCTAGTGGACAGGTGAACAGACGTCCTAGTGGACAGGTGAACAGACGCCCTAGTGGACAGGTGAACAGACGCCCTAGTGGACAGGTGAACAGACGCCCTAGTGGTGAACAGACGTCCTAGTGGACAGGTGAACAGACGTCCTAGTGGACAGGTGAACAGACGCCCTCGGCCCTCTGTAGGGCGACTCACTCAGCGAGGCTCTTGCTGTTCAGGTGGAAGGCGCGGGTCTCGGTGCCCGGGGAGGGCGTGTCCCTCTCCCCCGGCAGCAGCGGCTGGGCGGCGCTGGACGAGGAGTTCTCCTCGGAGGAGGAGGCGGAGCTGTGGGAGCGCTGGGGCACCTGGAGGCTGAGGTGCTGGTGGCCGCGCCTCTCGGGCAGCTCTGGAGGGAGGCCGGGCGGGTGGCCGTCTCTCCTCACGGCCTGACCGCGCCCTGGGAGGAGAGAGGGCTCCTCTTAGGACAACGCACAAGACGCACACAAGACTAGTGGCAATGAACTGATGCCAGACGAAGTGCAAACAGCAGAAGGCTGTTGCTCAGGAGGGGTCCAGTGCTCGTCGTCGTAATGCATTTGTTCTGAACAAATCGTAGACACGATCGGACACAGCTAAAAAAAAACTAGGATTAAATACATCGGAAAAGATATCGGCAAGAAGCTGAACGATGAAACATAAACGATATCACCGCTACAAAATGAATCGAATCATTGATCATGTTAAAGTGGGATTGAAATTTGTTCAAGAAGAATAAAAAGGGTAGAAAGTGAAAGCAGGGTTAAGAGGTGGACGGTACCCTCCACTGCCCTGGCCGGCTCCTTGGTGATGATGCACTCCCCGGGGTGCAGGAGGGACTGGCCGTAGCACATGTCCCACTCAGCGCTGGAGCCCGAGAAGGAGGAGGACGGCGTCACCTCCTCCAGCTTGAAGAAGTCCAGGCCGATGTTGTTCCCGCCGAAGAAGCGGCAGCCGCCCAGGCACCCGCAGCGGTTCCTGCCGCGCTTGCTCCGAATGCTTGGATCGTCGGGCCACAGGAACCACAGCCTGACGGAAGACCGGAGGAGGTGGAGGCGGCCCGTGGAGAAAGACAAGACGTTTGTTTTAGAAGGGGTTTGAAATGCACTTATTCTTTGTACAAGACGAGTCCCAGTAACAAACGCAGCTAAGAGAAAGTGTAGTTCAGACGAGTAGACTAAAGTCATCAGCCTACCTCTTGCTTTGGGCGTCATGAAGCTCCAGGAATTGCCGCTGCACCTCACATTTGGCGGAGTGGTCTGCCGCTAGGGCTATGTCCGCAGTGATGAGGTTGAGGTCCACCGAGCCGGCCTCCAGCCAGAAGGACCGCCTGAGGGTGGGCGCGGGCCCCGGGCCCTGGCCCCCCAGCTGCACCCGGGGCCAGTCGCCGGCCGGCTGGCCCTGCTGCTCGATGTACTGGTGGATGCTGACGTCCTGGACCACGGCGCTGATGCCCTCGCCCACCGCCTGGTTGTGCAGGTTACAGCTGGCCAGGCGTACCGTCGCCGTCTGGGGGGGCAGGACGTCAGCCGCAGACCTCTTTTAAAGGTGAACCTCTGAGGTTGCAACGTGAACGTTTGGGCCCCTCCCAGAATACACTGAACAAACTCAAACGCAGCGCTTTGTCCGATCGAACGTGACCTAGCACAGCTTGAGTGGCGTGAGGGGGCCCGGTCGTCAGGACGGGTGTCCATATTAAGGTTAGGCATTAAATATTTATAAAGGACGGGATCTTATTGAAAGCATTGTTGAAATCAATATCTATCAGTATTGACTAGAAATATTTCCGGGTCATTTGAAGTTAGATGTTAGATGTTAGATGTTAGAAGTTAGAAGTTAGATGTTAGATGTTAGATGTTAGATGTTAGATGTTGGGTGTTAGATGTTAGACACTGCAGATTTAATCCCCACTTGGTTTCAGCGATGCTTTGGGTCAGGAGGTACCTTGATGTTGGCGGCACAGCCGTGCTCCACCAGGAAGAGGTCCACCCCGTCCACGGCCAGTCGGGTCATGGTGTACTTCAGGTCCTCCGAGGTCCTGCAGTGGCCGGGCAGGCAGCTCATCTGACATAAGAGAGAAGGTGAAAATAGTTGGAATAGCTTGACGTATTTCCATCAGTGTCACACCTCAATATTCCTTCCCCAAGAACATTTAAGAAAACATCATAAGAACAAATTTGGTTAATCCTCATCATTTACGCTGAAGAAAGGAACCCATTTTGTTTCACATTGGTAAAAAGTATCAAAACTGTTGCCAGAGTGACAACAATCTGACATTTTAAATAAACGAATACATTTCAAATGGATCAACGACATGCTTGTAGTGACTTTTGTTATGTACAGCGATTAGCGGATGACCAAGAATGTGGAATCCTCAATCCAGGTGTAGGGGCGAGGTGTAGGCCTTTCAAAAACCCAGCTCCCCCTGGTCAGAGAAGCTGAAAATCAATGCTATAAGGGGGGATATCATGCTTTTTTTAGGGTTAATAATTGTATTTGGGGGTACTACCAGAATAGAGTTACACCACTTTATGGTAAAAATACCCCTATTATTCTCTGTTCATTTCTGCCAACAAATCTCAGCGTTTTCCAAAAACGTTCTGTTTTGTATCGTGTTGTTAAGGCCCCAAGTGGCGTGTGTGTCTGCAAATTCACCCCCCCGAGAAGTTGTAAACGTTGCAGGTAGCGGAGAGGCGGGACTTCTGCACTTCAGCAGTGAACTGTCTGACGTCACACTGTTACGGAAGTGAAGTTTGAGCGCAAAGGAGCCGTTTCAAGCACTGATTGAGGGCCGTTCTCGGTGGGCGCCAATACTCGCCCTGGCTCAGACTTAGCAGACGTGAAAGATGTACACACACGTCCTATAACAGTGTAAAGCATTCAACAGGTGGAGCTGCTCACCTTGGCGTCACACAGCCGTCGGTCCACGCCGTGCTGGCAGATGACCGAGGGTTTGGGTTGCTCCAGCTGGAACTCCCGAGAAACCACGTGGAACACGAACGTCTCCCCCCACTCGATCACGTTCGCCAACTGAAGAGCACAGCGCCGCACACATCACGACAACAGTCAACACACACGATCACCGTCTCGCTTTACAGCCGGAGCTGTTCACCGGGGGACTCCACATCACTGCGTTTGTTCACACGTGTTGATTTTTAGTAAACGCATTTCTATCATTTCTGTATCGGGTTCATGATGTCAGTATCAACGTTTTTACATTCAATGTTCAATCATGATTTGCAAAAATAAATACATATACTGTGGAGGTCCACGAGTGTAATTGACCTCCATAGAGGTCATCCTGTATTAAAGGCTGCTGTGGGTATTATATTATATAAGAGAGCAGAATAGAGAGAGCATGCTTTTGAAAACACACAACCAAAGATATTGCCGCCTCCCTTGACTTTGTTTCACTGCCAGTTGCATTTCAGTCCCCTGTGCTATGACTTGTGTGCGAATGTTATTGACAGGCAAGAGGGATTCCCCATCTTGCAGAGCACGTACCACGTGGATGGCTAACCCTAACACTCAAACGATAGCTCCTAAACTTTACCCACAGCACCATTTAGGAAAGTAATGACAGTGTTTCCCTTTCATTGATATATTTGTGGCGGCCCGCTCCAATATCAACATTGACCGCCACATGTGGATCTTCAATTTATTTGACTATTTAGAATGGGTAGAAAGGTATTTCAGTGGAGAGCTGCAAGCTGCGCATCGATTCACCCAGCCCCTCCTGCTCTCTAACCCACGGACAACAGAGCGTCTGTGTCCCACAGTTTGAGAAACGCTACACTAGGGCTACACTCTTAAACAGCACTTTGAATCCTTTGGAAACATGGTGAAGTTGGGTGGAACCAGAATGTAACCCACCTGTGGGATGGTGACCGTCCAGTTGGGTGTAACCAGAACCTAACCCACCTGTGGGATGGTGACCGTCCAGTTGGGTGTAACCAGAACGTAACCCACCTGTGGGATGGTGACCCGTCCGGTGAGCATGCCGGCCTGCATGTCGATGAGCCAGGCGTACTCCAGCGTGTCGCTGCCCATGGGCAGGCCCTGGGCCGAGAACATGGCATGGGCTCTCATCTGCAGGCCGCTCAGGCTCAGGTGGCCGTCCCTCAGCATGCCGTCGGCGGTCGGACGCTGGAGGAACACACGGACTGTGAGACGACACACGGGCTGCTTCGTTCACACACAGCGTTTGGTACACCGGGACGGTGAGGAGGACAACACTTAGGTCGGCTTAAACAACACTGTCGTAATCCACCACCTTCACCCTGAGCTACATTTTGGGATGCTAGTCCTAAAAGAACATAATTGTATGATCAAAAGGTACTCAGCGTAAGAATCAACGATTAATTCTCGTTACTGCCCCCTGTGTCCACTAAGTGAACTGCAGCCTGCCCGAGCTCCGTGAGTTCAAAGAATAACAATCATCTTTTATTTTTATCATCACAACTAAGCGTTAGATAAACAAAGACAGTCGAAGTGGCTTGAGGGGATAGGATGTACATACAATTTACAAATTACATTTTACGTTTTTTACGTTATCTGTGTTTACGTGTCACTTACTTTGTTATTCCCGGCAAAACCGTCCTGGTTTTAATATAAAGGAACTCAGCCCAGAGGTGGTCTACACTCTGGACGGGGGTGGTTTTAATATAAAGGAACTCAGCCCAGAGGTGGTCTACACTCTGGACGGGGGTGGTTTTAATATAAAGGAACTCAGCCCAGAGGTGGTCTACACTCTGGACGGGGGTGGTTTTAATATAAAGTAACTCAGCCCAGAGGTGGTCTACACTCTGGACGGGGGTGGTTTTAATATAAAGGAACTCAGCCCAGAGGTGGTCTACACTCTGGACGGGGGTGGTTTTAATATAAAGGAACTCAGCCCAGAGGTGGTCTACACTCTGGACGGGGGTGGTTTTAATATAAAGGAACTCAGCCCAGAGGTGGTCTACACTCTGGACGGGGGATGCACTCTTGACTGGTGGACTAGTTATGCTTATTTAAATGCAGGTTGTCAGACTGTTGCCCTGCAGCCTGATCTATACACAGAGAGTGAATGAAGTTTAGATTATTTGGTACTTTTGTATAATATGCATTATTTCTTTGGAACGTCGTAGTTAAGGCGGCAGGCGTGTGTTGCTTAGGCCCTTAAGCTGTAAATGCTGCGGGGAACCCTGGAGTGCATTCAGACGACATGTGAAACAATGTGAAATATGTCGATTTTCATGTTATAAGCGTTAACTCTTCATTAAGTAACATTCCATGGATAGAACATGTTTATACCCCTGAGGAATGACAATCCCATGATTAAGGCTCATGAATATTTAGCCCTTAGCAAACACTAAGATAAACCACATGACCGGGGATTACAAACAGGTCAGATTGCCTTCGTAAACACATGACAGTATGTACAATTATAAATACTAGAAATGTACACGACTATGTGTAATGTGTATGAATTATATAAGCTGGTCTGATATTAATCTTTAACTTACAGAATGATACAGGCTTAATACAGTTTACGTTTTCATTTAGCAGACTCTTTTATTCATTCGATTCATTCATTCCAGGGATTAAAACTAACGACGTCCCGTCGTCCCGGGGATGTAATTAATCGTCAGGAGGATCAATATTCTCCCTCGGGACGAAGAGAATTTTGTGGGCACTGACTGCATTTTTCTGATTAAGTTTTCAACACTTTCTGTGAACCAGAACAGGTTGACGGTCAGTGGAAAAGATGTAAAGGTAAATGGGAAAAGGACTGAGCTTCGTTCAGTGGGCTGCACGCTGGCGTTTGTGTTGTTCAGTGAGACGCAGAGACTGCTCGTTGCAGCCTGCTGCTCTCGCACTGCTTGAGCTGAGCTGAGACGAGACGAGGGTACTGTCACCAAAGATCCTTTATTACCGTAACTTCCCTCATATAGGCCGCATCGTGGATAAACCGCAAGCCTTTCATTTATGTATTAAAAAAAACAGAATTGTGCATAAGCCGCACCCATATATAGTCCCCACAAGTTTCAAATGGGCTAATTATGTAATGAATAGGCATATAAAACCCTTCAGCCAAGTGGTCACTGCAAATGTATTGGCCGCACCCATGCATAAGCCGCATAGCTTAGGGAATTGTGGAAAATTTGTGTATAAACGGTGGCTTATAGTTGGGAAATGACGGTAAATGCAGTCACTAAATGGTGGAGTAGTGGCAGAAGGTCACGTAGACCACAGTTCTGTGACTGAGGGTGTTGGTTGTCATCTTGAAGCTAAACAAATGTAGCCTGGAAATAAATATATTATTTTATCAACATAATGTATTGTGTTTTTATTATGTTATCAGTAAGTAACAACTCAAAATGTAAAAAAGATTTTTGGGAAAATTCGGGACATTTCAGGACGGCCATACACACATTCACAGACCCACGGTGTCGTCCCCCACGCAGGGCGACAGGGGTCAGGAGCAGTGAGGGTGAGGCGTCTCGCTCAGGGACGCACACTAGGAGGAGCCGGGGATCGAAGCGGCGACCTCGCGGTTCCCAGTCAGCCCGCTCCGCCTGCTGAGCGAGGCCGCCCCACTAGAGTCGGACCTCACCTGGTAGTTGTCGCTGAGGAAGATGTGGATGGGCGACAGGATGAGCTGCAGCATGGTCTCCTTGTAGCCCTTCTTCATCTCGAAGCAGAGCCGCTCCAGGAAGCCCGACGGGCCCTCTGGGCCCTCGCTGCTGCAGGGCTGGAGGCACACACACACGTCAGAGAGGCTCCACACGCCCAGCCAGCAGTCTGTGACCTCCGGCTCACAGCTAGACGTTACCGGAACGACTACGTCCACCGTGGCGGTCGCTTGAATCAACTGCCACACACACAAAGGCTGCCGATGCCTAATGTATCCTTAAAGGACCAGCTGGACACAGCGGGCCATGAAATACGTCTTTTCTTTCCATTTTTTTCTATAAAATATATATACAAATATATGTTTTATTTTGGAATAAATAAAGATGTGGCGTTATGACAGCATTACATATTTTTGTCTTTTTATTTCCTTTATTTAGTCCAAAGACTCTTTGCTCTGAATGCGTCCCTGTGTGGACGCTGCTCACTCACCATGGGCAGGCGCCCGTGGACCTTGTAGAGGTTGATGAGCACGGTGATGTCCCAGGGCCGGAGGTGCAGCGGGTGGACGCTGCACGCCTCCCGCCGCTCCCCGTCCTCCATGCCCAGCGGGGACCAGCCCAGGCCCGACGAGGTGCAGGTGGACAGCACGGGGCTGGACGCCGTCTCCTCAAAGTCGGTGTACATGTCGTCCTCGCCAAAGTAGTTCTCCTGAGCAGGAACCCAAAGGACACACGGGTCAGACCTCCGCCTCTTGGAGACGATAAGAGCGGACCACAAGAGCGGAGGCGTGTGGGCACCTTGATGGCGACCAGGGCCCTGAGCAGCGGGCCGTAGAGGAGGATCTGGGAGTCGGGGGACATTTCCATCTCCACGTGCAGCCGGTCGGGGGGCAGCTCCGAGGGGTCGGCGGACGGCCGGCCGTGGTTGGCGGAGGAGAAGCCGTCGGAGCGCAGCGGCGCTCTGTGGGGGAGCGGCATGTGCTCGGGCGGCCGCAGCGAGGACAGCATCGACTCCTCGATCTCCGACACTGGAGGAGGAGGGGGGGGGAGGAGGAGGAGTGTCATCACACTGACGTACCATCGCTACAACACGTTACACACCACAGGAGGACTCTTAGGGCTCACAGGACTGCTTGAGCTGCTCGTCCAGCTTCTGGGGGTAGATGGGGTGCCACGTGTAGTCGATGATGAGCAGGAAGTTGGGCACGCTCCAGCAGTCCACCCAGCCACTTCTGGAAACACAAAGCAGGTCAGTTCAGGGGCGGAGAGCCTGAGCCTGTTACCGTTCATCAAAGTTAAAGACCGGGTAAACCAAATTCAGTATTTTTCTTCTTATCATATTAATTAGGCCTTAAATGTGTCCCTCAAAACATGTAAAAAATATTTTTCCCATTCATCATTTCCTTGAGGAGCTAGGCCTCAGAGAATGTTCTGTGTGCAGGTTTAAAATGGGCGGGTCTACATCGAAGACCGCGTTACGTAAAGCGGTCATACTCACATAAACCCGCCCCCTGCTGCCCTCTAGGTATAAATACATTAACCGCGCACTAGCATTCTGTGGTTTCACCCGTCTATGGTTTTACCGCTCACGAGTCTGGTTTGAATTGTCAGTTTGCAGCTAGCTTGCCCGTTGGACCTCTCCGGTGATGGGCGTGGTTTCCTGGCCTGCAGCGCACACGCCCCCACCGTCCTGAGCCTGGGATTACTGCTCATTTTTCATCAACTTTGAAGCATAATTTTATATACTTCGCGATTTTTTTAGTCCTTCAAATTTGGCAGGGTGGTTAATAATATATTTTCCTGTGGTATTATAAACTCAAAACCCATAATTATTTTTGGTTTACCCGGTCTTTAAAGACTTTCAGAATCAGCCTGATTGGTCGAACTGGTTCAATGTTCTCTGGTAGCGTTTTAACGGCATCATGTTGAGCTTCTGCATGAGGAAGAGTAGCTGAACATGTGTTGGTGCTTCTCAGTGCCTGTGAACGTGGAGGCCATTCGAAGGCAATCAGCTAGACAGTGAATGTTTCTCCTCACTCTGCGTGCGTGATGTTTCTCCACCGGGACTTTGTGTGTTTGGGTGGGGGTTGAGTCTCTCCGGGTGGGAACTGGTCCGGGGGTAGCTTGATATTTTGGTAGTCTTTAGCCAAAGTGAGGAAGGGGTAGCGGCTAGGATGGCACTCTGGGAGGGACAGCCTCATGTCTGTGTCCTCGGCCTGTGGGGTCAGAGGAAACAACGTCAAGACTCCCTGTTTCTACCAAACCATTCATAGTCCACAGCGAAGGGAAAGCGTGTGAATGGATGGGGCCTCAAATTACATTCTGACAAATGCACTTATTGTAAGTTGCTTTGGATAAAAGCGTCTGCTAAACGCCCTAAAAGTAAAGGTAAATATCACGATGAGATTGATTAAAGGAGATATTTGTTGATCTTATTGCCACGAGCAGCAACACGCTGGGTCGGACCTTGTGTAAATAAAATGTTTGTTTTTAAAGACACTATGTTCAGGATTGTTGCATGCATGAATCACTCTAACTGGCCATGAACATGTTGTCATCTAGGTTAAACACAGCAATGCATACCAACAGAACCTTCTTTGACACTATAGAATACTCATTAGATTAGAACATCCAACAGGGCGTGGCTGTGACTCACCCTCAGGTTGAAGCGGGTGTTGCAGGTCGTCGGGACAAACTCATTGAAAGGCAAAGTGAAGTCCAGGTTGAGCGTCTCCCCACAGGCAGCGAGATACACTGAGGACGACAGAGAGCAGAATGAGGAACGCCCCGTGGACGTATAGAGTCGTTCACATTGAGTTCATCACTGTCATCATCTACACTAGCTCGACTGGAAGAATTTAATCAGTCGAAGAGCCCATAAATATGTATCCTCTTTAAAAACTAAATCATTGTGTATATATATATATATATATATATATATATATATATATATATATAGAACACAGTTCATCGCCCTGTTTCCTACCATTATACCCTGTTATAAACCCAGTACATAGCCCTGTTACCATTATACCCTGTTATAAACCCAGTACATAGCCCTGTTACCATTATACCCTGTTATAAACCCAGTACATAGCCCTGTTACCATTATACCCTGTTATAAACCCAGTACATAGCCCTGTTACCATTATACCCTGTTATAAACCCAGTACATAGCCCTGTTACCATTATACCCTGTTATAAACCCAGTACATAGCCCTGTTACCATTATACCCTGTTATAAACCCAGTACATAGCCCTGTTACCATTATACCCTGTTATAAACCCAGCACATAGCCCTGTTACCATTATACCCTGTTATAAACCCAGTACATAGCCCTGTTACCATTATACCCTGTTATAAACCGAGTACATAGCCCTGTTACCATTATACCCTGTTATAAACCCAGTACATAGCCCTGTTACCATTATACCCTGTTATAAACCCAGTACATAGCCCTGTTACCATTATACCCTGTTATAAACCCAGTACATAGCCCTGTTACCATTATACCCTGCTATAAACTCAGTACATAGCCCTGTTACCATTATACCCTGTTATAAACCCAGTACATAGCCCTGTTACCATTATACCCTGCTATAAACCCAGTACATAGCCCTGTTACCATTATACCCTGTTATAAACCCAGTACATAGCCCTGTTACCATTATACCCTGTTATAAACCCAGTACATAGCCCTGTTACCATTATACCCTGTTATAAACCCAGTACATAGCCCTGTTACCATTATACCCTGTTATAAACCCAGTACCCAGGCCTGTTTCCTACCGTTCTCCTGGTGCTTGGTGGAGCAGTCGATCCAGTTGTGCTGGTTGGCCGCCCAGATCATCTCAAACTGGTGGAAGAGGACCTTGAACTTCCAGGCGTAGGGCACAAAGGAGTAGATGTCTGGGGCGCTGTCACTCGCCCAGTCCTGGATGAGGTCTGAACGGAACAGCCATCGGTACAGTGGAGGAAAAGTGAATTCAACATGAAAATAAATGGCTTATACTTCATAAAAAGTGTTTATTGCTCATTAATACATAGTGCGGGTCGGCTTTACCAGTGAAAAAGTTTTTCTGAGCGTAGATGAAGTGGTAGGTTGCCTTGTAAACCTCAATCTCACATTGCCATGACTGAGGCATGTTCCAAACTCGAGGATAGCTGGCGATCACGTGAAACTGAAAGAAATAGATCACAGAAAAAAGAGATTGTTCCAAAATGCATGAGAAATAAGGAGCCTGATGAATGGCGCTGGTTTAAAAGAAGCTATACACATGTTCAGTTCTAAAGGGATTTATTACATTTACCAGAAAAGGCTTGTTTTAAGTCTCAAACATCGAAATGATCTCATATTATAGTCAGAAATACTCACTGGAACAACATGGCGTTTGTGTTCTTACAACAGGTTTATTTCAGTACCATTCAATTTTGAAATATTTTCAGTTAACGCTTAAAAATATAAACATAAGATAGATACTTTGTTTGTTGCAAATAATCTGTGGGGATAATTCACAGGATAGTTTTACGTTACTCAAAGAATATTCCCCTCCCTGCTCCTGAAGTCTTTAATTAACTTAAACATGCATGGATGGACGTTGGTGTGAAGCAGAGACAGACTGAGGTCACTTCAGGGACGAGGTCAGGAAAAGGAGCATTCATCATCAAGCTAGAGAAGATTAGATTCTCCCTGAAAGGTTCACTGAGAAACTTTGAGAAAACATGGACACCCTTTCTAGGCTATGCTTAACAGTTGCTTCAGAGGATGGGGATAACTAAAGCCATACAATGTTAGATAGAATGTTCTGCATACATACTTTGTTATTGTATTTTTATTCTATTTTTGTTTTGTTTCATGTCTTCTTTGTTTTTGCACTCTGCCAATTACCTATTTTGTATTTGAAGATCTCCTAATTCTTGTTTATCTCTGCTAAGGGGATGGGAGGGAGGGAGGGAGGGGGGGTGCATATGCATGACTGTTTGTTTATTGTGAGAAAAATTGCAAAACCTAATAAATAGATTTTTAAAAAAAGAAAAAGGAGCATTTGGGAGCAATGGCTACTTCTTGTCAACGTGGCTTCTTAGACATGTTTGGCCAACATGTTTTCGACTGTGGCGGCTTTACAGTTTGGTAATCCTGTTAATCCTAGCAGGTGGGTCAGAGGTAATCTGTGGTTGTACTAACTGTAAGAACGCCGTGAGACATGCTGACTCAGAGAACTTAGATAATTAAAATAAAATAGAATTCTATTAGGGTGTTGTTAACCGTTGTACTCACAGCCAGCATCTCTGCCTCCAGCAGGGTCCTGTACTGCATGCTGCTGGTGGTGTCTACATGAAGCAGCTGACCCTTGATGGTAGGAGAATACCCTGAGGGCAGAAGGGAAAACAAGAGATTTGAGTCACTGTTTAGGATTCTGACCTTTGATGCTGACCATCAAGGGTCTGATGGCACACAAGGGTGTCGGTTTGCACACTGTAACAAAACAAAATAGCAAGAGATCCTACTGACAAACTACGGCTTGAGAAAGTATAGCACAGCAAAATATTGAAGTACTTTGGAAGTATTCTCAAGAGTGGCAACAAGCATTTGTCCAACAACCAATCCAATCTCTTAAGAGTTTTAGGGAATTTAAGGTTTAGCCTGCTTTCTCAATTATTGCGTTTCAGCATTCTCCTGACTGACCATGACTACATTTTCTGGCCGCCATATATATTTCAACGTAGCAGAAACTCTGAGGTGGTGTTTGTGCAGCCTATGCAGCTAAGGCAAGGCAACTTTATTTATAAAGCACTTTTCATACACGAGGCAGACTAAAAGTGCTTCACATTGAAACACTCATACAATAAAATGAAATAATAAAATAAAATAGATACGTAAAAGAAAATAAAGGCAAAGTTAAAAGGAAAGTGCAATGTGTTTAAGATTTAGCAGAAAGCTAAAGCAAACATAAAAGTCTTCAGTCTTGTTTTAAAAGCTGTCAGAGTTGGGGCAAGTCTTAAATCCTCAGGGAGTTTATTCCAGCTATTTGTTGCATAGTAATCAAATCCTGCTTCCCCATGTTTCGTGTTGACTAGGGATAATTAACAGATTGGTCTCAGAGGATCTTAGTGACCTAGAAGGCTTATGTGTTGGAAGCATCAGTTATATACTTCGGCCCTAAACCATGTAGGGATTTATAGGTGAGCAACATGAATTTAAATCAATTCTCTGACATACAGGGAGCCAATGTAACAATTTAAGAATTGGTGTAATATGTTCACATTTTTTGGTCTTTGTTAGAACTCTAGCAGCAGCGTTCTGAACAAGCTGTAGTTGCCTTAGAGGTTTTTTTGGGAGACCATGGGGACCATTGCAGCTTACTAGTGATGAAGGCATGTACACGTTTTTGAAGTCCTGGGTGGACATGAGCCCTCTAAGTCTCAGTTTTTAAGATGATAATAGGCTGATTTTTTAACAGATTTGTCACGTTTTATAGCGTCCTTAATTGTATGCTTAAAATCAACGAATAGCTCCAAAACTAACAAAAGGTGTGAACCAATTAAAAGGTAAACATCAGTTGGACCAACAGTTATCGATGGTGCCAGGGCGCCACATGTGAACATGTGAACACACTCCCGCCCTCCAGGGCTGAAGGGGTCAATGTGTTTCCTGGTCCGTTGTTGATGTGACGGCAGTCCTACATGGTTGAACTAGCGGGCGCTGAGTGGGCTGTTTTAAAGTATACCAACGCAGTTATGAATACAGTTCCTAATCAATGCACTACAAATACAACGTTAAAAATCAATGGTAAATTACAACGATGCACCAAGTTAAAGATGATAGCAACTAAGAACCAATCAGCGTTAGGGTAGTAAACCCAATAAACCACTCAATGGTTTCCTGTTTTTGGAAAGTAATGTACGTAAGCAACCCCTTCAAACTTTATTTTACAGCCACAACCAGATATGAACCTGATTGTTAACACGCGACTGCACATCTGCTGGGGTTACCTTCCTCTCCTACGGTCATGGGGATGTTGACCTCCAGGTAGGAGCCCGCACCCACGTTGACATGGATGGCATTGGTCTCCTGTCAGCACAGACAACAGGGAGGGAGAGGACACAGACACCAGGGAGGGAGAGGACACAGACAGGGAGGGGAGACAGACAGCAGGGAGGGAGAGGAGACAGACAGCAGGGAGGGAGAGGACACAGACAGGGAGGGGAGACAGACAGCAGGGAGGGAGAGGAGACAGACAGCAGGGAGGGAGAGGAGACAGACAGCAGGGAGGGAGAGGAGACAGACAGGGAGGGAGAGGAGACAGACAGGGAGGGAGAGGAGACAGACAGGGAGGGAGAGGAGACAGACAGCAGGGAGGGAGAGGAGACAGACAGCAGGGAGGGAGAGGAGACAGACAGCAGGGAGGGAGAGGAGACAGACAGCAGGGAGGGAGAGGAGACAGACAGCAGGGAGGGAGAGGATACAGACAGACAGGGAGAGGAGACAGACAGCAGGGAGGGAGAGGAGACAGACAGCAGGGAGGGAGAGGAGACAGACAGCAGGGAGGGAGAGGAGACAGACAGGGAGGGAGAGGAGACAGACAGGGAGGGAGAGGAGACAGACAGGGAGAGGAGACAGACAGACAGGGAGGGAGAGGAGACAGACAGGGAGGGAGAGGAGACAGACAGGGAGGGAGAGGAGACAGACAGGGAGAGGAGACAGACAGACAGGGAGGGAGAGGAGACAGACAGGGAGAGGAGACAGACAGACAGGGAGGGAGAGGAGACAGACAACAGGGGCTCAGCACCACGCAGCAGCACAGCCATCAGGAATTAAACAGAAATACTTAAATATCAACACTGAGATAACTGACCAGAACCAGGGGTAAGAAACACAGACATGGATGACTTTGTAGAGCAGAATGAAGAGGTTGCTCAGTGTGTGCGTGCGTGTGCGTGTGTGTGTGCGTGTGCGTGCGTGTACCCTGTTCTTGGTGAACAGCAGGTCGATGGTGGCGTTGTCGATGATGTTCATGCGCAGCTCGAAGGCCAGGATCTGCCGCAGGCTGCCGGGTTGGGACTCCTCCGTCACCTTCATGGCCTGGTAGTCCGCCGGCAGGAAGAACTTCCACAGAGCGTCCCTGTGGGCGCGTGTTCACAGATCAGACCTCTGTCGGGGCGCTGTGCGTCCCCGTCTCCGACAGCGGCCCCAGGACGTACCTCTGGCGGTCGGCCCAGGGTCCGTAGTTGAAGTCGGTTCCTTTGCCGCAGACGATGTCCAGGCCGCGGCACGGCGGCAGGTCCTGAAGCTTGTCCTCCACGCCGTCCACCTCCGCCTCGCCGGCGTCCTGCTCCTCAGGGACCAGACCTTCAGCCAGACACAGGACGTCACACAGGACGTCACACAGGACGTCACACAGGACGTCACACAGGACGTCACACAGGACGTCACACAGGACGTCACACAGGACGTCACACAGGGCGTCACACAGGACGTCACACAGGGCCCCAAGACCCGGGGACGTGTCACTCTGCTTCACCTTCCTTTACTGACTACACCCTACACAGGGGCCCTACACAGGGGCCCCCGGCGCCCTACACAGGGGCCCCCGGGGCCCTACACCCTACACAGGGGCCCCCGGCGCCCTACACAGGGGCCCCCGGGGCCCTACACCTTACACAGGGGGCCCCACGGCGTGCCGGGCGCAGCACCAGGTCAACAACACAACAACATCAACAACACAACAACATCAACAACACAACAACATCAACACTGGCGAACCGGATCATCAGGACATTCACCCACTAACTGTTCAAATGGCTCTGCCCCTGAAGACCAGGGGAGGAGCCTCTACACACAATGTACACACACAGTGTACACAATGTACACACACAATGTGTACATACACAAACACATCTCTTGAATCTTCATTATGCTACAATAGGTCATATTTTTGGTGTAAGCTACAGAAGTAAGGAACTGAAAGCACAAAGCAGCGCTCAGTCCCTAAATCCCCCAGATCAGCAGGTTGCCTTCCTCTAGAACCCCCGAGGAACAGTTCACAGTTCACAGTTCACACTCAGGAGCTCATCACACTGCCGCTTTGCAGGAAAAAAGGGTGGACAAAGGAAATAATGGAAAATGTTCTTGTGTGTTAAAGTGTGTGTGGGTGTGTACCTGGTTCATCTTGGTAGTAGTATATATCCACGTCATTGGACTGCATCACCACGAAGCCTTCTCCCATCAGCCTCGGAGGTCTGAGAGACACAGTGCCCAGTCAGTCGACATTAGTTACTTCATGAATCTATCTTTATCTTTGGCCGACAATCTACACGCAATAACCCAGAACGACGAGGCACAAATATGTGACCTGAAGTAGAAGCACCTTTAAGTGTTCTACAGTCTCAGCAACACACACCTATTAGCTATTCATAGTGTATATCTTCTATCTAAATGGTCCTCATTCATAAAGCGCTTTTATCCAAAGCGCTTTACAGCGTTGACTGACATTCACCCGTTCATGCACACATTCACCCACCGACGGCGGAGTCGACCACGCAGGGCGACAGCCAGCGGGTCAGGAGCGGTCAGGGTGAGGAGGCGTCTCGCTCAGGGACACCTCCACACTCCGCTAGGAGGAGCAGGGGATCGAACCAGCGACCTTGCGGTGACCAGCCGCTGTACCTCCTGAGCTACTGCCTATCTCTATATAACCCGGTCAACACGTCAAATAAGGGATCTAAACTCCACGGCGTCCTCACTCGTCGTTCTGCATGCCCACGTAGCGCGGGCTGGGCACCAGCATCACGCGCACGTTCTCCAGCGAGCCCTTGAGGATGTGCATGTAGCGGTCGCGGTGGCTGGACGGCGGCTTGGTGGCGTAGGTCAGGAAGGCGTCCTCGAAGTTCACACACAGGGTCTGCGGGAGGTGGTGGTTCCCAAAGGCCAAGCGACCCTATCGCACGCACACACACACGCACACACACACACACACACACACACACACACACCATTTATTTGGAATGACCAATACTACAACACCATAGCATCCAAATATTAATAAAGAGCCTATTATGTCTCACACAACAAACACTGTGCAAGTATCCACAACCAAGTGAATCAGCAGAGATAAGTAAAAACGTTATAAAACGGGTGGCTTAAATCAAGCGATCTGATTGGTTCCCAACTGTTGTATATTGAGCGTATACACACAGCTATGACGCCCGTTCAGTTTACAGAGCTCAGTATCACTCCGCGCCTAACTTGAACTGTTGTTTATTTATATATAAAAGCAATAGCATAGTTCACTGAAGCCTAAAAACATGTTGATTGATGGAGAGGGTGGAAATGTTGTAAAGCAATAGGCACACGGTGAACTCGACAGTAGGCTAAATTGCCGGCGAACCAAGCTACCGTCTCTAGCCTTCTCTCTGAAGGACGCTACAGTGTGTTGCATAGCAACCGCCGTGCACTTTGCAGGCAGCCAGGAGGGACTACTTTTTTGTATTCGTTAAAAAAAATGCTTTTACGACTTTCTCGCTTTTTCAAATTTGAGGGTGTCTATGACTTTCATTTCGCCATACTTACGTAACCGTTTTATAAAAGCAATAGATCACTTCAGTCTGTGGTATACGGTCATTATACCACAGTGAAGGGGCGTTGTCCGTCCCGACGCGCAACGCCCCTTAACTGTGGTATAATGAGCACATACCACAGTCTGTCGTGATCTATTGCTTAACACACACACACACACACACACACACACACACACACACACACACACACACACACACACACACACACACACACACACACACACACACACACACCTTGCAGGAGAGAAGAGCTGAGATTGTGTACAATCGACATGTCTGCGAATCATTGTTGCCATTTTTAGTGGTCCTACGAAAAACGTAGGAACCTTATTAGGTGCCAAGCACAAAGTGTGCGAAGGCAACTTATTCTCAATGTTTTTATTATTATTATTTTTATTCCGCCGCGTTTGCTTGCACAGCCTAAACCGCTTGCACGCTTTTTATGCAATTTACCACACCTGTAGAGGTTGACCCAAGATTAGCAGACAGCAAATATTACACTGATTGGCCCAAAGGTGGCGCTATACCAACTGCCCAAAAATGCTAACTTTGCACAAGCACAACTCGCAACCGGTTTGACCTACACTCATGAAACTTTGCACACACATGCATATCCACATGCTGAACAAATATGCCTCAGAGGGTTTTAAGATGGTGTTGTCCCTCGGGACGGCGTCAGGGCTGAGCGGTACTCACCGTGCTGATGTTAACCTTGATGACCGGGATGAGGGAACGCCAGGAAGAGGAAGGGTCTGGGATCTCCTCCTTGATGGTCACGCTGTAAAAGACCACATTCTGACCATTCAGATCCCGTCTAGATGAGGACCCCACCAGTAGGAACACAGACAGGGGGAGCGGCCCATCACATTGGCTACGCGGGAGGTGGGCCTCAAAGCGACGTCATACAAAACAGACCGTCCTTGAAAGACCCTGAAGAAGAAGACGCAGGGCCTACCTGTCCAGCGCTGCGCCCCGGTCCTCCCGGGACTTGTCCTCCCGGGACTTGTCCTCGTATTTCGAGGGCGTGATGAGGGTGGGCTCCAGGCCGAAGATCTCCTGGAGCTGAGCGTAGAGGCTGGTGCGATTGTAGACGTGAAACTCAAAGCCATTGACGGTAACATACAGCCTGGTCTCCGCCTTGGGATCTAATCCACGTTAGGGAAAAACAAGGCCAGACGTCAGTGCTACGATTAAGGACTCTCAGTGGTCCTCATCTGGACGCTTCAACTCACCGTGCTGCTTCTGTTTGGGGTTGAACATTTTCCACCAGCGGAATATGAGGAAGCCGTCTTGTATCCTAGTTGATATAAAAAAGGTCAAACATTGTCGACCAACCAAAGAGCCGGGGACAGGGCAGAGCCCAGGACTGTGTTTGCCAACGCAGTTCAAACCCCGCCCCCCTGTGCACTGATTGGCCGGATGACGGATGGACGCTAGGCTGCGCCTACGGTGAAATACTGGGATGATACGAACATCGATATTTAAATGACCAATTTGGAGAGTCAATGCTTTTTTTTCGTTTGTCCCTTTTGTGCAGTGAAACAAATAAATCATACTTGAATCAGGCCTTCATTACAGCATCTTTGAATTAGAACAAATTCAATCATTCAAAGCTATATATTAAAAAAAAAAAAAAATGAAACTTTTTTTTAAATATCCAACCATCTATGCAGCTATCCGTCTTTTAGGGCAGCAGACAACGAAACACTTGATTATCCAATCACCACACCCGGACGCGGAGTCAGAGTGTGTTGAAGCTAAGGTTGTGTGCAGCGTGTGACAGACCAGGTCCACGTACCGAACGGACAGGTCCTGGTTGATGAAGTAGACGTCTCTGAACATGAGCTTCCCCGACAGGACGGAGAAGGAGAAGGAGCCTGGAGACACACAGCTTGTGCTTTAAAGACACCTTTCAGCAAATGCTGCTTATTATTCAATGCTTCAAAAATGTGTTTTATAGCATTTTGATATCAAATGTACAAAATATATAGAACTAAACGCTGTGGAATTAATCATATCAGGTTAAAACCTATGATTTTATGGAACAGCCTTTTTATATTTAAAGTAAACCTTCTCCATTTGGCCATTAGTTGTGTATCAGTTTGGATCAATACAGTACCAGTGACGGGCACATATCAGTGGTCTATGAACCTATATAGATATATACACATATCAGTGGTCTATGAACCTATATAGATATATACACATATCAGCGGTCTATGAACCTATATAGATATATACACATATCAGCGGTCTATGAACCTATATAGATATATACACATATCAGCGGTCTATGAACCTATATAGATATATACACATATCAGCGCTCTATGAACCTATATAGATATATACACATATCAGCGGTCTATGAACCTATATAGATATATACACATATCAGCGCTCTATGAACCTATATAGATATATACACATATCAGCGCTCTATGAACCTATATAGATATATACACATATCAGCGGTCTATGAACCTATATAGACGTCAGGGCTCACGCTTGGTGCTGCATCATTTAAAAAAGATGAGAGTAGGCAAGTAGCAACAGTATGTTCCCTGTGTCCTGTTCCTAGGTCACAGCATTCAGAAGAACTCCCTCCTGTGAGACCTAGGAGTGCGGAGTGTGTGTTGAGTGTGTGTTGAGTGTGTGTTGAGTGTGTGCAGGGGTCCATCCCCACTCCAGGGCTCTGCCACTGGTCTCACCAATGTGGATGTAGCCATCCTTGTACAAGCGGTTGATGACGATGGTGAGGATGAGGCCGATGTTGCGGGAGTTATAATAGGTTAGATAGATGATCCATCCGCAAGACAGGATAGTGGCTAGAAGACACAACACAACACGGGTCAACTAACTGTACAAAACCTGGTCTGTCAAATAACTACGGCGGCTCACCGTCACGACCATTGACTGAGGTGTGTGTGTGTGTGTGTGTGTGTGTGTGTGTGTGTGTGTGTGTGTGTGTGTGTGTAGCTCTGTCTAGGCAGTGGTGGACTGCAGTGTGTGTGTGTGTGTGTGGTATCAATATATCATACAATATCGCAGAGTCATCAAAAATACACAAGGTCTTAAAAAACGTTTGGATTGAGCAGTAGGGGCGTAACCATACACTAAAGTCACGCTTCGGTACGTACCTCGGTTCTTAAGTCACGGTTCGGTATGTTTTTCGGTACAGCAGTTTTTATTATTTGATTTTTATTAATTGGATCAATTGGATTTTGATTTGATTTATTAAATTGTTTCAAACAAATGCCTTACACAAATGGAAAGACATCCAATACAATTGAGGATAAAAACACAATAAAGTCCAGGACTTATTTCCATTGTGGTCCTCAACACAAAACATCAGGACCAGACAAGGCAGTCACAAGAGTGACTGCCTGAGAGTGTGTGATCATCAATTACTTTTTTTTTTCTTTTTTTTCGATACGTACCGAAATGAAACGTGCATCAATCCGGTTAGACCCGTACCGAAAAATGTCGGTATGAATGAGTATGGTTACGCCCCTAGTGAGCAGTGTAGCGTGGTGTAACTGATAGGATCGCCTGCTTTTATACTTTCATGTCTGTTTCCGAATACTTCTAGTGTCGAAGTACCTGCCCACAAGAAGAATACTTCTAGTGTCGAAGTACCTACCCACAAGAAGAATACTTCTAGTGTTGAAGTACCTACCCACAAGAAGAATACTTCTAGTGTTGAAGTACCTACCCACAAGAAGAATACTTCTAGTGTCGTAGTACCTACCCACAAGAAGAATACTTCTAGTGTTGAAGTACCTACCCACAAGAAGCCAAACAAAGTTGGAGTTGTGCTTGGTGAGGAAGTCGTCCAGATCCCCCAGACTGGGGAACGTGTTATTATTGGGTTTGGAGGCTTCCATGGCTCCAGGTCTTCAGTCAGATGCCCTAGAACAAAAACAGGTGGGGTGAACTCTGCCATCCCACAGTCCAAAGCACTCACATTTGTTCCAAAGACTTTAACCTAAATCTGAGCTGATAAACTGACTTTACTCCACAAATAAAATGCAGACCATATTGATATATTCATAGGGCCAGCAGGAATATCTAATTGAAGCTTCAACATGTTGAAATGGATTTTAAGATATGAATATAGATTAACCAAACAAACACAAACTACACTCATGCCAGTAATGTTTAGAGATTCAATTAATTAGCTAAATGCCTAGATATGTATTGTTTAATAAATATATTTACAGTTTGTTTCCATTAAAATGTGGGGTCCACCTTTCAACATGTTCTTATATCTTACACCTTTTTTACTGACCTTGCCCTAATGAAGGCCTACAATGGCCCAAACATGTTGGCAACTTTTTAAGAATTCCAATTTGAATTAGCCTATTTATTAAAGCTTTTTTAACTAAGAAGAGTGCCTTGGTCAGCCCATCTTTCTAGAAACTGTTTTTGTATACCAAAGAGTATACTTGTTACGTGTATACTTCACACAAACTGATTCACTTAAACAGAACAACGCCGTAGCCCTCCACCCTGTCTACCTTACCATGCTGATGTTCTTATATCTGTTTATGGTTTATTATGGTTACTGAAATGCAAATGATATAATACACACCTCATAAACTGGTTACTTAAACAGTTTAAAAATATTGAATATACACTCAAGTCTATACAATATATAGACTTGAGTGCCTTAAAACAAATATTACAAAATGTGTACCCAATGAAGTAACCTGTTTTAACAACATTTTCCATTTTTGTCCACACTTATGTCTATAGTTTGTATTGCAAATGTTGGGTTCAAAACTAATACTTGGACACATTTGAAGGATGTTTGACAGATAGATCCAGCCGACTTTTCCACGCAAAGATATATCGATTTTAAACTTAAACTTAAAATCCTCTTTCTCTCACTTTAAAAATTTAAGTGAGAGAAAACCCATCCCAGTTTTGTGGCAGAGTAGCAATCTTGCATTTAAAGGGTCCCATATAGTTACAGTAGGTGGAATGTCCTTTAAATGCCAGCCTTTATAGAAAGTAGTTCCTGGAATTTAATTTGACCGGTCACATATAGCTACAGCCGTTGGTCGAGTGTAATTTTATGTTTTAAAAAATGTACTTAATAAGTTATGGTTTCTAGACTCTGCAAGATGACATGGCCAAAGTAGAGGACAAGAGAGCAAACCAACAGAGTAGACTACAAATGGGCTCGATATAGGGCTGCTCTCTACAGGTCAGGGGATCAACAGAGTTCATTTGAAATTGAAAAAAATTGAATTGGTTTCAAAGCAAAAACGGGAAAAAAAAACATCAGAAAAATGTGCATCCCCGTGTATAGTCCGGCACCGAGCGGCGCTCGACCTCCACGGTATTCTTCCAACAATCGGAGGGAACGAGGGAACTAGACGCCACTCCTACGATCATAGACCTAGAGTGATGATAACATAACCATCATTCTACTTCATGTAGGCTATCTACATATCGTCTAGGCTTCGCCTTATGGGCTAAGGTGAAGCTGCAAAGTCCGATTTATGTACTTCTGCTGGACCCCCAGTGTCAGGGGCCCCAGTGTCAGGGGCCCCAGTGTCAGGGGCCCCAGTGTCAGGGGCCCCAGTATTTCTACAGCTCGATGCGTTTTTGCAATGAGTCCGTCTTTACTGAGAAATTCCTAAGACGGAAACGGAGGGGAAAAGATTGTTTTGGCTCGTGTGGACGGGGCCCAAGGTGATGTTGGTATCACGTCCCCTCACTAGAGACAGCAGCTGTCACACTGAACACATCAGTTCACACAGATCATTATTCCACCATCGCTATAAGAAGTCCAGAACTATATGATGATCGGCCAAACTATTTTAATTCTTTTTTCACTCGTTTTGAGAGGCCTGACCCCATGCACAATGTCTCCAACCTGAATGGTTCTCTTGTACCCCAAAAAGGTTTGGTGATATCTCAAGGCTATGTCACAGCTCTACTTAAAAAAAAAACTATATAAGGGAAGGCTGCTGGCCCAGACGCCATCTGCGGGCGCACTCTCCGATACTGTGCCGACCAGCTCAGTGGAGTGTTTTCAAACCTTTTTCAGATGTGTGCTGATGGTTGTAAGTTGCCCTCACTATGGAAGACTTCAACCATTATCCCAATCCCAAAAGTAAAAAATCCAAGAGAATTGAATCAGTTCAGACCTGTTGCTCTTACATCATCACTGGTGATGAAACATTTTGAGAGAATTTTAAAAGATGTGGTTGGCTCCCTGGTTGAAGACAAACTACACCCCCTGCAGTTTGCTTATCAGGCAGGTAAAGGGGTGGATGACGCTCAACTCCTCATCCTTGACAGGGTTAACAAACACTTGGAGAAACCAAAACCACATGTGAGACTTTTATTTGCTGACTTCTCGTCTGCTTTTAACAAGATGCAACCACACATTTTAATCGATCGTCGGTTAATCTTAACTTACCCGATCAGCTCTTAATGTTGCTCTTAACCTTTTTAACGGAGAGGAAACAGCGGGTTTTACTTAATGGAGCTATGTCAAATGTCCTGTTTCTAACACGGGCTCCGCCCAGGGGTGTGTTCTGTCACCACTCCTTCTTATTCTTCACACTGATAGCTGTCTCATGCACAGGGTAGCTGCCGGGTCTCAGACGATACAGCACTCGTCTCTCCTTCAGGGTCACATCACGACAGCGCCCTCCCTACATTTGTTAACTGTGTGATGAGAACTTCCTTGACCTCAACGTGTCAAAAACAAAGGAGCTCATCATTGATTTTAGGAAAAGCAATAACATCCCTCAGGCTAGTATTAGTCATGGTGAGGAGGTCCAGATTGTTGACACCTACAAATATTTGGGAACTGTGTTTGACTCTCAGTTAAAGTTTGATGCAAACACAGATTCTACTGTCAAACGCGGTCAACAGAGGGTCCACTTACTGAGGAAGTTAAAATCCTTCAATGTTTGTAACAAAATTGTAATCATGTTTTATCGTTCATTTATTGAAAGTCTGTTAACCTTCTCATTTATTCGCTGGTTCGATGGTCTTTGTGTGGGGAGGGACAGGAATAGCCTGAACAGTATTGTGAAGGTGTGCTCCAAATTAATCGGAGTTCGGCAGAAAGACTTTCTTTTCCCTCTGGGAGAAGCGCGTGGTCCACAAAGCTAAAACAATAGTTGACCAAAGCGACCGCGTCCTCTCCCCAGAACTCAGACGAATGCCTCCAGGCCGGCGCTGTGCAGCAGCACTCAGGAAAACAAAGCGCTACTCAAAGTCCTTCATCCCGTCTGCTGTCAGGCTTTTAAACCTCGACAGCAGTCTTTGGAATGAACATTTGTAACAGTTTGTTGCTTGGGTATCATTGTCTCAAACTTATTTATTTAATTATTGGATCGTTAGTGTTAAAATTCGAACTGTACACTCCTTGCCCAGCCCATCAGTTCTCTCTGACGTACTCCTGTGTCTTGTCTCTTGTCTGTACATTTTGTTTAGTCTGTGGACTGCTGAATTGAATTGCCCTCCGGGATAAATAAAGTTGTTTGAATTGAATTGAATTGAATATATAGACTTCTTAACTATGTCGACTACTTATTAATATTAATGATCAACAAATAATAGACAAATGTAGTTGCTGAATCCGCGCCAGCCGCATTTGACAGGCTATCTTCTTGCACTACGACAGCTATTAGGGTAGATGAGAACATGACCACCCACTGTGGAGATACAGCATTAAACAGGCCTGTTGGCTCATCCACAGCCGCTGCAGCTCCTCTCTGGCACAGACATGGACTGTAAACAACAGTGAACAACAGTCAGGGCAGCGCTGCTTTGTCACGCAGTGTGTTCGTTTTATTGTGATGGAGACAGGCCACAGTGACAGGAGACAGCAGCACCACCCACACCACCCCCCTGGTCCACAGACCAGGAGACAGCAGCACCACCCACACCACCCCCCTGGTCCACAGACCAGGAGACAGCAGCACCACCCACACCACCCCCCTGGTCCACAGACCAGGAGACAGCAGCACCACCCACACCACCCCCCTGGTCCACAGACCAGGAGACAGCAGCACCACCCACACCACCCCCCTGGTCCTAGCCTAGTGGACTTTAAAATGACGCAGTATAATTATTTATTACTGGTTGATTATTGTGTTAAAAATGTCAAAACAATAAAAATAAAAATAGTTTGAGACATCGGCCGTGACGGACGCCCTAGCGCCGCCGCCCCGTCGCTCCGGTCAGTTCATTATCTTCGTGATAATGGCCGGTGTTCACTTTCACAACATTAGCATCAGTGTGGCTAGCAGGGGAGCTAACCCGGTCAAACGGCCACACCCTACGCCTCTATTGAACATTTTAAATATAAAACCATACCTCGGATGATGTGAAGAAGATGATTCCTTTCATCGTGCTCCGATTATTCAGCGAAAGGTTTCCGACCTTTAAAGACACGGCGAACACACACACAGCCCTCCATGTCTGGTTCTGTGCTACGGAGATGGGTGTGTGTCACTTCCGGCTCTGGGAGTCGCTGTCGGCCAATTGGAACGCTGACTGTACGTACCGACCAATAGGAAACGAGTGGACTGTACGGGCCGACCAATAGGGAACGATTGGCACTCTGACTGCACGGACCGACCAATGGGGAACAAGTGACGGAGGGCGCTTGGGACCGAGGTTAAATACAACCTAACCTTACAAAAACTATATTACAACATATCTACATCTATCTATCTATCTATCTATCTATCTATCTATCTATCTATCTATCCATCTATCCATCTATCCATCTATCCATCCATCTATCCATCTGTCTATATAACTATCTCTCTATCTATCCATCTATCCATCCATCCATCCATCCATCCATCTGTCTATCTATCTATAGAGAGAGAGAGAGAGATGTAGATATGTTGTAATATAGTGTATATATATATATATATATATATATATATATATAGGGGAGAGTGGGGTAAGATGAAAATGGGAGGTACAATTTTACTAATGTTGTCCTCTAGGCAAAGAACAGTAAAACTGTTATGTTATATATATGTTATAGCTATTGTCTGCGTGTGTGCATGAGTTGGACAGCTGACAGCATGTGTGACTTGGTTGGGGGCCTGTCGAGATCGGTGTTTACAGCCCTGATGTCCGGGGAAAGAAACTCTGTCTCTCTGTTTGTGCTGCATGACAGCGGAGGCGTTTGCCTGACCGCAGCACTTCAAACAGTGCGTTGACGGGAATCCTTCATGATCCTGCAGGGGGGGAGGGTAGTTCCTGTAGTGCGTTCTGCCAGCCTCTGCAGAGCCCTCCGGTCCTGGGCAGTGCTGTTGCCCGTCAGGCTGCTCTCCACAGCTCCTTGGTAGAAGGATCTGAGGATCCCAAGGGAGACTCTGAATTTCCTCAGCTGCCTGAGGTGGTATAGGGGCTGCCTTGCCTTTCTGACCAGTGTGTCAATGTGTGTTGACCATGTCAGATCCTCGGTGATGTGGACTTGCAGGTATTTGAAGCTGCTCACCCTATCCACAGTAGTCCCATTCATCCACAGTGGCGTACACGTCCTCAGTTGTTGTACTTGTTTTTAGTCTTTGTGACATTCATGAAGAGGCAGTTCTCCTGACACCAGAGTCTCAGGTCTGCCACCTCATCCAGGTTGGCTTTCTCGTTGGTGTCAGAGATCAGACCCACCACTACTGTGTCATCCGCAAACTGATGGAGTTAGAGCTGGACCTGGCCACACAGGTCCAGCTCTAAGGACGCAGCTGAGGACGCAACCCTGTGGAGGTCCTGTGTTCAGGGGGTCGGAGGTGTGTCTGCCCACCCGGACCCCCTGGGGCCGTCAGAAGGTCCAGGGTCCAGACACGGGGGGTAGTTCAGACCTAGTTCAGTCAGCTTATCACCAAGTCTGGTGGGGATTGTGGTGTTGAAAGCTGAACTGTAATCAATAAACAACAGTCTGGCATAAGCCCCCTTCTTGTTGTCCAGGTGGCAGACCCGGGAAGCGCATCATCGCTGGATCTGTTTGATCCGTAGGCAAACTGGAGCGGGTCTGGATCACCAGGGGGAGGGTGCAGATGTAATCCTTGATGGGCCCCTGGAGGCGGTGAGGGCCACCGGTCCAGAGGCAGCAGGCTGGGGAGGCATTCTGAGGCTCAGGAGCAGTAGTGGATCTCTTGAGGCAGGCAGGGACCACGACCATCTTACCCCACTATCCCCTTACATATACCTGATATATACATGCTAATTGTTTGTTTGTTGATGTTATGATGTTATATATCGTTTCGGTCCAATTGTGACTTTCTATTTCAACTGTTTAGTGCAGCATATTTGCAAGTGAGTATGTTTCTGCGATATACATTCATAATGACAAAAAAACAACTAAATAAATAAACAATATGTATTTATTATGCACAACTCATATCCTTACCCTTGCTCCTACTCCCCTGTTGGGTTTCTTGTAAAGCATGTTGTTATAAATGACACACACAAGCTCAACATGAAGGATGCAGACAAAGATACACAAAGGACAGAAATACACAACGGATGGAAATAAGGAGACATAGGCCAAACCTCTGGAGTGTATACCTACCAGTCCAAAGCAGATGAAGGATCTTAGAAACAAGTCCTGGTTAGATGTCTATTTTTTCTGTTGTATGTTTGTCTGTGTGCCGTCATAGAAGGAGAAGCTGTTCTTGTCTTATTGTTCAATGCACAGATTTTAAAATGTAACCTGTACCTTTTATGACCGTTTGAACTATAAATGCCCATAAAAGGGGTTCGAAATTAGCTTTGGCTACACACGTACACACGTGTACAACACATCGGACACATTGCGTTTGCATCTGCTGCTGATTCTTTGTACTTGTACTGCAATTAAATTTTATTTACAAATCTTGCAATAAAAAAAACCCAAGCAGAAAGGCACTGTGGTAGATATACTAGAAAACATAAGGTGGAATACAGCGTGTTCAAGTACAATACAATACCACTTGAAGTATTTCTGAATTAGTATACTTATTTTTAAGGACATTAAAGTTGAACTTAATAACATCTATTGTGAAGAACACTTTTTAAAAGTACATGTTAAACATACTTTTAAATAAGCACAAAAAGTAAAAGTATATTTGCAATAAAAGTTGTATACTGAAATTATATTTCTAATATGCGGAGCCGCCTGAAGTGACATGAAGGGAAACTAGTCAGTGTTTGTCACCAGTACATGTCTTTTTTTCCCCCTTCATGTCATTTTGGCGGCTCCGTAGTACTACACTAAAGTATACCCCTGTTCCACCTGTGGGCCTTTCGCCCGGTGAAGTCTCCTGGCTGGAGGTGGCCCCCAGAGCCTGTGCACGGAGGGACGCGGTGTCGGAGCGGGCCGCGTGGTCCAGGCTTCCTGGCCGTCACCCTCCTCAGCCACAGCCAACCGGGGCAGCCGAACCCCGCGGTGGAGCTCAGGGCTATGGCCCGGGGGCCTCAGTAGGGGAGCGGAGGAAGATCCTCCTGTTGTTTCCACCAGCTGGGGAAGCCAGGGCAGCCTAGCCCCACGAGGGTAGCTAGGGTTATGCCCCTATCGATCGATCACTTTACATAGCAATGTATATGTACACTTATTATGGCTATGGCGTTTCTACCAAATGACCCTCAAATAGTCCTTTTGCCCTTCCAATTAGCTCAATGGGGTGTTCGTCAGTGTTATGTATCATCATTTGCACTAGATAATAACTACTCTTCATAATATTTTAAGACCATTAACACAAGGATGTGGAAAATCCATTTATTGGAATGGACTCCAAGTGCTACAAGCCAGGAAATTACGTCACAAGAGCAACTTGTGCGGGTGGTGTACGATGCATGGCGAGACCCTTTTTACTCTAAATGAAGCAGTGGCAGTGATAAAATGGCATAGATGACTATGTTGACAATCTTATATGATGAATGACTGGTTGGTTTGGTTTTGGGATCGTTGGCTCATTAAAACAAAATGACTAAATAAAGTAGGATTTCAATAACAAATGTGGGTCCTACGAAGGCCGTCGTAGGACTACGGTCCTGAATTGGCAACCTCCTCTACTGCATGAACATGATGCTGTGCCAAAGGGCCAAGCCCTAACCAGTTTATTAAGCACCAATGAGCTACCAGTAACCATGCAGCAAGGAGAGACAAACTACAATCAAAGTGCATTGTTCAAATTCTTTTTATTAAGTAAAGGTCAGCAGAATAGAAAAGAGAAAGAAGAACAACGGCAGGCAACAGTGCAGTGTGAACTTTGTACAACGTGTAACAAAATATGGCTCGAACAAATATAAATTGCCCAATTCTAACATTGAAATACAAGTTTGCATGACAGCACCATTACATGTGTGTTAGTTAATCAAGTGCTTTTGGCCAGCTGTTGGCTGACCTGAGAACCACCCGTCTCTTCTTCATCAGGAAACGTAGCATTTGGTCATTATAAAACTTGGCTTATCTAGCTTATTTATTTATTATTAACAATCTTTCTAAATATATTATTATTTAGAATTGTATCTAATAGAAAGGAGATAGGTAGTCGAAAAGCCCAGTGTTGCAGCACCTATTTGATCTTTGATAAAAAGAACTGAAGTTCATCCCTGAAACAGCACAAAGGCACAGTGTGTTTACATTCAAATTCAGAGCATATTGATCAAATATCCAGTTCATATATTAAGTAATTAATGTTTCACGCAACACAAGGTGAAAGACCTCCTTCAACCTACAGTTAACTTACACAAATACAACAAATATTCTAGTTATTTCCTGTTTAGAATAATGTGTGCATGTAACATTTAAAGTGCTCTAATGTGAGGGTCTGATGTCATGTGGTCTTTTGTTGGGGAATGGAGGGCTGTGTTCCAAAAACGATTTACCACGTCTACGTAATGCTTAGCAGTGAGAGCAGTGTGGAAATGAGACATCTTAGATGCTTTGTGTCATTATAAAGGCAACAGACAAGAGTTTAACTTTGGTTAAAATGGGATGAGTGCAGCGCCAGTTCAGCCATGTGATTGGACAACCGACATGAGTGACTGAACATCACCTACTCGCGTTTCATTTAATTTCCGTTGCCAATGTTGTAAACTCCCACCAGCAGCAGGCAGAAAGGCCGCAGTGTGCAGGCTGCTGTGTCTGGTCCAGGCAGGGCGCCAGGATGTCTTCTCTCCCGCTGCTAATGCGGAGCTTGACCGATGGCGGTGCTAAGAAAATAATTGATTTTCACGACTTCAGTTACTTTATAAAGAGGTTCTGTTTTTTTCAATAAAAGCAGCTATGATGCACAGGGGCTTAACTGGGGCTACACTGATTTTTGACGGGGCTGTAGCGCCCCCTAGCCCCGGTGTAGCGCCGTCTCTGGTTTGGTGGCGTGCGGTGGGGCTGTAATGATTCAGTAGTAGTACCTCCACAGGCTGCTTCTCTAGCTTATCTGGCAGCAGGTACAATGGTGACCAAGGAGAACATCTGGAGATTTACCAAGTGTCGGGGAACAGAGTTGGTATGTAACGACTATCGGAACACAGCCCCGGAATGCCCAGAAACCCCACGTACTTTTACCACATTCATTCTCTTCATTTTGATCGATTGCTGATTTTCAAGTTAAGAACAATATTAGCGTGCAACAATAGGGGGAACTACTTAAATACTGAAATATCAGACATAAAATGATAATAATTATAGAAATATTATCAATATGAATATATACAATAGTTTAATAAAAGGAGAACATCTAGAGATTAAGGAAGCGTTTTTGATTTTGATCTATTGCTTATGTGATAAACGTTAAAGGGGTAGCTCGGAATTTTGGACATCGGACCTCATTTCCAAGTGAGCCAGTGTGTTAAAACTACCCTTGCGTAGCATTGCATTTAGTTTATAATCCCTGTAGTTGGAGGCAGGCTACGGCAGCGGCGGACTGATATTACCTGGAGTGCGCTTCTCTGTTTACCTTCTGCTGTAGTGAATCGGTTGCTACACCGGAGCAAAGTGAAATTCCGCCGCTGCTGAGAAAGTAGTCCCTCAAAATGTAATGCGATCATTACGATACAAGGATAGTTTTATTTCTAACATTATTCTATCAACACAGACATTTACATCGATAGTCGGGCGTTATTATTGGTAATTGGTTTGCCTCGGGTGTACTGTGGAGTGGGGAAAACTGTTTTTATTGGCAGGCTAGCAGTTCCCCATGACTTGCGCTAACCTAGCACCAGCGATTTCTGCAACTAGAAGGACTGAATGAAAAGTGTTGAAAACGGTCTCCAGTGATAAATAACACACTGGCTCACTTGGAAATGAGACCCGATGTCCATAATCCTGAACTGCCCCTTTAAGAACATTAGATTATTAGTGAGAATATTAGTGTGTAACAAGAGGAGGCACCACTTGGCCACTTCATTTCCCGGTTTCCCTTTCTGAAATATAACAATAAGCCAACTGTTGCCAGATGAACTCACACATCCTTCCTACAACATTGTAAACAGAGACGTGCAAGGGGAAGATAGAAAGTGCTGCAGACAGAGACAGGATGAGGAAAACCTCGTCAGCTTGGTCCAGGAGATGACGCTGGAGTGGGACGGCTCCGTGTCTGGAGCTTCACTCACAGTAGTACTTAATTCCCAGGCTCCCAGGCTCCCACGATTAAAGCAAAGAAACACAGGGCAGCAACTAACCAGCCTAGATTGGATGATAAACAACATATGATTACATTAAATATAATATCCATTGTATATTATATCATTGGACACTTGGTGGACACTTAAGCATCTTTACAATACTCTGTGCATACATTCATAGCATAGATGGGCTCAACGAGTAGAAACTATAGTAAAAGTAAATATTTATATTTCTTATTGGAGCGTAGCATTCGTGCGTGCGTACGTGCATATATATGTATGCAAAGTTTATAAACTAAACTGTATTATTATCATAAATTATTACCAAAGTAATGGTGACGTGGTGATTGATTGTGAGGATCGTGGCGAGTCTCTTCTGTAGCCCTTGGGCAGTCGTCCGTGTTTGGGGTGTAGTTCGTAATCTTTTCCAAAATTACTCTTCCCTCCAAGTTCTGTTGAAGTAAGACAGGGTAATCAAAATAGGTTTTTTCAACAATTCTAACAAGTTAAAAACGATACGATTCTAAGATTACATCACAGTGGTGCTAGTCAACATTGTAGCCTTGTAAGCCTACCATAATGCATTGTGGGAGACAATCCTTTAACGAGGGAAGGCTGTGCTTTGGGTTAAAAGGGAGAGCAGGCTGCCACATGGGCGGTAGGGCTAGTAGGGGAAAATTGACTCTTACATTTAATGATAATATGTATTATCTTGGCTATACGCTATATGCATGTAATAAGTGTGGAGAAACATTGCGTAAAGAGTGCCACTCTCCCCGAAGTACAGCTGCGGGATGCCACCATTATGGCTGAAGCCTCTGGAGCAACCCCAACCTCGACATGTATAACGTGTGTAGCTAGTGTGGTCCATAACTCTGAGACACTGGTTGTGAGCCGAGAGGAAAACTAGAGAGAACTGGTCAGCAGTCCATGAGCACAAGGACCTATGATAGCAAAGACGCTAAAACGCTGGCAGCTAGCGCAATCAGTGAGCCAGTTCAAAAAAGTACTGCGATAGCCCCCCGTCTGGGAGAATTACCATTTCACACCAAAACGAGAAGGGTCGATATGTGCACAAAGCTTAGTCTTTATAGATATTGATAAAGCGAGGTATAAACTGCTGAAAGATATCGATTTTACTTGACAGCCTTAAAAAGCAGGTTTGTTCCCCCGCTGGCTACGTCACTCCTCCTACCGATGAGAATGCTCGTCAAAATCACCCCGTTTGAGGCAACCGCTAGATGTAATGCTGATTTAATAATTGTGTTTCGTCTCCTAGGCCTAGCCAAGCATTCTAAGGGCTCACTCACACTAGGCCGTCTGTACCGTTGCCCGAGTACGTCTGCCCCCTAAAGTCTAGACGGTTTGTCTAGTGTGAGCGCGCCGTCCGTCCTCCAGTACAGTTCAACTCCGTGGCCTCAGTACAGTTCAGAGAGGTGTGCTCAGGCCACGCTACAGACGCTAATGAGCCGACACACGCAGATACGCAGCCTATATGTACAAGAGCCAACCGTACTCAGGCCCAGTGGAGATTGCCCAGTGTGAGCACAGGCCAGCTGCACAGTGGGGGGGGGGGGTCAATCGTACTGAAGTACGGTACAGAATTCATCACTAGTCACTAGTCTATAACTCAAAAACTCCTGGTAGCCCATTACTGGATTTAAACCTCAATATTCTGGGGAGAAGTTGAAATTGCCTATTCCTAATAGAGAGAGCACTAGAGAGAGCCTGCCTATTCTCAAGAGGGAAATGATCTCTGCCCAGCCAGGCATACAGCAGATGAGAAGGGCATCAAGTGATGCATTGAATGTAAAAAATATTCTAAATAGTTCAAAACTTGGTTTACAATGTCCTGTGGCTCCAGTAGCTGGTTGTAATAGCTTACTAGCGGCTGTTTGGTTGGGCTCTTTTCGGGTTGGGGGATTGTAAAGTGCTCTTTTGTCAAACGTTGGTGTAAAGGTGGTACTGGTTCTGTATCTGACATTTGTATGTCACGCTTTAAATCCTACAGCAGGGAGCACCAGAAAAGAGTGCAACCATACCGACAAACTAAATTGAATTACCATTTCATAAAATAAATTAAATCTAGACTGTGACATGAACTTCTGGTTAAGCTTAAGGGAAATTAGTCATAAGGCAGATCCCTTATATACAGACTATCAAAGTAGTAGAAATGTAGCTGCATTGCAATAACAACATGAAAAGTGTAGGCTACTATATTATTGTAGGTTACAGGTAAAATAATGTAAAGGTTAACATACCAGGAGAATCATCTTGAATGTGACATTAACACATCTGTCCATGCTGAGCTTCCCTAAGGACACGTTGCGGCAGGGAGCATGACACTCAGTGGGAAAGTCCGGATGATATTCAGCTATTTTCTGAAATGAATATAATTCATATATAAAAATTCATATAGAGTATTTTAAAATATGAATGTTATTTATCAATGCATGTTGTTTTGAATGTTGTTCTATGGTATACCTTTTCTTCTGATACCCAGGTCTGTTCACAGTCGCGATGGTCATCAATCTTAATCTCTGGGCTTTCACAGCACGGATAGAACTTGGATTTCTCCTCTAAATGAGCATCTGTAGCAGAGACTGAACACACACACACACACACACACACACACACACTTAAACAATGGATGTGCATTCTACATCTATAGTGTTTATATCTGATCTATAGCGTGTAGTGTGACACATAATAGCTATTAATATTATATATATTTAAACTTCAAGCAGCATTAGCTGTCCCAGTCAATCTACTGTATTACCTGGATGCGCTACAGCTTAGCTCAAAGCAGGTACGAGAGACTGGGACAGCTAATGCTGCTTGTCATAAAGTGCTGATGATTAATATCTACAAATATAACAGGAAATACAAAGTTAAATAAACCACCGAATGTACAGCAGCCGACGGGTGGCAACATCATATTAGGTGGACATTATTAGTAGCTCCCACCTTAAACTGCTACGAGGTAAGGCCTACAGGTACGAGGTACAATGCAGTTTAACCCTCATGGCACCAACCGACACACTAAGAATGCAGGGAGAGGTAAATAATCTAAACTCAACATTAAACACAAGCATATAGACCCAGAAAAGTGTTTGTACCTCTTTTCTTCTCAGACCTGCGACGCCGGCAACAGGAGCATGGACGAGGGTGAGCTACGAGAACAAACGTGGACTTGCAAAGTCCCGCGAGATCCTAGTCTCATGTACTGTGAGGCTGCTGTTGCTAGGTTCCCCACCTGGTGACCTGGGTCCTAGCGTCCCATATGTTACATTCATAACGCGCTTCAATCTGTCATTTGTTTCTAGGGTCCTTAATATACTAAAACTCACCGATGATGGAACACGTTATCAGCACCATGGCGTTACGGCGACATTTAGAGCGATGAGTCACTGATGTCTCACTGCGATGGGACCACATGCGATTCATATCGGCGAGCATGCGTTGAGATAGAAGTGCCTTCTTCTTCTTCTTCTTCTTCTTGTAGTTTCCGGAAATTTAGAGCGTATTACTGCCCTCCACTGGTCAAATGTTGAATTTCATTTTTACATACAGTCCTGTGTTGTGCAGGAATTGCAGCATTAGCTTGGAGATGGAGATCAGGGCCCCGTTTCCCGATAACGATGGATCCACGCTCGTACGATCCATCGTACGATGGATCTCACGATGCATCGTTAATTTTAGGGGAGCGTTTCCCGAAACTCATCTTAACATGAACGCGCGTGCTCTGCTCTTACGACGTCGTAGGATTGTAGCTGTCTACTGACACGGTGCTGAAATGGGCTCCGTAGGAGGGGGAGACGCAGGAATGTTATTAATTAATTATTAGTTATTAATATCTCCCCATCAAGGCCAACAGCAGAGTAGCCTACGAAAAGAATAGACTAATATGAATGCTACAAATATTAAAACACAATTGATTTGGTCTAGGCCGACATATGCTATATCAGTCCTAATCCCGAACACATCGTGCGTACATAGTTTCACGGCATTTTCTCCCCTGAAATAATTCCATATTACAAAAATAAAAAATAGCATGTGTCTGTGTGACAACTAGGCTTAAGGCATTTATTTAAATGTGCTGATTTCTGAAACATGCTTTGCGCCGCAAAGAGGGCAGACTTTCTCTGATTCCTGAATTCCGTTTCATTCATTCATTCATTCAGTGATTGGCGCGCCGCGCACTCTCTAGAAACTTTGGTGTCAACGTTAAAATGCAACGTTCCATTCATTCATTATCATTCAAACGCAGAGGCATTGACACGGCTATTGCTGTTGCTGGTCTAGATCGATTCCTGCCCATATTGTTGGGCAGGGATATGATGATGCGGGCAATGTAAGCGGGAATGGCACGCATCGCAGCACAGTTTCCCGCAGCAGTCTACGTTCACTGCAGAAACCACGCTCTCAACTTGGCGATTGTGCACTCCACTAAGGTCAGGGATGTTCGTAACTGTCTAGACACGGTCCAATAAATAGTGAACTTCATCACAGCCTTACCGAAGCGCCTACAGTGCTTTATGGCAAACAATCGCAACAAAAAACGAAAAACTTTGGCTTCTAAAAAATACACTAATCTATTGGTTACAATTCTCTCCATAATTGTACACAGCACCGCTGTGAGTGCAATAGGACGGTATGAACTAGGGTCAGATGCCTCTTTACCTGGCTTCAAGATAGGGACCACAACCACATGTTTCCATTCCTTTGGCCAACAACCCCCTGCCCACACAGTCAGTGCGTTTACATGACACTCAAGAAAGTCGATTTATTGGCTTAGTCCAACTATGATTGGATTACTAAGATGCATGTATACACCTTAGTCGAGCTATACTCGAATCGAATTGGCTTACTCATAGTCGAGTTAAGACCCCTAGATAATGCGATTCATAGTCGAGCTAAGCGTGCATGTAGCCAATCGAATTGGCTTATGCGTTGATTTGCGTTCTGCGCATGCTCGAGACCTTTTCCCGGGGCCGTGAGCCGGAAGTAGAAGGAGACGATATTGTTGTTGTTGTCGCCGCCGTCGGATAAGGGATAACGAGAAACGGCGATTTATTTAAAAAGGTGGCGCAGAAGATGGAGGAAGCAGGTGAATGTAGTTACCCCCTATAAGAATTGTGTCCCGGCCGCGGGAGCGTGCATGGCATGCATTCATTAAAGGTGGAAGCACACGGACAATACGCTTCGATTTCACCAAAGGCTGAATTAAAAGTACATGTTTTTCTAAATGTGGGTCATCAACGAGGTTGTACAGTAGTAACTTCGGGCACATCTGTCAAAATAAATGTTTTTTTCTCCCAACGTGTTTACGATCTTTATTCATTCCTTGCGATGTGGCGGGGAATGTATACGGACGGGCGGTGGAGGGGCTGCTCCGGCGGGAGAAAGATGTTTTCAGTAGACAGCTGTCAACTAACTTTGGGTCGGCGATTTATTTAAAAAGCTGGCGCAGAAGATTGAGGAAGCCGGTGTCGTGCCAATGTAGTTACCCCCTATAAGGAGTGTATCATCATCAACATGCATTCAGTACACACTACGCTTCGATTTAACCCAAGGCTGAATTAAAAGTCCATGTTTTTCTAAATGTTTCTCATCAACGATGTTGTAAAATAACTACAATCTTTATTAATTCATTGTGCCGCGGCCGAACTGACGGGGGTATTCTCTGATATTATGAATCTTACAGACTGCGTCGGGTTCACCGACTCTCGGGTACTTCCACAACAAGTAAAGACTCCTAGTCGGGTTTATCTCGCCCATGGGGAAAAGGAATTGGGGGAAATTAACTTTGGCTTTGACTCTCTGAAGTCCAGATTGAAACGCGACATGGAGGAGAAAGCGATGTTTCAGCAGACAGCTGTCAGTTCACTTCGGGTCCATATCATTTCTCAGACGCTCCATTGTTGTTCCTCTCGGTCGTATGCGGACTGCTCCGCCGGCAGAGCAGCCGGAGGAGTCGGCATACGACCGGAACAACGTAGCGTCGGAGAAATGATATAGACCCGAAGTGAACTGACAGCTGTCTGCTGAAACATCGCTTTCTCGAATGAGTTTGTTGTTGCTGGTGACGTAAAGAGGTCAGCCGGTGGCTCTGTTACCACTAGTTGAAATGGGCACAGCGCCACCTATCGTACCGGGGCATGACACGCTTCGGCCAATGAATCGATTTACTCACCGCCATGTATACGCGGACAATTGCAGTTGTCCAATTGAGGAGCATAATCGAGCTATGGCTTTAATCGAATTAAGCTGTGCATGTAAATGTACTGAGTGTTAAACAAAGCCAAAATGTCCTTGAGTGCAATATCATCCAGATGTCTGAATAACTCGTATGACAACCTGTCTCTCCCTGGGGTAGTATTTGCCCCAGACATAATTGCTTCTTTCAGCTCATTAACAGTAAAAAACAGATGAATGGGATTAGCATTGTCTAAACTCCCCTCCAATTTCCACTGATTGACTGTCATCGGCTCTGTCCTCTTCTTACACCTCTCAACTCCCAGGCTCCCTGAACTTTGTACTGCTTGAAAACTTTCAACAAACGTGTCTGCTTTTTCTTTATTGGAAACTGCTACTCTCTCCTTTCTGTAACACAGGTATTGATCTACTTTTATATACCCCTGACAGTTTCCGTACAGCTGACCACAGCTGCCTTACTGGAGTCTCAGTACCTAGCGTACCACCTCCAACTACATCTCTTCGCCTCTTTAATAACTCTTCTTGCCACTGCCCTTAATCTCTTATACTTCGTTGCATTAAACACTGTTGGATACTTTTAAAATCTTCCATATGCTACATTCCTATTCCTTACAGCTTCGTCACACTCTTTATTCCACCATGGGACCAGCATATGGGGCATAGGTGTCTGCTTCACAGGAACAACGAGCAGCCTCATGTAGCATGAGGCTAATGGCAGCATTCCCATGTCCACCTAATCCTCACTATCAACCTCTCCAATTAAGCTTCAGGCACTCTCCTGGAATTTATCCCACTGAGCTTTACAAAAATTATATTTAGTGTGACATGCTGGCTCTATTGCATGAAACATGACATGGGGGAGACCACGCCCTTTTACAATAATAGAGAATTTATTAAAGTAATAAGATAATTTTAACAGAATTAAATTGGATAAAGATAAAGAAGTGTGGTGTAAGTCAGTTAAATGTAAGTAACCAAAAGTGTCAAGCAAAGTCAGTCGATGTGTAACCACACGAAGGACAAAGAAGGCCAACACGCCAGGAGGAGGGAGCAGCCCCGACTGTTGTGAATGCAGGCTTTTATCCTGCTGCCAATCAGGAACACCTGAACTGCATCACCTATTAAAGGGAGAGAGAGAGGACAGGCAAACCAAACAGCCAGGGTGGAGTCAAAGCAAGGGTGGAAAGACTCACCAGGGTCGTCACACTTTCTCTTCCACTTCTCTCCTCAAATCCCTACCAGTCCTGCACATAATTGGGTAGTTGTATTTGGTTGGTTGGATAACCGAAATCTCTATAGTTGATCAGTTATTTATTTATTTACGAAAAAAACCGGAGGGATTTGGATTCAAAGATTGTCTTGGTTGTTAATTCGGGGATATCCATAGCCTCGCACAGACAGACCATATTTTCTGAGCCATGCGGTTACTTCGACCATCCACACGGCGGCGCCATAGTCCATGGATTCACGTTGCCTAGTTGTATCAAACGTTTTCTGTGTGCTATTCGTTCCTTTTATAATACATTAGACAGACCTGGTTAATAATCGGTTGAGATATGTTTGATCTACTAAACATGTCCTTATGTTTATTTTATGTATAAACTTAAATATATATATATATATATATATTTATTTTTTATTAGGCCTATTCTTTTTTATTTTAAAATATATATATATATATATATATATATATACATACATACATATGTTGACTAATGTCATTACACCATTTAAGACACACTTTTTTTTATTTTTCCAGATATTGAATCATCAATCCAAGTCTCCTCTTCCTTGTGTCCTACTCCTAACCGTGTGTCCTAACTAGCTGCCCCACTAGCCATAAGAAGTGGATACTGAGCTGATGACCAATGAGGGAGGTGGCTCATAAACAAGAACCAACAATGGGATTAGAAATGTGAAGCCATTCAAATATTTATATGTCAGCAGTTCAAACACATAACATTTCACAAAATAAAGATTTGGCGCACGAAAGGCATGAGCTATTTATTGTTTTATCATCATAATACATTTTTCAGTTGGTTGCAATACATATAAAAACTAAACGACAATGTTTTTGAACATTAAAATACAATGACAAATGACACATTGTTTTTGAAAATATGCCACAGCACGATGATTGGACACTGGGTGTAGTCCCATTTCAGAGGATCAACTACAGATAAAAGCTTAATCCTTAGCTGCCAAATTTAAGTTCAACTGTTTAGATAAGAGAGATTGATTAGATAAATGAGATTAGCTTCATGAACAAGGCGAATAAAGTCACTTAATTACAATCCAATAAATACGTTAGGCTCGTTTCTCCGCTCGAGAGGAGATTAGAAGGTCATTAGAAGGTCATGTGGCCGTCCCGGTCCGGGGCGCTGGCGTAGCAGGGCGCCCCGAACACGAAGGCGTGCAGCCCGGCCCGGAGCTTCTCCGCCAGCGCCATGACGATGCTCAGGTCCCCGTCCACCCCCAGGTCCAGGTCCGCCTTCAGGCTGCGCAGCGAGCGGAACGGCTTCTTCCCTTTTTGACTGACCAATGAGGGGGGAGGGGTTAGTGGAGCGCACCACGCCCTACACCACGCCCTACAGTCCTACACCACGCCCTACACCACGCCCTACACCACGCCCTACACCACGCCCTACACCACGTCCTACACCACGCCCTACACCACGCCCTACACCACGCCCTACACCACGTCCTACACCACGCCCTACACCACGCCCTACAGTCCTACACCACGCCCTACACCACGCCCTACACCACGCCCTACACCACGTCCTACAGTCCTACACCACGCCCTACACCACGCCCTACAGTCCTACACCACGCCCTACACCACGCCCTACACCACGCCCTACACCACGTCCTACACCACGTCCTACAGTCCTACACCACGCCCTACACCACGCCCTACACCACGCCCTACACCACGCCCTACACCACGTCCTACACCACGCCCTACACCACGCCCTACACCACGTCCTACACCACGTCCTACAGTCCTACACCACGCCCTACACCACGCCCTACACCACGTCCTACACCACGTCCTACAGTCCTACACCACGCCCTACACCACGTCCTACACCACGTCCTACAGTCCTACACCACGTCCTACACCACGCCCTACACCACGCCCTACACCACGTCCTACACCACGCCCTACACCACGCCCTACAGTCCTACACCACGTCCTACACCACGTCCTACAGTCCTACACCACGCCCTACACCACGTCCTACACCACGCCCTACACCACGTCCTACACCACGCCCTACACCACGTCCTACACCACGTCCTACAGTCCTACACCACGTCCTACAGTCCTACACCACGTCCTACACCACGCCCTACACCACGTCCTACACCACGTCCTACAGTCCTACACCACGCCCTACACCACGTCCTACACCACGCCCTACACCACGTCCTACACCACGCCCTACACCACGTCCTACACCACGTCCTACAGTCCTACACCACGTCCTACAGTCCTACACCACGTCCTACACCACGTCCTACAGTCCTACACCACGTCCTACAGTCCTACACCACGTCCTACACCACGCCCTACAGTCCTACACCACGCCCTACACCACGCCCTACACCACGCCCTACAGTCCTACACCACGCCCTACACCACGTCCTACACCACGCCCTACAGTCCTACACCACGTCCTACACCACGTCCTACACCACGCCCTACAGTCCTACACCACGCCCTACAGTCCTACACCACGTCCTACACCACGTCCTACACCACGTCCTACACCACGCCCTACAGTCCTACACCACGCCCTACACCACGTCCTACACCACGCCCTACACCACGCCCTACAGTCCTACACCACGTCCTACACCACGCCCTACACCACGCCCTACACCACGTCCTACACCACGCCCTACACCACGCCCTACACCACGTCCTACACCACGTCCTACACCACGTCCTACACCACGCCCTACAGTCCTACACCACGCCCTACACCACGTCCTACACCACGCCCTACACCACGCCCTACAGTCCTACACCACGTCCTACACCACGCCCTACACCACGCCCTACACCACGCCCTACACCACGCCCTACACCACGTCCTACACCACGCCCTACACCACGTCCTACACCACGCCCTACACCACGTCCTACACCACGTCCTACACCACGCCCTACAGTCCTACACCACGCCCTACAGTCCTACACCACGCCCTACACCACGCCCTACACCACGTCCTACACCACGTCCTACACCACGCCCTACACCACGTCCTACACCACGCCCTACACCACGCCCTACAGTCCTACACCACGCCCTACAGTCCTACACCACGTCCTACACCACGCCCTACACCACGCCCTACACCACGCCCTACACCACGTCCTACACCACGTCCTACACCACGCCCTACAGTCCTACACCACGTCCTACACCACGCCCTACACCACGTCCTACACCACGCCCTACACCACGTCCTACACCACGTCCTACACCACGTCCTACACCACGTCCTACACCACGTCCTACACCACGCCCTACACCACGCCCTACACCACGTCCTACACCACGTCCTACACCACGTCCTACACCACGCCCTACACCACGTCCTACACCACGTCCTACACCACGCCCTACACCACGTCCTACACCACGTCCTACACCACGTCCTACACCACGTCCTACACCACGTCCTACAGTCCTACACCACGCCCTACACCACGCCCTACACCACGTCCTACACCACGTCCTACACCACGTCCTACACCACGTCCTACACAACGTGTGATCAGCTGGTACGGGCCGCACAGGGAAGGAATGGTTCTCATAGTGACATCACAGGTGGGCGTGTCCACCCAGACGTGTGTCGATAGGTCAGTCCAACCCTAACCCTAACCCTTTTTTTTGGGGCCGGCCTTTTTTTTCACCGGCCGGCCCAGTGGACTGGAGCAGACAGCTGCTCGTCTGTCCGTCACACGTCTGGGTGGACACGCCCACCTGTGATGTCACTATGAGAACCATTCCTTCCCTGTGCGGCCCGTACCAGCTGATACCAGCACACCCACCCCTGGTGGCATGACATGAGCCCTTTAATATGAGGTTATGGTATCATTATTCTACACTCAACGGCTCAATTCCTTAACAAATGAATCCCTTGGTTCAAGCCCACTTTAACAGAATGTCCAGATCACAGCACACGCTGGTCTGGGGAACCAGCAGGTGGACCAGGAGATCCACCATCAGACAGCAAGGGGTTGACATATTAAATGGAAAATGTTATTGAAGCGCTTCTTGCACGCTCTGACAAATGTAGAAATAAGCGTATAACATTGTTCCATAGCTCCAAACAGTTCACTCAAATGCCTCGGCGTGGCCACTCCCTGGCATCACGCTCTGAATGACGATCAGATGTTATCAGCGTACTGCACGACCGTCAGCACCACTCACGTCTCGTCCTCGATGTACTTCAGGAGGGTCAGAGCCTTCCTGTGGATCAGCAGCAGGAACTGGGTGACGTAGGTGCTGCGCAGAGACAGGCTGGGCTTCAACATGAACACCTGGGAGGCAGAGAGCGCAGTTAAAGATCCACTCTACAATACTGTCAACAGCATCAATACATACATTCAACATGGCACATACTCTACCTGTCAAATATTACAATATACTGTTTTAAATGTATGCACTGCAGGGACCTGGAATTCTTTTTAAGAGCCCTCTATTCTTTCGCATTACTTTATTGTGTTGGGATTGAATTAAAATTGAATAAAAACTGAATTAAGATTTATGGCCAGCTTTCTCCACACCAACCCATAACGACTAAGCAAAGGTATTAAAGTACAAACTGTAATCTCTGCTGTGGCATTTCAAATTGACTGTATTATTTGCTCTGATCGTCTGATCTGATTTTTCCAGAATTTAATCGCAACATTATTTATTATTATACTTTACATAAGTATATACTTATACTTATTATACTATACTGAAATTTTGAGCATTGGACCTGGTCCTTGTTTTCAGAAACGTGCGACTCACGAGTGGTAAGTGGTGATCGTTGATGTATTTCGCTACGATACTTGATTTGGAACTTGCATGTTGCATGTTGCATGTTTCATTTCGGTGCGTACCGATAGTTTATTATTGATTATCACACACTCTGAGAGTGTCTTGTCTTGTCCTGATGTTTTGTGTTGAGGACCACAATGGAAATAAGTCCTGGACTTTATTGTGTTTTTATCCTCAATTGTATTGGATGTATTTTCATGTGTGTAAGGCATTTGTTTGATACAATTTAATAAATCAAAAAAAAAAAATAGTTGCATAAAAATACAATTTTAACCCTGCTGTACCGAAAAACATACCGAACCGTGACTTAAAAACCGAGGTACGTACCAAACCGTGACTTAAGAACCGAGGTACGTACCAAACCGTGACTTAAGAACCGAGGTACGTACCGATGGTGACTTGTGTATCACCCCTAGTTGCCAAACATTTGATCTCCAGACTGGTCGGGTTATTAGTGTGGTTGCTACTGCAAGCACATCTACTGCTCTTAAGTTTTCTTTATTAGTGTGAATGGAAGCACATCTACTGCTCTTAAGTTTTCTTTATTCCATTTTGCCAGTTTTTTGTGCAGTTAATGCTCCTGCATACTTTCAGTTACAGAAACCATTCAATTCAATTTTCAACGTTAACCTTCGTTCAAACCATTTAGCTGACGATAGCGCTGGCGATTTATCCTATATCGCCTTATCAATTTGCAGTCCTCCATTGTCTCCAAAGCATTCCATCTCGCTGCAGCCATTTTCAGATTCTTTGTGAATAGGTCTTAGTGAGTTAGGAGTCCTCTTGAGGACTTTAAGCTCTCCTAGACGTAGGGGCTACTTTAAGGCCTGAAATACTACTACTGTGAATTGCTCTTAGTAAAAGAAATCAGGAGTCCTAAATAAGACTGACACGCCCATTCTTTTTTAGGAGTTTCTCCTAAATTCGCCACTTATGAGCTACTTTTAACCTTAAGATTCTTTGTGAATACGGCCCCAGATTGATCGAGCACGTGGCCAAACGCTCAAACCGATCCCCGTCCAACAACACTATCACCAGATGCCGATACAGCCGACCACACGGAGCAGGATACAGATTAGAATTCCTGGATTAGCGCTTTCCTCTGCAAGTGGACGTGGCCACCGACAGCAGTGACCATAGCTTGATAGTTTATGAGCGATACATTAATGCAAATGGGTTGGACGAGGATTTGCTGTTTGTTAACTATTGAGATTACAAGTTTTAAATGCAGACATAATCTGAGGAACCAGTCTAAGTCATTGAACACTATGGGCCAAAGGAGATTTGGGAATCTGCACTCATGGGGAGAAGCGAATGAACTGGTCGTGCTGGGAGGGGATTGGACCCACGGCACTACACACCACTCATACTGGGAGAGGATCTAACAGGGAGAATAGGATAATCCAGCCCCCACCCAGGTGTGTAAGGCTAGTGGAGCCAAAGCCAGGCCATCGGAGCTGCTTCTACCACGTACTGGACAAGGCTCTGCCTGCCACTACTAAAGTACTGAATGAAGCCATTAACCAGAGTTATAGTAAATAACTTACCTCATCGATGAACGACTTCACCAGTGTATCTCTGTGCATGACGTCTTGAAAGATATTTCTAAAAAGCAGAGAGGATTTGACAAAAGCGTTTGTTATGAAAGAGAGACTATTCAGTAAATTCACAACATACTCCAGCTACTACAAGCGAGTACTGAGCCACATTCAGCCTACAGGTCCGGTGTGAAGCTCTCGTCGGTGTGGAGGATCATGTCGGGGGCGATGTCGTCCTCGCTGACGGCCCGCCACAGCGCCCCCAGCTCCGAGCGCATGTAGCGCCGCTGGTTGTACGTGTGCTCTTGGCACGGCGGCATTTGCTTCACGGTGTTGATGTCCACGTCGATGTGCGTGGTCGGGTACGGCGAGTACAGCACCTGTCTGAAGGGCAGCACGAAGCTACCGGTGGAGTCCTGCGAGCGGACACAGAGAACGTTAGAGGAATGGCTTCGATGGAAACTACAATACGGAACGCAATCAATGCTGCTTCCACAACAATGTCAAACTACAAGAACGCGTTATTAAAAGGACTCATTAACTCAGGAAACTGAGTGATTCATAATCATTTGAAAAAAATCTGTAAATCAACACAAAACAAACAAGGCTTTTTATTAAAATGTTTTTTATGTGCTAAATTAGTCAAGCTAAAGTCAGAGTCGATGCAATTATGAATTGCATCGACTAAATTGCAATCATCTTATTGAATTCACGGGAAGAAATGCTAATGTTGGGTCATCCAATAATTGTTACCACTAATGCTTGTACTATGTCTTATTCCACCGGCGACACCGAACCACACACACTCTGCAGGGCTCTGCTGTTTTAAACGGCCGCTAATCCAATGTGGATTGTATGCTTTGATCGTTACAGTTGGAAGCAGTACGGTCACAGTACTGACCATCTTTACTGTACCGACAGCGATACATTGTTTCACCTTCTTCTGACTAATGGACTTGTTGTAAGTCACTTTGGATAAAAGCGTCTGCTAAATGCCCTGAATGTAAATGTTGATGGTTCTCAGCCAAACTTTGAAGTGGCTTGGATAAAAGTGTGACTAGAGAAGAGAATGAAGACACCAACGACGTAGATAATACAAGCTAGCATCACATCTGATACCTTGAGCAGCCCCTGGACAAACAGGCCCGTCTCGTACTTGAAGGAAGAGTCCGCCTTGCAAAGACGGGAACATTTCCTCTCAGACGGCGTGAGAAAGAGGCAGAGCGTCCGAACCATCTAACACACGGAGAGACCCAGTCAGGTACAGACAACCAGGTACAGACAACCAGGTACAGACAACCAGGTACAGACAACCAGGTACAGACAACCAGGTACAGACAACCAGGTACAGACAACCAGGTACAGACAACAAGGTACAGACAACAAGGTACAGACAACAAGGTACAGACAACAAGAGACCCAGTCAGGTACAGACAACAAGAGACAGACAACAAGGTACAGACAACCAGGTACAGACAACCAGGTACAGACAACCAGGTACAGACAACCAGGTACAGACAACAAGGTACAGACAACAAGGTACAGACAACAAGGTACAGACAACAAGAGACCCAGTCAGGTACAGACAACAAGAGACAGACAACAAGGTACAGACAACCAGGTACAGACAACAAGAGACACAGTCAGGTACAGACAACCAGGTACAGACAACCAGGTACAGACAACAAGAGACCCAGTCAGGTACAGACAACAAGGTACAGACAACAAGAGACAGTCAGCGTGGCTACAGGGGGCCTTCACAGCAGTACAGACAACAAGGCAAAGCAGAGCCTCAAGCCACTATGTTTTTGCTACATCCTACGTTTCGCCGTGCAACGTGTTGCTTATGGTTTAAAAAATGTATCCAATGTAAGAAAACGATGCAGACGGTGCAGCAGTCCGCTCCCTGTCCGCAGGGACCTTACTCACCTTGTTCACTTTATCCGGGTTGCTTCCAACAACCATGGAACAGCCGCAGGTCTGCAGATGGGAACTGATGGCTCTGAGGACACACACACACACACACACACACACACACACACACACACACACACACACACACACACACACACACACACACACACACACACACACACACACACACACACACACACACACACACGGGGGACATCATTGAGACGTGATGTTGTACACAACAGCTGTGTTGTGTACATCATTTGAGCTCCTGGGGTTTTGACAGCAGCTATCTCTCATACAGTCACAGTCCAACACAAATAGATATTCAACATGCTTGTGTTAACAGGACGATGCCGTACCCAAAAAGGACATTATCTTTTGATCACGAATGTGTACGAATATGACATGTCTTTCTATTGGTTTATGAAATTAAAGCAGGTGTGACCGGAGCAGAATGGATGATCCAGAGGTTGTGGTCGTGCTACACTACCAAAGGAATCTTGAACGTACTCACTTGTGGAGGAAATCTTCATGGCAGCTGTCCCCAATATCATCGTCATTTAGAACCGTGTCTCTGATCTATCTCAGAAGGATTTGTAGAGAAAGAGTTCAAATACATTGGGTCGTCATCCATAACAAAGACACTTGGTTGTTATCAATGCATCAGCGTTTGTTATCCGCCAAAGCTGGATCATCTAAAGCTCCAGTCAGGACGATTACGTTGGTTCAGTTTCATTACAACTTGAATCTCATGTCAACACAAAGCTTTCCAAAGAACATTAAGTGGATTGGTTTACAAATTGTGAGGAAAACATAGGCACTCATTGGCCACGTTTTCCAATCAGTGATGTTACAGCAAAGCAGTAGACCAATGAGTAGAAAGGCAAGCAGCTGGAGAACCTGTAGGAACTCAACAGCAAAGAGAACCCAGACGCAGAATGTTTGATTGGCACAGCAGCGATGGTTTCTTTAAGTAGGATTTATATTATTAAGGGTTCCTACGAATAACGTAGGAACCCTATTGTTTATCATCATCATTATATATTATTATATTCAGACATTTGGTCTTCCTCCCAGTAACACCGGTGTGTGTGCGTGTGTGTGTGTGTGTGTGTGTGTGTGTGTGTGTGCGTGTGTGTGTGTGTGTGTGACTCACGTCTATGTCCTCCTGCACGCGGTGCGTCTTCATAGAGGCCAGCAGCTCCATGATAGGAAGGATCTCCGAGCTCAACACTGAGATAATGTTGTAACCCTGCAGACAGGATCGTATACATTCATTTATTATACAGTGAACATGTCCTCTGATCCCTTCTGTGCTGTTTAATGCATCGTGTTCGGTGCGTGTTCAGTTGTCCTACGTTACGTAACGTCTTCAGGGCTGAACAAAGGGCTTTTCCCCCACTGCTACCAAGCAATGCGACTTCATGTACTACAACTAAGACGTGTTCAAATGTTACGTAGAGATTGGAAAAAAACCTTTGAGTGAAACGATGAAAGAAAATGTATCTAACTGAAAACGTGACAAGTTATCAAAACAGGTACAAAACCTTTTTCATCCAAATGCGTCCCTTGCGGATGACGTGCTGGAAGCGCTCCACGCAGACGGAGTGGAGCGGGAGGTAGAAGGCCAGCTGCGTCTGCGGCAGGATGATGGACAGCGCACAGGTGTTCTTGTCGCCCTTCAGCTCCCCGTCGAAGATCAGGGACACGATGATCACGCCTTTCTCCGCCAGGACGAAGAACTTGACGTCCACGGCGCCGCACTCGGCGCTGCGCAGGATCTCGCCGTTCAGCGTGTGGTTGGCCAGGAACGTGATTTCTCCGTCGCTGAGCAGCAGAGACTGGTCGCCCCGAGGGGCCCAGATGTGGCGCACGCGCGGACCTAAGATGTTGTCCCAGTAGGCAAAGGTGGCGGCCAGCAGGGGGCACTCCCCCTCCAGGGGGACCTCGGTCTTGGCCACAGCCGGGGACTGGGGCGGGTAGCCCGACGACATCGGGACGGCCTCGCAGGACCCCGAGGACTGAGGCCTTCAGAAGGGTGCGTCACTAAACCTGGATAAAAAGAGAAAGAAAGAAGACATTTAAAAATGGTGTCTTTGACATTAATAAAATGAAAGTAACGTGAGATGATGGACAACCGTGAATAAGTCAAGGAGCAAAATACAGGCCGACAAGGTCTGTGTTCCACCTATTATTAGAAACCACCTATAACAACACAACCAGAGTAACACATGAATGGTAGTTAAGTTATACATAGTCCAGATACTCCATGCACAAACTGCCATGTGTAGCAATAGTGGGGGCGGCCTGTTGCTGACTGGTAACCCGAAGGTCGCCGGTTCGATCCCCGGCTCCTCCTGGCGGAGCGTCGAGGGGTCCCTGAGCGACGCCTCACCCTCACTGCTCCTTCAGGGGTTCACTCCGCCGTCGGTGTGTGTGTGAATGGGTGAATGTGAGGCAGTATTGTACCGCGCTTTGAGTGGCCAGTTGGCCACTGGTTAGAGAAGCGCCGTTTCAATGCAGTCCGTTTAACATTGTAGTACCCAGTAGAAGACTAACGTTATCACATCTGTGACCAACACAAACACAGCGATGACATTAAGGCGACACAGCTGCCCACCTCTCTACCTTAGAAGATATTATCTGGACTCTTACCACAACTCTGTCTTCACAGAACTCCCGTACGACTCGTTACAAAAAGGTCCATTATCTTATTTAGTAATAAAGCCAAATAACGAGGTGGCTCCATGTTATTATGATCACGGGTTCTGTGTCACCACCCACCTCCGCTTCCCCGTCGTCGTCGTCTTCTTGTGTCTGATTTTAGGGATGCCCAGACGGCCATGAGGCCCAGTGCTGCCCCCCACAGGGCTGGAGGTCACAATACAACCTCCTCTTTACACCTGGCTTGAAATTACAATATACTGGTCTGGGTGATTAAACCATTGTAACCATTCAGTGCCATTGAGTCCACACACTCTGCTGTCCTGAACGACACACATTGATAACTAATAGGTTGAAGTGCAGTATCTTTTGTTGGTTTGTTTTCTTTGTACTCAAATCATACATGACATATTACTTATTAATCCTATCCTTGTCCAAACTGGATATTGTTTATCTTTATTTTTGTCTTTATGTATTTATTTATTCTGCCATGCCTACATGTTCTCAAAATGCCTCCTAGTGGATACGTTGGAGAGAGGGAGAGAGATCCATAGGCCACAGTGTATGCAGGCTTCATCACGTACATCATATAGCTGAGTAACTGAAACACAGGGTGTCAGTGAGGCATTGGTCAGTGGGTCTTCACTGGTCTGAGGCTGTCATTGGTCAGTGGGTCTTCACTGGTCTGAGGCTGTCATTGGTCAGTGGGTCAGTGGGTCTTCACTGGTCTGAGGCTGTCATTGGTCAGTGGGTCTTCACTGGTCTGAGGCTGTCATTGGTCAGTGGGTCTTCACTGGTCTGAGGCTGTCATTGGTCAGTGGGTCTTCACTGGTCTGAGGCTGTCATTGGTCATTGGTCAGTGGGTCTTCACTGGTCTGGGGGTGTCATTGGTCAGTGGGTCTTCACTGGTCTGGGGGTGTCATTGGTCAGTGGGTCTTCACTGGTCTGGGGGTGTCATTGGTCAGTGGGTCATTTTATCAATAATTTTTTCAAAGGGGCCCAATAAACGGTTGGTTTTTAACTATCAGTGGATGGTTCATCTTTCTTTCTTCCTAGGGATTGGGGCGCTTAAAGGTCCCATAGCATGAAATTTTCACTTTATGATGTTTTCTAACATTAATATGAGTTCCCCTAGCCTGCCTATGGTCCCCCAGTAGCTAAAAATTGCGTTTGGTGTAAAACGAGCAGTAGGTATCTTGCCCCGCCTTTGAAAAAAATGAAAGCTCAGACACGCAGATTTGGGATCTGGCCCGTATGTCGAGTCCTGCTCCAGCCCTCTGCTGAGGTGGGAGTCCTGCTCCTGCTCCATGTTGAGGTGGGAGTCCTGCTCCTGCTCCATGTTGAACAACAAACGCAGGATGGGCACGACTGGTCTTGAAAAGGAAATTAATTTCTAAATATAGATGCAAGCAACCATGATGGGGTCCTACTGTATGACGGTAGCCTAATGAATACATTATTTGATGCCATGTTTCACAGAATGATTGGTTGAGGTTAGTCTTGAACCACAACCTCATATTCTTGAGCCCGACGTAATACCACGACACTATCCATGTGCATGTCAAAATCTTTTTGGGGAAATAGTCTTCCATACGTGGAGGTATGGTGAGCTTGGTCGGTGTGGTAATATGACATTGGTATGCCAAAAAAAGGTTAACATATCAAAACAATCACCAACCATGTTTCTCAAGCATATTGTGTGAAAATCCGCTGTCAAACGGACGTTTGCTAAATGACGTATGTACGGCTTTAAGGCCGATCCTGCCTTGGAGAGAGGCCGGGATTCAGAAATAAAAGGCAACTTCAAATGAATGCATCCAATTTCTATTTTCAGATATAGACTTGAAATTTGGCATGGGTATATTATGGAATCTCCTCTTAGTATCCATATTCACAGCCAAGCCTACGTGTTTCTGACGCAATGTTAGAGCTTTTTAAACATCAGAGATATTCATATATTTCACTTTAAAATGTATATCTCTGCCGTCTTTAGTCTTATTGCTATGACTATATCATATAATCCCACAGTAACCCGGTACATGTGTGACGAGTTTGCAGCTTTTACCACTTTCAGCACAAAAGCATTTTATGTGTGGGTGTTTGGTCGAGTTGTAGCCATTACATTAAGTCTAAATGATCTCACCATATGGGTCAGACACTGAAAGTTGTTCATCATGACAAATGGTGCATGTATAACAAGTTTCAAGCATATTGCACTTTAAAAAGCAGCTTAAAAATGCATATTATAGCGCCACCTATCGTTAATTCTGCTCCATCCTTTTCATCCCTAACTAATTTTATGAGTTCTACAAGCCTGCCAGTTTATACAACTTTTGACCATGTCGTTTCTGAGATATGGCCAAATGTGCCAGGAATTTTTTTTATAAATATAGTTGCAAGCAACCATGACAGGGTCCTACTATATGACCTTATGAGTATGGTGGTGGGCGGCCTAATGAACACGTAATGGTAAACATTATTTTACGTCTCCCATATCTCACAGAAGGTTGGTTGAGGTCAGACTTGAACCAGAGACCCCAAGGTCAAGAGTACATTTCAAAACCTTTTTTGAGGAATAGAAGTATTCCATATGTTGGAGTATGGTGAGCTTGGTCGGTATGGTAATATGGCATTGGTATGTCTTAAAAACTGGTCTACCGGAAGTTAACATATCAAAAGAATAACCAACCATGTTTCTAAAGCATACTGTGTCAAAATCCACTGTCAAATGGACGTTTGCGAATTACGTGTGTACCGCTTTAAGGCCCAGCAAATGGTGCATGTATAACAAGTTTCATGCATATTGCACTTTCCTGGTGGAAATGGCAGCCTGTTGAGTATGTTGCACTTCAAAGGCTTGTTATAGCGCCACCTATAGTTAATTCTGGCCCATCCTTGTTATCCCTTACTCCTTTCACGAGTTCTACAAGCACGCCAATTAATTGACAACTTTTGACCACATCGTTTTTGAGATATGGGCGAATTTGTCAGGAAAAAAAAAATAATACCAACGATTACAATAAGGTTCCTACGTCATTCGTAGGACCCCTAATAATTTAGTCTCAACTGGAAGGACTTTTACTACTTACAACTAGTTACATACAATGCATGTGTATGCTATTCTATCCTATCAGACCTGATAGGATAGGAAACACTGTTCAAAACACAAATCAAAGTAAACTGTTTATTTGACATTACGTGTATCACAAAGGGGTTGATCCAACAACATTAACATTAGTTATACAAGCATGCTGTGTAGCTATGCTAACTCCAACAAAACTTTTTGCAGTATATTCTACATACCTCAAACGGATCCACCAGCATTCCCAGGCGTCGAATACGGGGTTGAACAAGTCTAATTTTTATCCACATTTCACAGCAAAAATATGTTAAAAACCCACGCAAGAAAAATCACCACAGCTGAAGCCGGTATTGTGAAACTCAAACAACAAACTTGTAGCATCTATTTACTTAAACGCTGTCGACGATTACTAATAACGGAACTGGGTCTTGAAGGGTTGTCTCATTTCATAGGGGAAGAATTTGCGAGGGGTAGGGTTAAGGGGTCGGCTAAAGGGGTAGGGGTAGCGTTAAGGGTTTGGGCCAAGGGGTGTAATGGGATTGGGCCCTGGACTTGCACTTTTTGCCCGCCGTCTTGCCTGGGATTTTTCTTGATTTTCCATTTTCTCGCAAGGTATTGCAGGAGCAAGCCACAACCCACGTCTGCTAGTGTGCCCATCAAAAATCTAAACTTTAAGGGGATGTTAGCCCGACCCCTTAGCCCTCAATAAAGGGACTAATGGGATAACCCTACGCTGCGCGTGAACGCGCAACAGCGAGGGGTAGGGTTGAGATTTTGGGTTGAGGGCGGTATTGAGATTCAGCCTTAAAAAAACAGCTCTACACATGTATTTATATGGGTTGGACATTGTGTTTGCCGTGTTATTAGCTCACAGAGGCAGTAGGACTACAGTTGTAGGGGTATAAGTACAATTTATTTCCTTTTGAAAATATACCCATTGATTTGTCATATGAAAACATGTATACAACCTTCAACATTTTATCACAATATAATCACATGTTGACACCCATGTCCCGGCATTACAAATAATTATATTCATAATTTATTAACATTAAAACAGAAAACCTAAACGAAACAAGAATAATTAACTACGTGTTTCAAATGTCATATATTAAAATTGCCCACCTCCCTTGATGAGGGTCTACAGAGAAGCTTAAAGGAGCTCTCTTCAAAAGGAACTGGCTGAAGAGGGGATAAATCCGGTACATTTTAAACATTGCGCTTTTCCACCCACTGAGGGTTTTTGTATGGTTTAGTGACATAGCTGACAAGAAAATCTGCTTGTATCTTATTATTATTTTGTTTTTTATGTAATTATCTTTTATATAAAATTGGGGTTAATGTTACATTTCTGTAACACACAAGTACTGTTGGTCTAGGACTGTAGGTGTGGGCTGATAGTAAAAACATTTCACATTTTAAATATGAAAGAATTTGGATAATTGATTACTTTCTGTATTCACTCCAACGGAACAAATGTTGTAGTTTGTAATTTAAGCAGCATTATTGTTGTCAACAGTGACCATTCTGTTGTTACAATAAAGGGCCTAAAATCAAAGGCTTTGAAAATAGTTTTTGGACCCTATTATCCTTTTTAATTGCCCTGTTAAATTGCCTCCCAATTAGAAAGGCAATGCGTGCACATGCACATAGAAACACACACAAATGCCACACACCAACAAACGCGCTCACCAGACAACCTTGAACACAGATTCGAAAGGCACACACACCCACACACAGGGCTTTCGTACTGCAGCTAAAATGGACAATTGGGCCTGAAGAGGCAATAATGATACATCTCCTGCCGACCCCACTGCAACTGACTCCCTAACTTCACATTGATGTCACCTGGAGTCAACAACATCATTACTCATCACATCACCACAAAAATACATGCCTAGTGCAGCATTATGATTCCCATATTGATATGTTGGTTATAGGATAATATTAAGTGTACTGTATGACAACATTATAAACACATCCACAAGTTCAGGTCAGTTTGATATTCACATGTGCACTTTACCACTAATTCACCTTCATATCGACAGCCACTATATTAGTACATCACTTTTCATTTTTTAACAAATCCACTGGATCCTATAGAAAACTAACTTTTTTGGCAGAAATGTGTGTGCTGTGTTTTTCATGTTCAGAATTGGTTCACTTTTCTTTGATTAAATCATTTTCATATTGACACGGCGAGGTCCGCTTGTTTCTATCACCTCCGTTGAGTTCCCGTTGGATTTCCGTGGGACGTACTCGATGTCGAAGTTGCTTCTGTGGCGACCTTTACCTCTGCTCCAGGCGAACAGCAGGAGGAAGCAGAAGATGACAACACCAAGGAAGGACAGGCAGCCCATGGCTGTAGAGATAATAATGGTCTTCAGGTCTATGGGGAACGTCATGTTATACAGTACTGTTTCGTTTCCCCAGGTAGTGTTGGAGTCTGTCAGATAGTTTGAACTCCTGTTGTTATAAAGCCATCTATCGCTTAGGCCTGAGCTCTTCACTGCCAAAGAGGCAGACAGGCTGGCATTTCCAGCAGCATTACTGGCAATGCAATGATATAGTCCACTGTCATGCAACTCTGCCGCCTTGATCTCTAGTGTACCGTTTGCTTGAACCTCCACCCTGCCACTGGTTTTGACTGTAATCTGCCGTCTATGAGGCGTGACCCACACCACCGACGGACGGGGGGCCCCTTCTGCAACACAGCTTAAATGGGCAGGCTGCCCCTCATCTGCCATGAGCAACTGTGTGATGTTTGGTCCAATCCGAGGCCTGGTGCAGGTGACGTATCTCGACACCAGCGGCTCCTTAAGGTCACGCAGCAGTTTTCCTATCAGGCGCTCTGGGGCAGTACATTCGGGCTGGGCGTCTAGCAGCTGCAGGAAGGGGAGCTTGCGATCATTCAACAGCCACAGCAGACGGCAATCACATACCAATGGGTTTCCGCCCAGACAAAGCTTACTGAGGCTGTGGGTCGAGGCGAATACACTACTTTCTAATGAGTCGAGGTGATTCTGAGATACATCCAGAAGCTGCAGAGCCTTGAGACCTGTGAAGGCCATTGGCTCAATGTGCATCAGCTGGGCCCCTTGAAGCCGTAGTTCTAACAGGTGCGGATGTTGGCCCAGCTCCCCCTGCTGGATGTGTTGGATGCGACAGTAGGACAGGTTGACGTGTGTGAGGTATGGCAGGTTGCGCAGTGCCACCCCAGGGAAGGTGGACAGATTGGTGTTGGTGATGGAAAGCGTTGTAAGGTTGAGGCCATGCAGCGAGAGTGGTGGCACCGTTTCCAGCCAGGGCCAGTGATCGATTTCTAGTTGGCGTAGATTTCCGAGCCTCTTGAAGGAATACGGCTTCAGGAAACCAATGCTCAGATGCAGCATGTGCAGATTGACCAGGCTGTGTAGGTGTGTCAAGGCTTCCGTTGGGACTACTGTTAAATTGGAACGCTCCAGTGTTAAAGTGCGGAGCGCCTGCAGTCCAGTGAACGCCCGCTGGGAGATGAACACCAGCTCATTGTCGCCGACCTCTAAGGAGGCCAGTCTTCGCAGGTCATGGAAGCCATGGTCCAACAGAACCACCAGGCGGTTGTGGCTGAGGTCCAGATGGGTGAGGTTAGTCAGACCTGAGAGCACACCAAAGGGAATCAACTGAAGCAAGTTGTTGCGGAATGTAAGAAAGCGCAGCGCAACCTGATATCTGAAGGATCCGGGCTCCACCGTGCTGATCAGGTTGTCACTAAGATCTAGGTCCTCCAGCTGCTGGAAGGAAGAGAAGTTGTCAGGGGTAATGCTCCGCAGTTTGTTCTTGCTGAGGTCCAGGGCACGAGTCTCAATGGGAATGCCCTCGGGGGCGGTGGGCAAGCGCTTGCGATGGCAGCTGACAGACTTGCTGTGGGCAGAACAGTCGCAGCGGGCGGGGCAGCACAGGGCCGCGGCGGCCAGCAGGAGCAGCACGGCTCCGCCCAGGAGGAGATGGTGGAGCACAGCTGGCTGTTGCATGACTCCTCTACCCACGGTGCCCTGTGTCCTGGCACAGTTCCTGATCCATACAGACATCCATCACTGTCAGGTCCTGCAACGCACAAAGAGAACAACAACATAAGTACATTTTGCTCACTGTGTTGTTCGGCATATTTAACTACTTTGGTTGTTTCAGGCAAACAGCTAGAACGGGCCCCATTTAAAAATATATATATGAACTTATGACTTATGACTACACTATGATATAACTTATGAACATATAGCCCAAATGAACACTCAACTCTTCCTTTCATAAGCAAATTGTGATTCTTAATCCATTATTTTCGCGGGCAGGAGGGACAAATGCAGACTGATGTATTTACTTTTTTATTGTTGTACGTCCTGGCACTTAATGAACGCACTTAATGTATGTTGTATTCATTCATTGTACTTAAAGCGGTAGTTAAGGATTATGGACATCGGGTCTCATTTCCAAGTGAGCCAGTGTGTTATTGATCATTGGAGACCGTTTTCAACACTTTTCATTCAGTCCTTCTAGTTGCAGAAATCGCTGGTGCTAGGCTAGCGCAAGTCGATGGGAACTGCTAGCCTGCCAATAAAAACAGTTTTACCCACTCCCGAGGCAAACCAATTATAATGCCAGACTATCGCTGTAAATGTCTGTGTTGATAAAATAATATTAGAAATAAAACTATCCTTGTATTGCAATGATCACATTACATTTTGGGGGACTACTTTCTCAGCAGCGGCAGAATTTCACTTTTCTCCGGTGTAGCAACCAATTCACTACAGCAGAAGGTAAACAGCAGCGCACTCCAGGTAATATCAGTCCGCCGCTGCCGTAGCCTGCTTCCAACTACAGGGATTATAAACTAAATGCAATGCGATGCAAGGGTAACTTTATTTCTAACACTATTCTATTTTATCTTATTTAATCTTTATTCTATTTAATTATTAACTACCAAAGTACTATAACACTGTTTCTTTAGAAGATGGACTGAGCTAAAATGGTAAGACAAGCTCATGAATGATATAGACGAGTGCATCTCAAACTTAAAAAAATGAACTTCCAGACCCCCTTCATCTCCCAAATACGTGATGGTCACAGGGCATGGCTTTAAAAAGAACGTGTCTCCAGGAGGCCCATGAAACACACCACCATGAACTAGTAGTCAGAAAAGCAAGGGCTATTGATCCATACATGTCAATGTATGGGTCAATATTCACCCCACACAATGGGAGCGACTCATGTCAAAGTGACAGTTCAGATTGGATTGCTCATCCTGCCGCGATAAGCAGGAATTCATCAATTGGATATGAGACTAAGCCACAAGCGGTGTGATCAACTGCACACATAAACTGTTGCATCCGTCTCCCCTCTCACTCCTCCCTCCTACCCCAGCCCTACAGTTTCCTCTGTTCCAACACACTGCCCTCAGACCCTCCTCCACCCGGCTACAGCTAACACACTGCCCTCAGACCCTCAGACCCTCCTCCACCCGGCTACAGCTAACACACTGCCCTCAGACCCTCCTCCACCCGGCTACAGCTAACACACTGCCCTCAGACCCTCCTCCACCCGGCTACAGCTAACACACTGCCCTCAGACCCTCAGACCCTCCTCCACCCGGCTACAGCTAACACACTGCCCTCAGACCCTCCTCCACCCGGCTACAGCTAACACACTGCCCTCAGACCCTCCTCCACCCGGCTACAGCTAACACACTGCCCTCAGACCCTCCTCCACCCGGCTACAGCTCCTCCACCAGGCTACAGCTTCTGATTCAGGTCCATGTTTTTATACTACAATTCTGGGTACAGAACCAAATATAAATAAATACCAATAGATAGAAAGACATTTCATATTAGACGATGTGAAATATATTAGGCTATGGATTACAACTACATTATTTCCTAATATATATATAAATATTTTTATTTATGAATATATAAAGGTATATTAATGAATTAAACATGTAACATGTACATATAACAACAAATTACAAATAATATCGAAGTAAGGTAAATGGGTTTAAAAAGTACATGTATCCAAATTCCATAAGGAAGTGTTTCCATTGATATGTCCTAAAGCCCTGGGGATATAGGACGCTGTCTCCTCCATGGCAGAGTCCTTCAGAAGGGATATAGGACTCTGTCTCCTCTATGGCAGAGTCCTTCAGAAGGGATATAGGACACTGTCTCCTCCATGGCAGAGTCCTTCAGAAGGGATATAGGACTCTGTCTCCTCCAGCAGCTGAGTCCTTTAGAAGGGATATAGGACTCTGTCTCCTCCATGGCAGAGTCCTTTAGAAGGGATATAGGACTCTGTCTCCTCCATGGCTGAGTCCTTTAGAAGGGATATAGGACCCTGTCTCCTCCAGCAGCTGAGTCCTTTAGAAGGGATATAGGACTCTGTCTCCTCCATGGCTGAGTCCTTCAGAAGGGATATAGGACTCTGTCTCCTCTATGGCAGAGTCCTTTAGAAGGGATATAGGACTCTGTCTCCTCCAGCAGAGTCCTTTAGAAGGGATATAGGACTCTGTCTCCTCCAGCAGCAGAGTCCTTCAGAAGGGATATAGGACTCTGTCTCCTCTATGGCAGAGTCCTTTAGAAGGGATATAGGACTCTGTCTCCTCCAGCAGCAGAGTCCTTCAGAAGGGATATAGGACACTGTCTCCTCTATGGCAGAGTCCTTCAGAAGGGATATAGGACACTGTCTCCTCCAGCAGAGTCCTTCAGAAGGGATATAGGACTCTGTCTCCTCCAGCAGCTGAGTCCTTCAGAAGGGATATAGGACTCTGTCTCCTCCAGTCCTTCAGAAGGGGGTGAGTAGGATCAGCCAGAATAGGTTACGCTTTCCTCACTTGGTCCCACAACATGCTGAAGGTCATGTTGGAGACCCCAGTGATATTCAAGCATAAATGGCAAAATAATGATAATTGATAATTTGATTGACATTTGATGTTCAGATTACCATTCCAGCAGATTATACCAAAGGTCACATTTCACTACATTTTACATTTACATTTAGGTTTTTTAGCAAACGCTTATCCAAAGCGATTTACAATAAGTACATTTGTCATAAGAAGTGAAACAATATATCACTGTCAGTACAGTAAAGACGTTCATAGAACCAAGTGCAAGTACTAACAATCACCAGGCCGACCCATTCCCCGTATACAGCAGTGATAGCTAGCTACTGCAGATGCTACACAATTAAGTACTATGAATAAATACAACATACAGTAAGTGTGTACATTAAGTGCCAGGATGTACAACATTAAATAGTGGGAGGGGGGGACTGGACAGCTCTGCAGAGTCTAGGTGAACTCTGAACAGGTGAGTTTTGAGTCTTTTGCGGAAGCTGGTGCGGTCCTGACATCGGCAGGGAGCTCGTTCCACCACTGTGGTGCCAAAACAGAGAAGAGTTGTGACTTGACAAGATGATCGACCTTTGGTTGCTCTTAGCGATGGCGGTACCAGACGTCCAGCTGAGGTAGTTGAGCGGAGGGATCGAGCTGGGGTGTGTGGTTTGACCAACGCTTGGAGGTAGGCAGGGGCAGTTCCATCGACCGCCTTGTATGCCCGTACCATCATCTTGAATCTGATGTGAGCTACTACAGGGAGCCAGTGGAGGTCCCGGAAGAAGGGGGTCACATGGGAGAATTTATTAGATTAATTAATAATTAATCTATAAAATAGTGTGAGAATAGTCTCATTTATTTTATATTTATTATACAGGAAAGTATTAAAAGTAACAAAGTTACAATTTAAAACGGGCCTGACTCAGTAAAGAGCTGGTTTCCAGCAGGTTCCTGTTCTGAAGCACATTTAACATAACAGGAACAAGGCACATCACACGTCACATTTACATACAACACATAACAGGGACATAGCACGTCAGACATCAGCAGGACCAGCATATAGACAGCAGACTGAGCACAGACAGTCATCTATAAAAGGCAGTGTTTGCAGGTGTATGTGTTGAGGACTAACAGTTTATAGGCTTTTTTGAACTGTGTGACGGATTGTAGTGCTCTAATGTGATGGGGAATGCCATTCCAGACTTCTGCCGGACCTCTGCCCATAGCGTTATTGTATGCGGGCACTGGGTGGAGGGCCATGGAAACAGATCTAGTGACTCGCACTTGGGGCATGTAATGTGTTGGTAAGAGGGAGATGAGTGTTTGTGAGGTGCTGTGTCTGTCTTATTACTATCTAATGATCTAAAACTTCTCTTTTGTAAAATGTCTTGTTCCTTTGACTATATTGAATTCATGTTCTCCTTCCAATGCATCTTATCGCAATACCTAGCTCAAAATGTTGAATGCAATGACAGTATTCACTTGGGGACCTTCATGCCTTCATAATCATTCACCAGATCTGTTTTATTAACATTGATTGTTAGATATGACGATTTACACCAATCAAGTTGATCTAAGGCTGGCCCATGATTCCTATCAGTTCCATTCAACAGGCTAACTACGACAGGATAATAATGTCTATATAAGATGTAGAGGGAGAGGGTGTAGTCTGGAGGGGAACCAGTACAAGAGACGATCTGGCCAGATTCTTTGATTAATCAGACTCATTACATTTATTGAGTGGAGGCTTCTCCAAAGCGACTTACATAAGTGCATTAAACAATGAATTTATTACCCGAAAAATGCAAGCATCATTAGAGTACATGAAATCATAAAATAGGCAATCTGCTTTAAGTGCTATAATAATATAATTATTTTCATGGTCTTCAGTGAGTCTTCATTCCTTAATTGTTATTGTCCAACTTCAAGGAAGGTCGAGTCTTGAGCTTTCCGTTTTCCTCTTTCGTATGTATAATACATCACACTTACTTCAATCATTTGACACCAGTTCACATGTCCAAATGGCTCACGATCATCAGCACCTTTGGATGATAGTGATCATATGAACTCTCGGGGTTCGGTAACTCTTGATTTCACCAGAAGTTGAAAAACTCAGCCTCCATGCATGATCCCATTTTTGCCTGCAAGCAGCTTTTTGTTTCAATCCAATATCTTGTAGAAACTTCCAGAACAATGGAGATCTCCATCAAAACTATGTAGACTTTATATATGGGCTCTGAGTTCACTGACATAATTCCTGCTACATACAGCATTTAAGACTTGGTCGAGGGTCAGAAACGTTTTATAGAGGTAGCCACAATTTGTTATTGTTTTGTAAATATGTGGGCTGGAATAGCAGCAGTAAGCATTAAGTTACATCTTGGGGATTATCTTTTGCATATTGCACATTGTGACTGTGAAGGTCACGGAGGTTTCCATAGTACGACTGCGGTTATGCTGCCAAACGCAGTATCTTAGGCACAGACAAAAGCATTCCGCGCTGTAGGCCTACGGCTTGGATGAAAAAAAGCATGATGTTACTGCAGTGATATTGCTTGAACCCCTTCCACTCTGAAAGGCATCTCAGCGCCTGAGTCGGAGCACGCCAGCCAGTTCCTGTCTCTCCCTGGACGAGGCCATTTTTAGCCATCGGGATTAAAGGGCCATGTGCTGGTGTTATTGGATAACACAATCTGTGATTTATTTTTCTACTACTACTACTACTACTACTACTACAGTAAATACTGGGGTAATTCGCATCACTAAAGCCGATGTATCAGTTAAAGACTGTAGAGAGTAGGCCCAAGTGATTGACAGTTTTCTCTCCGCTCTGCAAGGCTGTTTCATATCATTCTCGTACGCGGCCTCGACGTGTCTGCCGCCTCTGCCCTGTGCCCTGTCATATCAGCGATGGCTGTTCAGTGGCAGGTTGGTGACGTTACAACCCGGACTGCTGTCCTGCACATGCAGCTGATACACCTGTTGGCATGTTGGTTCCTGCGCATGAGAGTTGACCAAAAGAGGCAGCCTGGCGTTATCCATCCTCATTAATGGTGGTCTGCTTCTGGGTCATCAGATCAATAAAGATGGAGCAGGTCCACTGCCAGCGAAGGTGGCAGCCATCGATGCCTCCCTATCATGCAAAACCACGACCCTGCAAGTATCTCTCAGGATGGTACATTTCTACCACCTCGTCGTCGTGTGCACAACAGAGCCTTATGTCCTTATGTCGTAAGGCCACCAAACAGCTTGTCTGTTGGTACGCTACGTGTGTATAGTGTCAACGGGCAGAGGTCTACCGGCATAGAAATGCATATTGGGCGGCAGTGGCTTAGAAGGTAGAGCGGGTTGACTGGCAACTGGAAGATCGCTAGTTCAATCCCCGGCTCAGTGTCGAGGTGTCCCTGAGCAAGAGACCTCACCCTAACTGCTCCTGACGAGCTGGCTCTCGCCATGAGGGGTTGATACCACAGTCTGTGTGTGAATGTCATCGTCATCATCTCATCGTCATCATCGTCCGCTTATCCGGGGTCGGGTCGCGGGGGCAGCAGCTCAAGCAGGGGGCCCCAGACTTCCCTTTCCCGGGCCACATTGACCAGCTCTGACGGGGGGATCCCGAGGAGTTCCCAGGCCAGTGTTGAGATATAATCTCTCCACCTAGTCCTGGGTCTTCCCCCGGGGTCTCCTCCCCACTGGTCGTGCCTGGAACACCTCCCAAGGGAGGCGTCCAGTGGGCATCCTCACCAGATGCCCGAACCACCTCAACTGACTCCTTTCTAAGCAAAGGAGCATAAGTATTAATTAATGAATTAGTATTTATTAAGCAAAGTGTGTGAATGTGTGAATAGGTAAATGTGAGGCAATGATTGAAAAGCGCTTTGAGTGGCCACTGGTTAGAAGAGCGCAGTACAAGTGCAGTCAAAGGCGCCGCTGTATAAAGTGCTGGAGCGACGGTTTGATCTTGTAAACATAGATCTCGCCAGGACACGCCCCCCTCCCGCAGGTTCACACACCTGTGGTGGGCAGGATCATGCGGAGGTGGAAGCCATACCTTTAGTGACAAATGCAACCGCTGACGTGGCCAGGCATTCATTGGCACCGGGACGGCTGTGTTGATACACCACTCGGTCTGGGCCAAACTGCACGGGGTTTGATGCCAGTGACTATTTTCCTGGAAAAGGCGTGGGGAATCACGACTGTGCCAACCTCGCAGCACCGCCCTAACCTGGAGCCCTGTGCACGGCCAATTTAGGGTTTGTCCGGCACAAGCAGAACCCAAACAAAGTTCTACTTCAGCGCATTCTGTGTCCAGAAATCTGAGTTCTTATTACATAAATAAATAAAAATATATTAAAATGTACGTCTGCACTGGCACATTTATTTTGATTATACATTTAATTTTGTAATTATTGTCTTCTCTTTTCTGATATTATGTAAACCTCTCTGAATGTCCTTCATGTTTGAAGGGTGTCCTTGCCTATGTATATTGTGTTTGTTGTTATTACATGTTGGTACTGTACTAACAGTGAGATCAGTTTGTAGGTTCTAACATTAACTTAGCCTAGATGTATTCTGAAAAGGCTTGGTGGAGCTCAATCCCCTCGTTGTAAACCACTCGATGTTTGCCCCAGAGCTCAGGGGAGACATTTGTACTGTCCTGCTAAAGGGCCTGTTGCAATTATGTGGTGTCCATATTGACCGGAGTATTGACTGAAAAGGGTCCTGCATTACACAACTTGACAGGTGCTTCCTGTTAGACCAGCGCTAGGAACAAGGAACCTCACTTCAACTGTTAAACAGGGAACCCAATAAAGTGCAACCATACTCTTTAATAAATACATATTACTGTTGTAACAGATATATTACAATAGGATTATAAGTATTTAAAATATATTGCAATTATTCCTCTACAGATAAATTCAACAATTAGTGATTGCCAGAAACATGAAGGATAGGAAATTGCTAATGGACAACCTGCACCGTATATATATTTAAACTGTATATATATATATATATATATGCTATATATATATATATATGCTGCTATATATATATATATCACCAGTATCCAGCAACCCTCAAAAGGCATACGTCAAGAGTTTAATTGTTTAATAAACACGAAACAATCAAACACTTTAGCTGCATATAATGTCAGATTTTCATTTGTTTTACATAATTATTTCAAAATAAATACTGAAAGGTACATAAGTGAATCATAACACATGAGCCAAAACACCTTCCGACAAGGAACATAGTCTTCAAGGAGACAAGGAACGGAGTCTTCAAGGAGACAAGGAACGGAGTCTTAAAGGAGACAAGGAACGGAGTCTTCAAGGAGACAAGGAACGGAGTCTTAAAGGAGGACACACTGGCTGTAGCATTGTTGCCGGAGAATCTGTGTTTTTACTAAGCATGTTTCCTTCATCTCTGATGACATGTCATGGTAATTGAATGATTAAGTATAGTCAATTTAGCAATACTTCCCTGTGACCACTATGACGGAGATGGCAGCAGCAGGATCTCTGTGAGCTCCATGAGGGGATGGGGGGGATCACTTTCTGCAAGGAGATCCCTTACCAACTAGGAGGTGGCAGTGTTCTCCCAACCACAAGCCTTGAACCGTGACCTAAAGGTTTAAATGACAGGCCAAGTCAGGTCTGGGGACAAGGTTGATCTGAAGCAGGCGCATAAGAAACAGGAGGAAGATAGATAACTTAGTGTGTGACTGCAAAGAGGTGTGAAGCAGTGTGAGGAAGATCACAGGCTACCAAGTGGCTAAGGACCCACGAGTAGCTGGAGGTCTAGCCAATACAGACAACCACCGGGTATCAACACTCGTGGGCTCATTATGGAGACAGGAACCCCAAGGGTAGGCCGCTGACAGCTGAGTGACCACTGATTGCATTTCTCTCCCTAATTTAGATTTTTTTTACAGAGAATATCTATCAAATATCAAATATCTTTCAAATGAACCTTGGTTTTTGTGAAATGAGATTGGGATTTAAGCATTTTAACTTATTCCGCCGTCCATAACCTTGTAACCTGTGGCAACGTAAAGGTGTATAAATATGAGTTTTAAAGGGGACATATTAGACCACTAGTGAGTGTGATTAGCCGTTACAAGCCATTTTGGAAATCTGCCTCTTCTGACATCACAAGTGGGCGTGTCTCATACACCTTTATGTGGCCACAACTGTTTACTGTAATTTTGAAACAAAGACAAGTCAAGAAATGGGAGGGGTTCGTGACAATGTAACGCATAATGCAAAATATAAATTCTTCGACCACTTTTGCTAAGAGTAAAATATTTATTACTTAGTACCAAAGGCAACACGGGCCTCATGTTGTCATTGCCCGCTCTTTTTTATACTACAACTTTTTATACAGGGTTAAACTTGTTTAAGTTTTCAAGGGGTTTATCAAATAGCTCTAGCTACTACTGCACTATGAGTAGCGCTAGTTGCTAGATGCAATTTCATTAACTTTGCACAATGTTCAAAGCACCGTCTCAGTGCTATGATCACCTGAAGTACCCCCAGAGGTTCAACGCCGTGCCTTAATTGGAACTTAAGTGGGTTGCCTCCAATAAGCGCTCACATGGACGGCGCCATGCAGCCTAGTTTATCTGCTAGCTCAGAACCTTGGTGTGCATCGCAGCGCCACCCGACGCCACCTGTCAGATTAAAAGCAGAACAAGTCCTCACCCTTCCACAGTGTGTGGTCCTTTGTACGGACTCTGTGCCACAGCTCGTCTGACGGCCCCAGGCTGCAGACGGCAGGGCGCTATGGGGAGGTGAGGCTTTATGTATGGTGGGGGCACGGCCTCCATTCATGGACGGATTTGAATGCCAGAAGAAGGGTTTTGAAGGAGGCCAGGATGGGGGTGGTGTGGGGATGTTTCCACGTTCTTATCAGGATCCTGGCAGCACGGTTTTATATGTACTGGAGCCTTTGGAGGCTCTCGCCAGGGCCCTGAATGAAGAGTGTGTTGTAGCAGGCCAACCTCCAGGAGACAAAGGCATGGACACGTCCTCTGTCTGTACAGATGGATGCTCTTCCATACTGATACTGATACTGATACTACTGCATCTGGCTGGTGTTTCACCCACCCCATTCCGTTGGCGATGGTCATCACCATGACATCGATGGCCAACCGCCATTAAAAATCAGGAAGAATAAGAATAATGCACATCAGGCCTTTTCACTTCAGTTTTTGCGAGATATCTTACCAGGAGTTCAACGCCATTGAGCTGTTAATAGTAGTATAGATTATAGTCTTTCATTGACCAATCATATAAATGTGGGTAACAGTCGATCTCCTCGCGCAAAATCTTCAAAATCGTCATCCATCTTAAGACCTGAGTTTGTGCTTCCCTCACAGCTGCTGCTCATTGGACTTTATCAAGCTGGTAGGCAGAACAAACGCTAACAGTATTTGAATTAGTGCGATAGAATGCTTAAATAATAATCTGAGCAAGCATCAGATCACACCGTGAGAATGAAGGCGTCTCTGTGGAGGGTGAGGTCGATGGCTCGTTAAAGCAGCCTCTTCTGGCCTAAGTCAGGCTGATTGGATTCTGGGGCGGGGTGAGGCTGCTTAAACCAGCCATCAACAACACTCACTCCGCACTCATAATATCTATATCTATATCTATATCTATAATATCTATCAACAAATGATCCTCTTCTGTTTGTCATTCCTCACTGAGGTGGGTTGGAAAGGAGGCTTTAAATGTCTTTTGAAAGACAGGATCTATACAGCAGTTCAAAACGTCGATCGCCCAACATTCTTTAGAGAGCTGCTTTTTTGAATGGCACACGTATTTTATCTTCTACATGATGCAAATATGAAGAATCATTTTTCGGTGCCATTCTTCTTCTTCTCTAACAGCTAACTAGGGCCGACTACTGATTGGCTGCCTCAGGCGCGACACAGCGCCTGTTGAACAGGTGTGTCTGCGTCAGTCAGCCAAAGCAAACGTATCGGCACATCCACAGCTCATATTAGAAGGTGATATTCCACAAACAACTGTTAAGCCAACAAGATATGGAGCGCAAATTTTGAGTGTGACACAAAAAATAACTAGAATCATATTGTTTTAATGAGCAAAGGCCACAGAGCGGGAAAAATTTAGTGCTTCTGGGCTATATCTTTCTCCACTGACTTCAAATTGGATTCAAAACTACAGAAACATTATCTTGCTTATGTCCTGTCATGCTTATGTGCTTTGGACTTTGTTTAAAATCAGGCTCCAGTTACCAAAGAAAAACAGAAAAGACAGATGTATCATTTGAGAAGCCCCCATTTGCAATTCTAAACAAGACGGAGCCCATGAGAAGTTGCGTTGTCCTCAACAACACAATGCCATCCATATTCAGCGAGACCATTAGAATTTCTACAAACTACCTCTCCCTCCAGCGTTGATTCTGATGCTCTATGTCATCGGGGCCGCGGCTCAAATGACTCAAAAGAACATCTTTCATCCATTATTAAAAACAAAGCAAAGAATTAGGGAGCCCATACAAAACACAATGCTGCCGCCGATGTAGCCTTTCTCTCCCATTAACGAGGCTGTCTCCATGTTCCTCATCTCTCAGCTCTGCTCCCTCATGAGAGCAAACACACCCCTGACCGGTTGCCTTGGAAACACCTCACACACGGCGCCATCCTCCTCCTCCTCTCTCTCTTCAATTGAAACCTTTATGTTCAGAGACTGTAATACTCACAGCCATGATGGCACAAAATACATGACGAACGTCCGTGTTGTATTAGTCTATTATTGATGTCTGGAAATGAAAAAAGGTGCAATGATTACGCTGGGTTTTCAAAAGAAACACGGAATCAAAGGATGCCACCAAGACAGACCCTGTCTCTGTCTCCAGTCTGCCTCCGATTCTCCTGCAGCATGCCTCACACAACTAATGGGAAACCCTATTTATTCGGTGCATGGTGGAGATGGAGATACATGTAGCCTCCTGGGCTTATTGAGTTATAAGGCCACTGATATATGGGTTAGTCTTCTTGGAAACATGCACTGTGCTCACCACACAGGTCCCCATCATCACATCTGACCGAACACCTCCGTCATTAGATACGTCACACTATTGTATGCAGAGAGAAAACTTGATTAACATCACCTAATGGTGCTCGTTTTCCACATGATTAACTGTAAGACACGTTCAATCCAACCATCTCGCCCGCTGCTGGTGTCACCAGCAGCGCACACAATATAACTAAAGTTAAGTTAAACGCCATCCTCCCATATTTCCACAGAGGGGACTACGCCTTGCTGAGACGGACGACAACAGTTTGTCAATTTATATGTATTTCTAGTCGTGTCTGTAGCCTACAGATGTGCGCAAAGAGCGCAGAAAAAACCCATGTGGATCGGTCGATGTGGACCTTCTTCAGCGCCGTGTGTATTGTGTTATAGTGTGTGATAATGGTGTTTCTTACCTGTTCACAGCACTCCGACACGTCAGATCCATGCTCACTCCGGTTTATGCCCCGCTAGTGCGTAAAGCTATTGCGTAAGGCTAGTGCGCGAGTCTAGTGCGTACGGCGACTGCGTAAGGCAGGTGCGTAAGGCTAGTGCGTGTCCGACTACAAACGGACTCTACACCATCTCAGCCGCGCACATCAACACAACTGCCCCCCAGCATCACTCGCGTCTGTACACCAGATCCACGTCTTTATCCGTCTTCTGATCCAAACAAAGCCCGTCTCTTTATGTCGCCTGCCCGTCTTTTATTTGTCGACTCGGAGGGGATGATTCACACCCTATCTTTAACGAGATATGGTCGAGACCCTCGGGTGTCCACTGAGCAGCAGGGTGATGGAGGGAGGAGGGGATAGTGGAGGCAGAACCAGTGGGGTGGGGGCTTTTTGAGCTGCCACAGCCTCTCCTCTGCCATCACCTGTAAACCACGACTCACTAGCCTGGAGGTCCATCATCGTGACATTATTAAAACCGAAAGCCACAATTTATCCTTATATTAGATTTCTATAGCTCTTTAAAAAATGGCGTTTTTTAGACGTTCACGTCTAAAGCCAAGGGGCCGTCGCAGCAGCGCGTTGCAGGTGATGGGTTTGATTATTACTGACTGTGTTTTACTACCGTCATATGGAGCGCCGTTTTCCCTTTCTCCTGCGCAACTCGACAAAGGGGACGTGGCTCCATCGTGGCAGCCAATCAGAGCCCTGAACAGAGGCGTTCCTTGCATAGAGCGCCCCCCCCCCCCCCCCCCCCCCATATCGTTACGTATAGAGCTCGTAAGTCACGCCCCTTCAGCTAGACCTCCGTCGGACCGCTAGGCATGGAACATTAGAATGGGAGTCAATGTAAAGTAATTTATTATTTTCTGGTCCCAGTCGTTAAATGGATTACACATATGTTTTGAGTGGGTCTAAATAATAATTTTTCATGTTAAGAGTTTGACAGTGTATTGTATGATTCTTTGGCTACCGGCTGTGGAAAAGACGAGAAAAACTACACGTCGCCTATGTGACGTCACCGCAGAACGCATTCCCTCCACTTGTCAAAGTGTGTCTTCTGCCACCAGAGCCATCCATAGGAAACATCAGACCAAGATGGCTGTGTGTTTTGTACCCGAATGTCACCGTTCACCATCGGTGAAGTGCTCCAAAGACACAGCCATGTTCTGAGCGGGATCCGTGGGCGAGTGGTGACGTATATCATCACGCATCGAGAGCAGCGAAGAGTCGGAGTCCACAAAGCGCTCTCACACAAAACCTAACCGTATCAAACTTCTACCCACTAAATTGTAGCATTCTTCGCACGCAAAATGATATTAGAAATTCACAGACAAAATATGTTGACATTCATGGCACAATTCAAACGGGACCTGCATGCAGCTTACGAGCTCTGTATAGAGCCAACAGCGTGGTTTCGGAAGTAAAAATTCCATAAATGTTCTCCATAGAGGTGTTGATTAAAATCCATAATGTCATAATCATCCAAGGTATACTTACAACAAACCGTTATATTGTGAAACAATGGTTTATGCTCCTGTAGAAGCCACAAGTTAAAGACGTAAACTTCGAGTTTTACGACATTTTATTCACGATGTCATTTGAAACCACCTACTACCACTACACTACCCATAATCCTAAAGTGTAACACAACGTCTTGATTGGTGGAGCTGATACCATGGAAACGTTTACCCTCACAATTATATATATATGCACTAGCAGTGCTTTTTTGAAATTTTGGTAGTATAAAAGCTAGGAATACATAATGTTGAATAAATACGTACCTGGAATACGAAACTGAATTCCCATCTATTAAAAACGAGTAATGTTATTACGCGATGATTGCAGTCACAAAAATAATGTAGTCTTGTAGCTTTGCCTTTTCTTCCGTTTTCCAAATTATTTTTTGCCCCAAATTAAATGTTTTATGGTCACGACTATGTTGACGAACGATTGGCTTGGTTCCAGGGTTAAAACTCTTTATATAACGATTTTACGAAAAGCCAATGGAGATTATGATTGGGAAATTTACCTCCTGAACCAGAGCTGTTAAAAAAAGGGGCAGTCACTATTTAGGTAAAGATTTCAGATTTAGATTTATAAATACGATTTAGCATTTAGATTTAGATATTAAAAGTTGATCTAGATTAAGATGTCGTTTTAACAAATAATTCCTAAAAAAAAATTGAGCAGCGAAAGTTTACAAGCGGCACCCCATTTTTAGAAGAGAGCTATACAAATCCATACAAAAGCTTGAGGAGATGCTGAAAGCGTATGGCCTCTGCAGAAACATTCATCATCACACACACTAGTTCAACCCTCTGTTGCAATCTCTTAAATCAATGTAAATGTATCATGCAGATTAGGGATGTCACGAGAACCGATACTTCGGTACCAAGTCGATACCAAAATTCAAAAAACGTGACGGTACTCGTTTTTCTTAGTACCGTAGGTACCGTAGGTACCGAGGACGCAATTCCTCCGGACGTCACGTGGGCAGCATATACACCTACACGGGAACATGGAAGACGGCAGCTGCAGCGAGTGCGACGGCTCCGCCTCGACTCGTCGATAAAAAGAATAACAAGAGTCGCGTCTGGAAGTACTTTGCGTTTGGAACGCTGCGCCGCGCGACTGTTTCAGACGGGACCCGTTTCAATGTTGCGCTTCTAAACACGCATGGTACGACTGCGTCCGGCATCACTTACATGATGTTGTTTTGATTGAAGATCGGCAGGTTGTAGTAGGTGCGGCGGTGAATGTGTGCGTGCGTGTGCGCGTGTGCGTGTGTGTTGCGAGCGTATGCAATTTCAAAGTAAACAAACCAACTCAAAGCCGATGCATGCATCCAAAATTATTCGTTCAAAACCAAATAAACAAATCAAAAACAGCGTTGCTTATTCGCTTCAAATACCTTTTCTTTTCAAAACGTGGTTAATTAATACGGCGCGGTACCGAGCAGTTGAAAACAATGTTGGCGTCTCCTGTGGCTGCCTTGCGCACCTGCGTTATATTACTTAATATTAGGTTGGAAGTTATGTTTTAAACCCCGCCATGCACGCAAGTGTAAACGCCAGTCGCATAGCTGCATGACTGCCTGCTTTCAGCGCGTATTATTATTTTTAAAATTATTATTACTTGAACGCTACATGCCACTGTTCTTTTTTTGTAATGTTAATAGTGGTTTATTTTTATTCATTACTTGAAGGCTACATGCCAGTGCCACTGTTTTTTGGAATGTTTAAATGTTTTTAATAAATAAAGTACATGGGATTTATTGTTTTGTTTTTGACCGTGGTATCGAATTGGGTATCGAGAATCGTGGAATTTCACTGGTATTGGTATTGACTACTAAATTTCTGGTATTGTGACAAAGTACATGGGATTTATTGTTTTATTTTTGTTTTTTGCCGTGGTATCGAAATGGTATCGAGAATCGTGGATTTTCACTGGTATTGGTACCGACTTCTAAATATTTGGTATCGTGACATCCCTAATGCAGATATAAGCATTTGTTCAGACCTCCAATTTTTAATTTGCAGCATTAAGAAATGACATTTGTTGTACAAAAATGAGTAGCCTCCAAACATATGTAAAATACGTCTTTGAAATAATCAATTCCCACCAAAAACAATACGGAATGAATAACTAATATGCAGAATATGGGCAATATAAAAAGAAAAGGCGGAAGGCCATGAAGAGTCTCTAGACTCTGACATCAGCAAGGAGCTTGTTCCACCACTGTAGCGTTCTGGATACACTGCAAAGGTTTAATCGTGCAGGCAGGGAGTCCAGCCAGGAGCGAGTTGCAGTAGTCCTCGTGAGGAAGGGTGGGGCAGATCCTTCAGATGTTGTAGAGGGCAAATCTGCAGGATCGGGCCACCGCGGTGAAGGTTGCGGTGCAGCATAACTGATTGTCCACTAATACACAGAGGTTTCTCGCGGTTGTTGATGGAGATACAGCAATGTCCTCGGCAGTGACCAGTAAGTCCATATGAGGGCAATTTTTCCCTGACATAAGGAGGAGCTCAGTCTTGTTGAGGTTAAGCTTCAGGTGATGGGAAGTCATCCAAATGCTGATGTCTGCCCGACATTCTGAGATGCGTGTTGCAATCAGGGTGCTGTCAGAGGAGGGGAAGGAGAGGAATAGCTGATTGTCGTGATAGGAAAAACCGTGTGATGTGATTTGATTACAGAGCCCAATGATCTAGTATATAGGGAGAACATATGGGGCTCCAGTACAGAGCCTTGAGGGACACCAGTGTCGAGAGGGCAGGGTTTGGACAAGGAGCCATTCCATGTGACCTGATTCAACGGTGCGATTCGTCAGGTAGGATGTGAACCAGGTTAATGCAGAGTCAGCGAGAGTGGTGAGGAGGATCTGGTGGTTCACGGTGTCCAACGCCACGGACAGGTCAAGGAGAATGAGAACCGATGAGAGGGACGAGGCTCTGGCAGCACGGAGGGACTCAGTCACCACAAGAAGAGCTGTCTCAGTGATTGATTGATTTTGACCCATTTGATATAAAATATGAACAGTACTCTGTGCCATACATTAAAATAAATAAAGTCAGGGATGACACAATAAAGCCTGAAGGCTTTATATCCATTGTGGTTCCTTTGTGGCAGGAGAAGAGGGCAAGTAGCAGCAAATCACATATCAATCATTCAAAAAAATTACACAATTACAAACAAGTCAGACACATAAAAATGATCATAATTAAGACATGCCTAAGATTGGCATCTAAGCCTGTTGAACACTGCCCATGTTTCTGACATATGCAGTTTTAGGGCCCTATTTTAATGGTCTAAAACGTAAGTATGAAACGCGAAGCGCAAGTAGCTTTGTGGGCAGATATCTGCCGCTGTTGCTATTTTAACGGCGGATAAATGACTATTGCAAATCTAAAATGGGTTGGTCTGAAACCCGTAGGTGTGATTTGGGCGTAACCTGCAATAAACCAATGAGAGTTCCATCTCCCATCCCCTTTAAGAGCCGGAGCATTTGAACTTTACGAGTAGATATTTTGGCAGCGCGTTTGGAGTCTCCACTGACAGATGCATGACCACATGAATTTCAAACTACAAAACAAGATTTTGTTTTGGAAGGCTGGGTGTAACAGGGTTCAAGGAGTGGGCGGAGACAGGTTTGGCGTTTTCTCAGCCGGTTCGCTTTATTTCGCGTGAAGCGAACAACAAATGAAACATAGGATGAAATCAAACAAACAATCCGGTCCGCGACTACGGTGGCCAGGCTCTCTGCCGTTTGGCCCGTCGCTCTGTCCACCCTGAGCCTCTCTCTCTCTCGGCCTCCTCTACTGAAAGGCAGAGCAGACACATAAATACACACTTCCTGATTGGGTCTGATTGCGGACACCTGTCGGCAATCAGACCCAATCGCCCCAGCCGACCTGGTGCTCCATACTCCCCCTACCGGCCAGACGCCGCCCCCCTCCACACTGGGATATACTTTGCTCAAGTTTATTATTGTTATTATTATTATTTTAACGCATGGCATAGCCTACTATACAGTGTTCATTCATGCAGCCCCTATGGAAAAAAAATGTTTCCACAATCCACACGCTATTTCACACATGATCAATCTTTGACATCATAATATTTCAATTAGGCTAATCGTTTGCATGTTTGTGCTGTGTATAGCCTACGTGTTTGTAAGCGTATGTTGCAGTTCCGACCTGCCATGGCACGTCAAAATAGCAACACCAACTGCACTATCCGCTAGTGCATTTAGACCAGGTATTTTTCGTTCAGTGGCGCAATTGCAGTGGCGGAATTTATAGATCACTAAACCAAGTATCATTTGTGCCGGAACACGCCTCTTCTTTTCACCAACATGCCTCTCCAGGCGCAAGTGTAGTGGCGCCTGTTTGCGTCGGGGGTAAATCAGCTTTGCGCCGGGTGCAAACTAGCAACCATACATGCGTCGGGGTAGAAAGTCAATTGCGCTGGGTGCAAGATAGGACCCTTAGTGTACCAGGTAACCTGTTCCAAAGGGTAGTTCCAGCATAAAGAAAATAACCTTTTCCCAAATTAATATTAACTCTTACAAAATCTGTTGAGCTACCCCTAGTGGAACTAATACATGTGAACTTCACTTACTCCATCAAAATAATTACTGAAATATTTGGCCTGAAGTGAGGGAGGAGTTGATGAGGGTGGTGGGGAATGGCAGCATGTCACTCGTGACGGCCTGGAGGAGTGAGGAGGGGATCGGGTCAGGGGTCAGGTGGTGGCGGGGTTAGACCTGACTATTCTGTTGACCTCTTGGGAGGAGAGAGGGATGAAGTGGGTATAAACGTAGGAGGGGATAGGGGATGAGAGGATGGTGGCAGGGGTAAAAGATGGTCTGGAGTAGAAGGGACAGTTGAGGCTAAAGTAGAGGGAGAAAGAGATTCCTACGAATTTCCCACAACGTAAGCGATTAGTGCAGCTTTTATTCTTTATGAAGTTCTATATTTTGATATATATTCGCATTAAAATGGGTTTAAATAAAATTTCTAGCGAGAAATGTGAATTTTATTGTCATAATCTTCATTCACTGATTGTATATGACGTTGAATTTGTTAGTCATTCCTCTTGTTATTATTCTATAAGGTCTTGCCCGAAAATGGTGAGGATAAAAAGTTTTGTATCATTGTTATGATGGTTGATCATAGCATGATCATAGGACGCTGCTCTCGCTGAAAACCAAACATGGTGGATATTCATTTAATTCTCAATGGAAATTACTTACGTGTTCTCGACCCCTAGATAACCCACCAACTCAGTCACTCCCGGTTGGATTGAAGCATCAACAAATGTTCGAGTTTAATGCCCTCATTCATATAAAGGCGGTCAATTGGAGTAGGCTACAACGGGGCCCACAATATAATTTGCATCTGCAAGCTGGTAACAGCTTTTAGCTTTGTAACCCAAGAGGGAGGCCTATAACATCAGCAGCAGTACACAACACCCTGTTTTACAGAGACACAAATCGAACCGCTGTGAAATACTCAAATAAAACAAAGCCATAACAAATACAATAAAGACAGCAGCCTAACAGTACTTATGTTGGTGTTTGTGTTGTGTTTCGGAGGCATCTGCGTCTTTATTCCGACAGGTTTCCCATTTGAACCCAGTATTTCCTCATGGGTTCATCAGTTTTATCCCAGCATGCAGGACCGTGCTATGGGTAAGTGGCGCCAACTTCAGGTCAACATTGTGGGGTCATAAATATTTCGTTATGTGTTCCGAATCCTATCTATCACTTCTCCAAAGTCCTGCTTTCAAAATGTGAGGTTCAGAACAGTAGAACAGTCTTGAAAGGCAAGGTTCATGTTGTGGGCATGCACGTAGGCTACATTGTATGACATACAATGTGCCAAATGATTGACTGGTCGAATATTATTCGACCAGTCAATCATTTGGCACTCTGCCAACCATTGGTATGTCAAGAACGTTGCCAGCCGATTGGTGGGTGAGATTGAGGGGGAGGGAGGTGGTGGGGGGGCTATCGCAGCGCAGCAGCGTTCTATCGCACAGCGCAGCGTTCTACCGCTCGCGAATGTGTTTTTCGTAGGCGGAACCCGGAAGAATCATGAATATTAATGTTGATGATTGGTTATCCAATCACGTTGGTTTAAATCCCAGATCCAATCCAAAAAGGCTAAAATCCGTGACGTGACCGCAGGGAAGGTAACTTATATTGCAATGTATATTAAACGAACGTTAGTCAAACGCATTAATGTGCATTAATCTGCATCTGATCATTGAATCTGTCAATTAGCGAGTGGGAGCTAGTTCAGCTGCCACAAGTATCATCGTTATGGCAACGAGTGCGCTGTGAGTTGGAGTAAAAGCCGGCTAAATCATGACTGCACTATTGGTGATAAATGCTCATCTAGGTTTGTGTAAATTAACCTATACGTACAACTTATAATTACGTGAGCATTGTGAACTGTGCCCACATTGTGTACATTAATGTTCCTCATCACAGTGTCGCTCCTATCACAGGAAACAAGAATCAATATGTTTGGGGGCTGTTCAGAATATTGTGTTCATGTATGTATGTAAGATGTATGCGTACATGTTACAGAAAATTTAATAATGGCCATAGGTGGTAAACAAGCACATAAAGATATATGAGATATAGATATATGATATGATGATATGAGATATATATGAGAGGGGGTTGGCGGATGTAGCTCGTGGTTCCAGATGTTTTCTAAAAAATAACCCAAATGATATATATATCGCAAATCACTGAACCAACATAAATGATTATGAAGGCACTTTTCTAACTGGAAATGTTATCAAAACGTTTTAATGCGGAAACAATTTTAATATTGCATTTTCCACTGAGAATCAAACACATTTCAGCCATGTTTGGTTCTCTGCGATAGCCCCCACCATAGCCATGGTAACAACAGAACAGCGAGACCTGAAAGAATATTCAGAATAACTTTCATAATATAGACGTTATCAAAACACATTTAACGCTAAATCTAGATCAGATATTGCCTTTACCACTGAGAATCAAATAAATGTCAGCCGTGTTGTTTGTTTTGGCAGAAACACGAGGGGGGGGGCCGGCGCACGGGTCGCTTGTGTTGCCCGACACTCGTAGGAATCTTAGGAAACATTTTGGATATCTTTTCGTAAGATATACAAATTCAGTGTGAGATCAGCCTGACCTGTTGTAACTGTAACATTTTGGAGAGTGAAGAAAAGGGGAAAACAGTCAGTCAACAGCCGGCCAGTGGTAACAACAGCCGGCTGTGCGTCCGATGGGAGCCAAAGGTCTCAATGTTGTCAGAAACAGTGGCCCCTACAGGTCTCCCTCAGACGGACCCTCTGGGCCGTCGTATCGCTCATGTCATTTCATTTCTGAGTGTCCTCCTGAGAAAATAAAAACCGAACAATAACAGAACTTTCGCCGTAACATAAATATCAAATAAAAGCAGAAACAAATACAAACATCCTCAGGGGCGTCGGTGTCTCATAGTAGACAACACAGTAACACAGTTCATTCCTCATTTGGGCGTAGTGTCACTGAGTCACCATTTCAATGCATTGGCTTTTGGAATCATTTCAACAATTTTGAACATTTCATGTTTGTAAATCTCTGATAGATCATTTTTTCCACACTTTGAAGTCAATTGAACTGCAACTTCTCGGTTTTTAAGTAGCAAAACATCAACATCAACACATCCCTTCACCAGAGACGGTTGGACTTTGGTTCCACTTTACAGAGTGACAAGTATCACAAGGGATGGAAAATGGATGAAAAACGTGTTAATTCAGAAAAAGCCAAATAAAGAGTGTTTGTTGCTATGGCTGGTTGTTAGTGACTGAAGACTCCTGACTTCCTTGAGCGCTTGGTGGGAAGTCGACAACTCCGCCTTCCCGATCAGCAACTGAATCTGTGACCCATTATAATGTTCAGCCTTGTGAAAACGTGGGTGAAAATGTTTGCCATGAGCCGACCCGGTGGTCTCCGGGCTCCGGTCCGGGGTTTTCAGCAGACACCCGCAGTGTCCTGGGGCCAGTTGGGTTCACCTCAACGCAAGAGGAGCTGATGCTCCTGAGCACGGCCCGGATCAGGACCCTACAACGCAAAGGAGGTCAACGCCAACGTTAGCATTCAGTGACACATCACAGTACAGCCTCCAGGACGACCACCTTAACACATCACATCACATCACAGTACAGCCTCCAGGACAACCACCTTAACACATCACATCACATCACATCACAGCACAGCCTCCAGGACAACCACCTTAACACTCTTCATCACATCACATCACATCACAGTACAGCCTCCAGGACAACCACCTTAACACATCAGATCACAGTACAGCCTCCAGGACAACCACCTTAACACATCACATCACATCACAGTACAGCCTCCAGGACAACCACCTTAACACATCACATCACATCACAGTACCGCCTCCAGGACAACCACCTTAACACTCTTCATCACATCACATCACAGTACGGCCTCTAGGACAACCTCGTTAACCACCTTAACACATCACATCACAGTACCGCCTCCAGGACAACCTCGTTAACCTCGTTAACCACATTAACAGGGCATGGGTGCGGTCAAACACTCCACAGATATTTTATTATTTACTACTATGATGTCATTGCAAAAGTTTATGTGTGTGTATGTGTGTGCGTGCGTGCGTGCGTGCGTGCGTGCGTGCGTGCGCGTGCGTGCGTGCGTGCGTGCGTGCGTGCGTGCGTGCGTGTTTGTGCGTGCGTGCGTGCGTGCGTGCGTGCGTGCGTGCGCGCGGTACCTTGGCAGCAGTGCGGTGACGGTGGTGAGGACACACACCAGGTAGAACAGGGGCTGAGCCATGCTCCGGGTCTCCACCCCCAGCGGGTTGGTGGGCGGGCTGCAGGTCACACACCACGCGCTGAACAGCAGGGTGAAGCCCAGGTACACCACGCCGCTCGCCACCAGCACCGCCACGTGCATCCACATCTGGGAACATCATCAACATGTAGAGGGGGACCCGGGAGGAGGTCCTCACGGACCAGTCAAAGGGCTGAGTGGGTTCCAGTGTTAACCCTAACCCTCTTTTTTAACATCAACACAAACAAATATGACATCTAAACAATAACCGGATTGATAGTTGGGTGTTGACGTTATAAACAATGATCACTGCTCATGCATACATCCTGTATATCTACATTATATATATATATATATATATATATATCATATATATATATATATGCGCATAAGTGCATAGATGACGTTGTACCGCGAGTGACAGTACTAACTTTTCCAAACCAGAAGCCATGGGTGAATGGAGAGGTGTCTTCAGCACTCAAAGCACGAACAGCAGCCTACCATTCTGGAGACCCATGTGAGTACAAAATAGCCAGATATGAACTCAGGAAATCCATCACGTTGGCCAAGAGACAGTACAGAAAGAAAGTGGAGTCATATTACACAGGATCTAACACCAGAGATATGTGGAGTGGGTTAAGAACCATCACAGATTATAAAGGAAAGAGCCAAAAAGCAGAGGTCTCTGTTTCTCTTGCAGAAGAGCTAAACACCTTCTATGCCCGGTTTGAGACTCCCATCAGATCAGAGGTTCTGCTAGAACAAGACTGCTGCCCTTTTCAGGTATCTGTGACCGATGTGTGCAAATCTTTCAGAAGAGTGAATGCACATAAAGCTCCAGGACCTGACAACATCCCGGGCCGTGTTCTCAAGGCCTGTGCTCCTGAACTGGTAGAGGTGTTCACTGACATCTTCAACCCCTCCCTGTTCCAGTCTGTTGTCCCCACAAGCTTCAAGAGGGCCACCATTATCCCAGTCCCTGAAACCATCAGCGAGCGGCCTTAATGATTACCGCCCCGTTGCGCTCACCTCTGTTGTGATGAAGTGCTTTGAGCCGTTAGATCATATTACATCCTGTCTGTCTACTGCATTAGACCCTCTCCAGTTTGCATATAGGCCTAACAGGTCTACAGATGATGCTGTAGCTTTGGCCTTGAATACTGCTCTCTCTCACCTGGATCAGAACAACACGTACGTACGGATGCTTTTCAGTGACTTTAGCTCCGCCTTCAACACCATAATACCATCTAGGCTCATTATGTAATTGCAAGACCTGAACATCAGTTCCTCCATGTGCAGCTGGATACTAACCTTCCTAACAGACAGGCCCCAGGCGGTACGGCTAGGTAACATCATCTCTTCCAGTCTGACACTCAGCACTGGCGCTCCACAGGGATGTGTGCTGAGCCCCCTGCTGTACTCACTGTTCACATCTGACTGTACAGCCACTAACAGCTCCAACACCATCATCAAGTTTGCTGATGACACCACCATAATCGGCTGCATCAAGAACGGTGATGAGTCTGCCTACAGAGAAGAGGTGGCTACTATGACATCTTGGTGTCAGGATGATAGCCTGCTGCTCAATGCCACCAAAACCAAGGAGCTGATAGTGGACTACAGGCGGCTGCAGGGAGGAGAACACTCACCCGTTTACATCGGGAGCACAGCAGTGGAGAGAGTCAACTGTTTCAGATTCCTTGGAATTAACATCAGTGATGATCTGAGCTGGTCGCACCATATTGGTGTGGTCACAAAGACAGCTAGACAGCGGCCCTTTTTTCTGCGACGACTGCGGAAATTTGGCATGGATTGTAAAATACTGACCAATTTTTACCGCTGTACCATAGAAAGCATTCTTACCGGTGGCATTACAACGTGGTATGGTAACAGCAATGCCCAGGACAGGAAATCTTTACAAAGAGTGGTCAAATCTGCACAACGTATTACAAGGACTGTGTTACCATCCATCCAGGACCTTTACAGCCAGCGCTGCAGGAGAAAGGCCAAGCGGATCACTTCTGACCCTAGTCATCCCAGCCTCAGTCTTTTCTCCCTCCTGCCTTCTGGAAGACGCTACAAGAGCATAAGGACTCGTACCAGCAGATACAGGGATAGTTTTTACCCTCATGCCATCAGGATGCTGAACTGTCCTTGAACATTATTATTTTTTACTTTCTTCTTTTTTTTTCTACCCTTTTTCTCCATCCTTAACTCCAGTATTTAATTTATTCTCTAAGTTGAACGGACATTTGAGCACAACAATTTTCAATACTGATAAATTATGATTTATGAGTACATGATAAATAAAACTTGAAACTTGAAACTATATATATATATACATAACATGACCAGGCACTGACCAGGGTGTGGCTCTCGATGATCTGGTGCAGTAAGATGATGAGGAGAGCCGAGGCGTTGACGGGCGACCCGAAGGCCAGGACCCCAACGTCTGACCCTGCATACGCCTCACAGAACAAACACGGTCGTACTCAAATGAATGATCACACAACAAAAGGCGATACCTGCGGTGGTTAAAGCTCAGCCACTCGTGATGTACGGAGTCCACTACTGGTCTCACCAGGTAGGGGATGAAGAAACAGACCAGGCTCTGGTAGAAGGCGTCCAGGATGTTGAGCCAGAAGGTGGAGGAACCATAGACCTGCAGAAGAAGCATCAGTCTTTATTCACAGGCTGAACTCACCCTTAACCTCTTTCATCATATTTCTTTATTTATCTATCGTACTATGCACTGGCAGAGCTAGTCTTTTGTACGGTTGTCTATGAGTAACAGCTGCTTACGCCCGTGGACCATCCATACCACTTTTCTTCTTTTCTATCCTGGCTTTGTACTGTGGGCTCATGTTTTTTTGTATAGGTGGGATATGTACGTATATACGTGTTGTGTTGTGTGTATGTATGCTGGCTGTGTGAACACCTACTGTACATTTCCCTGCTGGGATGAATAAAGTATATCCTATCTTATCTCAATGGCTATGAATTGAAGCCCCTCAAACATACGTAGAATCTTTAAATATGTTTCTATCTATGACGGTTTATTCTTTATGCTCTTCACAGAGCTCTCCATAGAGCTCCTCATGTTACCGTATAGCTCCTCATGTTACCGTAGAGCTCCTCATGTTACCGTAGAGCTCCCCATGTTACCGTAGAGCTCCTCATGTTACCGTAGAGCTCCTCATGTTACCGTAGAGCTCCTCATGTTACCGTAGAGCTCCTCATGTTACCGTAGAGCTCCTCATGTTACCGTAGAGCTCCTCATGTTACCGTAGAGCTCCCCATGTTACCGTAGAGCTCCTCATGTTACCGTAGAGCTCCTCATGTTACCGTAGAGCTCCTCATGTTACCGTAGAGCTCCTCATGTTACCGTAGAGCTCCTCATGTTACCGTAGAGCCGAGCCTGGAGCTGTAGAGCTCGGGCCGCTCCATCAGGGTGTCGGCGGGCGTGTGTCTGTCCAGCACGCCGTACACCAGCGGCGGCACGGACGTGAAGAGCAGGTTGAACAGGATGAGGACCCAGGAGTTGGTCATGACGCTCCCGGAGAACCCCGAGACGAACTGGTACCAGAACAGCAGGTTCACGTACATCTGGACAAGGAGACCAGGGAACAGTTCAGAGTGCTCTCTAACAGGTTCACGTACATCTGGACAAGGAGACCAGGGAACAGTTCAGAGTGCTCTCTAACAGGTTCACGTACATCTGGACAAGGAGACCAGGGAACAGTTCAGAGTGCTCTCTAACAGGTTCACGTACATCTGGACAAGGAGACCAGGGAACAGTTCAGAGTGCTCTCTAACAGGTCCACGTACATCTGGACAAGGAGACCAGGGAACAGTTCAGAGTGCTCTCTAACAGGTTCACGTACATCTGGACAAGGAGACCAGGGAACAGTTCAGAGTGCTCTCTAACAGGTTCACGTACATCTGGACAAGGAGACCAGGGAACAGTTCAGAGTGCTCTCTAACAGGTTCACGTACATCTGGACAAGGAGACCAGGGAACAGTTCAGAGTGCTCTCTAACAGGTTCACGTACATCTGGACAAGGAGACCAGGGAACAGTTCAGAGTGCACTCTAACAGGTTCACGTACATCTGGACAAGGAGACCAGGGAACAGTTCAGAGTGCTCTCTAACAGGTTCACGTACATCTGGACAAGGAGACCAGGGAACAGTTCAGAGTGCTCTCTAACAGGTTCACGTACATCTGGACAAGGAGACCAGGGAACAGTTCAGAGTGCTCTCTAACAGGTTCACGTACATCTGGACAAGGAGACCAGGGAACAGTTCAGAGTGCTCTCTAACAGGTTCACGTACATCTGGACAAGGAGACCAGGGAACAGTTCAGAGTGCTCTCTAACAGGTTCACGTACATCTGGACAAGGAGACCAGGGAACAGTTCAGAGTGCTCTCTAACAGGTTCACGTACATCTGGACAAGGAGACCAGGGAACAGTTCAGAGTGCTCTCTAACAGGTTCACGTACATCTGGACAAGGAGACCAGGGAACAGTTCAGAGTGCTCTCTAACAGGTTCACGTACATCTGGACAAGGAGACCAGGGAACAGTTCAGAGTGCTCTCTAACAGGTTCACGTACATCTGGACAAGGAGACCAGGGAACAGTTCAGAGTGCTCTCTAACAGGTTCACGTACATCTGGACAAGGAGACCAGGGAACAGTTCAGAGTGCTCTCTAACAGGTTCACGTACATCTGGACAAGGAGACCAGGGAACAGTTCAGAGTGCTCTCTAACAGGTTCACGTACATCTGGACAAGGAGACCAGGGAACAGTTCAGAGTGCACTCTAACAGGTTCACGTACATCTGGACAAGGAGACCAGGGAACAGTTCAGAGTGCTCTCTAACAGGTTCACGTACATCTGGACAAGGAGACCAGGGAACAGTTCAGAGTGCTCTCTAACAGGTTCACGTACATCTGGACAAGGAGACCAGGGAACAGTTCAGAGTGCTCTCTAACAGGTTCACGTACATCTGGACAAGGAGACCAGGGAACAGTTCAGAGTGCTCTCTAACAGGTTCACGTACATCTGGACAAGGAGACCAGGGAACAGTTCAGAGTGCTCTCTAACAGGTTCACGTACATCTGGACAAGGAGACCAGGGAACAGTTCAGAGTGCTCTCTAACAGGTTCACGTACATCTGGACAAGGAGACCAGGGAACAGTTCAGAGTGCTCCACGGTCTGGTCCATCAGTCAACTGTCAGTCTGTGTCAGTTGAGAGTAAGCAGGCCTATTTCAAATGATTGAAAAAGCTATATTCCACAACCACATTTTACAATTGACATTCAGTGTGTCTACATGCACACACACACACACAACAATGATCCTGACCTGGTTATGGTCTGGTCCATTTATTATCTTCCATGTAAACACCTTAGGTTGTTGGTTTAAAACAATTAGCAAACCTGTCGTTTCTTGATCCAACCTCCCACAGACTATATGAGGGGCTGATGAATGTGCTCATCAGTTTATTAACAGCTGATGAGTCTCAGACTGTACCATTCTCCTGTAACATCTACAGTCTCAGACTGTACCATTCTCCTGTAACATCTACAGTCTCAGACTGTACCATTCTGTCAGTCTCAGACTGTACCATTCTGTCAGACTGTACCATTCTGTCGGTCTCAGACTGTACCATTCTGTCAGACTGTACCATTCTGTCGGTCTCAGACTGTACCATTCTGTCAGACTGTACCATTCTGTCAGTCTCAGACTGTACCATTCTGTCAGACTGTACCATTCTGTCAGTCTCAGACTGTACCATTCTGTCAGACTGTACCATTCTGTCAGTCTCAGACTGTACCATTCTCCAGTAACATCTGAACAGACGCATTGAATGCCTGAAACATGTTTTAATAACTAGGGTCAGACTGGTGGGCAGTGCACCTCTTACCACGTTCTTGTAGAAGAAGTACAGGATCATGTTGGCCAGGCGAGAGTAGCACCAGTGGCCGTGGACCAGGAGAAGCTTCCGCAGGTGTTTAAATCTGGAGACGGCAAAGTCGCTCGACATGACAGCCTGGGGAGGAAGCAGGCCACAACAAGACACTTAAAACACATCTCCTTAAAAGTGAAAGGCTTCAGTAAGTAGAGAACATACAATGCAGGAGGTTTATGGTTCAAACCCCACCTCAACCACACATGGTCTGAGAAACTCACAGCCTATGATCTTCAATGGTCCGTGGCTCACTATGCGTTCCATACTGTATAGGACCGCCCCATTGTTGCATGCGACTATATTTATCAATAATATTATGAACACCATTTTTGTGGGGATTCTGAATCTGAAATTCATATTGTCTACAATTTCAAATTCAACTGCATTACCATTTGCATCCATCAATCAAAAATGACGTCACAACTGAAACTCGGAAGGCTGGTGTCCGAGGCATCTGGAACACCCCATGATCTATCCAGCACACATCTAGGTGGACACGCCCACTTGTGATGTCAGAAGAGGCAAATTTTCAAAACGGCTTGTAACGGCTAATCACACTCACACCTGGTGGTATAATATGTCACCTCTAAGGAGCAGGTAGGGGTGATATCTCTTGCTCAGAAGATACCTACATGTAGGCCTCAGACATTATACATCATCCTACAACCCATCACCCTAGCTGCCACTACTATAGTCTTCACTGTGTCCTCAGAGCCTAACACAGCATGGTAGAGTAGACCTTAATGGCGTTGGTTATCAGTGGCTACCTGCATGCCCTCCTGGCCAGATATCCCAATGCCCACATCCGCCACTTGGATCATGCTGACATCATTTGCTCCATCGCCTGGAAGTGAATGACAAAAGCTACATCACCATACCACAGATTAAACCAAACTGGAGCAAAACATTAAAAGATTCAATCTTCAAACCTTTATTCAACAGACTTCTACAATATAATATACATCATGCAGCAGATGAACGGCACCAGCATGACTCCTGAATGCTGAAGTCAGGCTGGATGCCTTTACTTCTGTTGGAGCCAACGCCTCCATTGACGTCCACCCATCAAATCAGAAGTGACAAAGGACCGGGGGGTGGTCTGAAGACACCACTGGACTGAGAGGAGGCTCCTCACCGATGGCCAGGGTCATGACGCCCAGCTGGCTGCGGACCAGCTGCACCACCTGGCTCTTCTGCAGGGGCGTGGAGCGGCAGCAGAGCACCGCCTTGCACTGCCGGCTCAGCTCCAGGAAGGCCCCCTTCAGCTGGTCCTGGAGGGCCCACTCCAGGGTCCGTCCGTCGACCACCAAGACGAAGCCCCCCGCGGCCCCGCCCGGCAGAGCTCCGGCCTCGCCCCCGGGGGGTCCGCCCAGTCCTTCAGCCGCGCCCCGGACCTCTGAGAGGAGGTCCTGGAGCAAGGCCTCACATGCATCCTACCACAGAAAGACCAACAACATCCTAATTGTTACGGTCCAAGGGATTTGTGGGGGTCTGGATTTTCCCCCCTTCTGTTTTTTTCTCTCCTTCTCCCTGTCCTATATTTTTAGGACTACAAAAATGACCGTTGGGGACTCCGGACTGCACTGATTGGTGGAGGCTTAGCCCCGAGGGCTTGGCCCCGAGGGCTTGGCCCCGAGGGCCAGGCCTCCGGTTAAAGAATGCAATCAATCGAATGCACCAGCAAGCTGAATGCTTGTGTGTGTCTTACGTACACTTGTCTTATTGACACTTATGCTTGTGTCTCGTATTGAAACTTGTGTTTAACTTGTGCCTCACTCCACTGCCTGTTTTGTGCTGTTTGTTGCCACTGTGGCCATTGGTCAGCCATTTGTGATTGCTTAGGTGCTGGTAGGGGTGAGCAGTGGCCATTTGACAGTCTGTTGGGGCCCTAGGCAAAGATTCCATATTGCACTCCACTGAAAAAGAGTCAGTGTTCACATTAATTTGTTATCACTATATTAATACAGCTAAAAAAAAATGATATAATGATAATGATATATATAAACATAGTCTAAAATGCACACATAACTGAGGTGTGAATTGACTTGGTATTAATTATCTCAAATTAGCTATGGCAATTGAGTACTTGTGAATAATTTTCTTAGGTAATTAAACCCACTTTACAATTCCAGTGCTCATCAAAACCCTTAAAGGTGCTACATATGATATTCTGAACATTAATATACAGCAAACTACAAATGCTGTTTACTGGCCTTTGCTAGGGCCAATGCTTGCCCTAGCTCAAGGGTGCCCACACTTTTTCAGCCTTCGAGCTACTTTCAAAATGACCAGGTCAAAATGATCTACCTACATTACATAATGCTAAATATATATTTATTTATATATACTGAGCACTGAATGGAGTCAGCCAGGGTTGCATAGTCCGGACAGGAGCTGCTGGAAGCTAGTCTCAAGCAGGCTTCTAAATGACCATCAGTGATGGTGGAACGGTATTTGGACTTACTAATTACTCACAATTACTCATGTGGCAAAAGGCTGACTGGCATAACTAAGTAGAGCCAAATAATGCAGTCAAGGAAGTAGCACATTTCCTCATGATTGGATACTTTTCCTTTGTGAGTAAGTTCCCAAATTGTCCATGAGCCCTGGACTTCCCCATATCAGCTTATACTGTCAAAAGTGTTCAGGTGAAACAATGGTGCCATTTTTTTTGGCACATAAATGTATCCATTGGCTCGACTAAAGCAACGTCTTGAACTGTTTGTTAAAGTCTGGCAGATCATTTTCGTCAAACAAGTGGTAAATGCCATAGGGATGATACTTCTTAGGGGCCCGCAAGAAAAAAAAAGAAAAAAAAAAACTTTTCATGGGGGCCCCAAGCAGTTGCCTGTCTTGCCTGTTCCCCAGGTGCGCCTCTGGGGGTGAGAGGTCTTTTGTTTGATGTGCCATTTTTTTCTCCTGTTTTGTTAAAGTGAGGAAGCAAGGCTTACCCTTTCGTCTTTTGGTTTTGACTACAAAGACTATTTGTGTTTAAGGTTAAAGTTTAATGTTTGTTATTTTGGCCCGTGCTCACCCTGATGTCTCAAGAAATCCCTTTGTTAACATTTGAGACCAAGTCTCCTATGTTTGAGTGGGTTGTATGGCCCTCTATCCCCTAGCCTGGAGGGTCGTAACACTCTGTAGTTCTGACTGGAGGCGGGAAGGGAACCGCAGTTTCATGGACTTTCCTTTTATTTCCACATGTTTTGTGAAAACAATGCCTTCGTATGGGGAGACATTGTCTCGTTTTAAAGGTCCCATGACGTGCCACCAGGTGTGGTGTGATTAGCTGTTACAAGCCGTTTTGGAAACCTTCCTCTTATGACATCACAGGTGGGCGTGTCCACCTAGATGTGTGACGGATAGATGAGCAACGTTTGCTACAGTCCACTGGGTAGGCCGGTAGACTGATCTATCCAGCACACATCTAGGTGGACACGCCCACTTGTAATGTCATAAGGGGCAGATTTTCTAAAGGGCTTGTAACGGCTAATCACACCACACCTGGTGGCGTGTCATGGGACCTTTAAACTATATTTACATTTTCTATCCAACCAAAAATATTTCACTAAATGACTTAATTAATTAAGAAAAAATGAATAAAAGAAAAAATGCAAAAAGTGTCTTCTCTTTCGTCACAGTTCTTAGTCTGTGAACAGGCCAGTGCCTCTCCTACTGGTACCAGGTGTTATTCACAACATTCCTCCATCGGTTATGTCCCAACGAGGATGAACCAACCCCGTCGTCTGGGGCACAGCCAGGGCCGTATACCTGATCAAAGGAGAGACTGCTTCTGTTCTGTTGTTATTCATGTTTTCTTATTATAATACTCGCCCCAAACCTTCGGTTCAGCGAGAAGAGGGATTGACAGCCAAGGAGCACGTCAGGAGACTGCTCCTCACCTCCTACACTATAGATTATTCAACCTAAGTCTGTATCTCGCTGTATTGCATCCTGGAATAAACCATCTATTGATCCTCTGATCCAACCTGTCAAGCAGCCTTGATTTACACTTCAAGAATTACTACTACAATTGGGAATATACACAACGCAGAGACTATACGAACAGTTTAGAAATAAGCTGAAATCTAAAAATGAAATCTGAAATCTAAGAAAATAGATGTTTACTGCCTAATGCAGTGAATCTGGTCCATTTGATGAGATAATCATCAGGAAATGAGACCGCACCCGCATATTAAAGCACAGAAAACAGGTCAGGCCTGTCAGGTCAAAAAGCAGTAAAAGCAATCATTCATAAACAGATTGAACGGAAATACGGCGAGCGCATACGCCAGAGCAGACTGGACGTGGGTCGGCAGGTCCTTCTGTCCGGTAATCGTTCCCACTTTAACATGACTGGTGCGTGGTATTAGTGTCCTCATGGGGGCCCGCCTTGTTGCTTTGCTTTGTTATAATAAATAATAATATCACATTGCATTCCTTTAGTCTGTTTGTACGTGTATTGGGGGACATGACCTCTCACTAGTTACCACCTGATCAGCTGGGGTTAGGGGGAACGGGTTGGTAACAGACCCACTAGACTGCCCACCTTACTCCCGCAGTTTGCCAGCAGGATGCGGTCGTCGGGTCCCAGGAGTTTGCAGGCGCAGGCGATGTTGACGGCCGTCTCCTGCTTGTCCCCGGTCAGGACCCACACCTTGATGCCCGCTCTCTGCAGGGCCTCGATGGTCTCTGGGACCTCCTCCTGCAGCCGGTCCACGATCCCAGTCGCACCTGAGACACACAGACGGCCCACTGTGGTCTGTGTGTCTCAACATGTGGAACATGTTGAGACACACAGACACCCCACTGTGGTCTGTGTGTCTCAACATGTGGAACATGTTGAGACACACAGACGGCCCACTGTGGTCTGTGTGTCTCAACATGTGGAACATGTTGAGACACACAGACGGCCCACTGTGGTCTGTGTGTCTCAACATGTGGAACATGGCAGCAGGATATCAGGGCAGGATATTGCATAGGATGACAGCAGTGAGCTGCAGCCACTGGGGGGGGGGGGGGCAGCTCACACACACACACACAGGGGGGGTTCGCCATGAACATGCTGGTGAAGTCTGCTGAGGTTGAGTGCAGAGGACCTCTCACCAAGTCTGGTGTCCGACAACCTCCCACCAGGGCCTTCATGGATGACCTGACCGTGACAACCACATCTGTCCCTGGGAGCAGCTGGATCCTGAAGGGTCTGGAGGAACTGATCACTTGGGCTCGCATGAGCTTCAAACCAGTGAAATCCAGATCTCTGGTGCTGAAGAAGGGCAAGACCGTTGACAAGTACCACTTCACTGTTGGTGGCACTCAGATACCATCGATCAGCGAGAAACCAGTGAAGAGCCTGGGAAAGGTTTTCGACTGCGGTCTGAGGGACACGGCATCCATCCGAGAGACCAATCTAGAACTGGAAGCGTGGTTGGCGGCTGTGGACAAGTCAGGCCTTCCGGGGAAGTTCAAAGCCTGGATATACCAGCATGGCATCCTCCCACGGATCCTCTGGCCCCTCTTGGTCTACGAAGTCCCGATTTCCACCGTCGAGGGCTTCGAGAGGAGGATCAGCAGGTTCCTACGGAAGTGGTTGGGTCTTCCCCGAAGCCTGAGCAACATCGCCCTGTACGGGAAGAACAACATGCTGAAGCTCCCCTTCAGCAGCCTGAATGAAGAATTCATGGTGACCCGTACAAGGGAGGTCCTGCAATACCGGGAGTCGAGCGACCCAAAGGTCTCCCAGGCCGGCATCCAGGTCAGAACAGGTCGGAAGTGGAAGGCAGCAGAGGTCGTCGAGGTCGCCGAGTCTGGGCTGAGACACAGCGCGCTGGTGGGCACGGTGACGTGAGGGAGGGCTGGCCTTGGTAGTAGCACCAAACCACGCTTCGACAAGGCGAAGGGGAAGGACAGGAGGGCTACGATCCAGGAGGAGGTGCGAGCGTCAGTGGAGGAGGTGCGAGCCAGCCGGATAGTTGGAATGCGGCAGCAGGGAGCCTGGACAAGATGGGAGCAAGCGGTGGAACGTAAGGTGTCTTGGGCGGAGCTTTGGAAAGCGGAGCCCCATCGCATCAAGTTCTTGATCCAGGCTGTGTATGACATTCTACCGAGCCCGTCCAACTTGCACATCTGGGGGATGGTCGAGTCACCAGCATGCCCTCTGTGCCAGAGGAGAGGGACCCTGGAGCATGTTCTCAGCTCTTGCTCGAAAGCCCTGGGGGAGGGGCGCTACCGTTGGCGTCATGACCAAGTCCTCAGGGTCATTGCCGACACCATCTGCAGCGGAATCAACCACTGCAAGCGCATCCGCCCAGCAAAGAAAACTATCGCTTTCATCAGAGCTGGTCAGAAGCCAACAGCAACTTCCAGGACCTCCTCCTCCGGCCTGCCCTCAACAGCACAAGACTGGGAGCTGAATGTTGACTTGGGGAAGCAACTCAAGTTCCCAGGAAAAGTTGCTGTCACAACACTGAGGCCGGACATGGTGCTGCTCTCCGAAGCCTCAAAGCAGGTCATCCTCGTGGAACTCACCGTCCCTTGGGAAGAGCGCATCGAGGAAGCCAACGAGAGGAAGAGAGCGAAGTACGCCGAGCTGTTGGAGCAGTGCCGCTCCAACGGGTGGTGAGCGAGGTGTGAGCCCATCGAAGTAGGGAGCAGAGGGTTCGCTGGCAAGTCCCTCTGCAGAGTCTACAACATGCTGGGCATCACAGCAGCAAGCAAGCGAAGGGCCACAACAATGGTCACAGAGGCAGCTGAAGTTGCCTCAAGGTGGCTATGGATCAGGAGAGGAGTCGTGGGTGAGGTAGTACTACCTGGACACAAGCCGGGACTTGATCAATCCCGGCTGGGTCGCCTGGGCGAGGGTGTCTGTTGCAAGACCCGAAACACCTGATGAACCCAGGATACAACACTGAAGATGTGTCCAGGTGCATCGCAAGATGTTTTCTATTAAGACCCAGACGTTGTGTGAACGTTCTCTCACCCAGCAGAGTGAGGTTGGTCTCCAGACGTTGTGTGAACGTTCTCTCACCCAGCAGAGTGAGGTTGGTCTCCAGACGTTGTGTGAACGTTCTCTCACCCAGCAGAGTGAGGTTGGTCTCCAGACGTTGTGTGAACGTTCTCTCACCCAGCAGAGTGAGGTTGGTCTCCAGACGTTGTGTGAACGTTCTCTCACCCAGCAGAGTGAGGTTGGTCTCCAGACGTTGTGTGAACGTTCTCTCACCCAGCAGAGTGAGGTTGGTCTCCAGATGTTGTGTGAACGTTCTCTCACCCAGCAGAGTGAGGTTGGTCTCCAGACGTTGTGTGAACGTTCTCTCACCCAGCAGAGTGAGGTTGGTCTCCAGACGTTGTGTGAACGTTCTCTCACCCAGCAGAGTGAGGTTGGTCTCCAGACGTTGTGCCGACTCCAGCAGCAGATCCTCTCGGTTCTCGATGCTCGTCTCCGCCAGCAGCTGGCCCTTGAGCCAGGCCTGGTAGTCGTCCTCCTCCAGAACCTGGGGCCCGGGGACACACAGCGCCCTGTCAGTGTCTGGACTAACCTGCTCATCTACAGTTACATTCTAAAGCTTTACATGGACCATATTTCATATTATAATAATATGAAATATTATTATATTATATTTCATATTATAATAATATGAAATATTATTTCATATTATTATTTCATAAAATATTATTTCATATTCATATTATAATAATATGAAATATCATAATATTTCCTGCCAACCCTGGAGGCATTTTACATCAGTGATAAAGTGATAGCTATGTTACCATTAACGATAAAGAAAAACATTTTAAAACTCAATAAACATTTGTAAGGTTTTAAAATCAACACTGACCTCTCCGTTAATTGTAACATGCCACTAGTCTTGGCAAAGGATTTATTGTACTTTGCTTGTCCTTGCATCGTTTATAATTAAAGACCGGTCTGGGACTCACTCTAATTCCATGGAGGGAGCTAGCTTTTATTTTTACATTGTTAACAAAACACCTTTCATGTAAAAGTTAACTATATCAACTATATGCCAGTGTAAACAAGTGTAGAGGACAGGTTACAAACAGCCAAAGCCACACAGTTTGAGTATTGAGTACATCAGGCACTAATTGGCTCACGTTGTAGCAGAAATCCATACCATATCTAAATGCACTTAATTAGACTTGTGGCATTAAAGGTGGCCTCAATGAAAATCTGAATTGAATTCATTGCCAAACACGTTTAACAAATACAAGACATCATTACCCTTTTTGCGATGCAGAGCGTACGCAGGCCGTCTCTGGCGTAGTCGTCTAAGTGCTTCTGGGTTTGTTCTCGTATTTTAACGTAGCCCTCTCCGGCCGGCCCTAGACGAGGACACACACGTTGGTCACACCCACACAGCCTTTGACGTCACCCTGCAGCGATGTGGATCATGTGACACCGTCTGAAATGAAGAGTCCTGTGTGACCTCTAGTGACGCAATGACCTTCATTTAGCTCTGTTTTTATTACTGTAGAGTCAGACAGGACGGTCTGGGAGAGAGAGGGGAGGACACGCAGCAAAGGACCACGGGGGGGGGGGCAGGACCCACGGGGGGGGGGGCAGGACCCAGACCCACGGGGGGGGCAGGACCCAGACCCACGGGGGGGGGCAGGACCCAGACCCACGGGGGGGGGCGGGACCCAGACCCACGGGGGGGGGCAGGACCCAGACCCACGGGGGGGGGCAGGACCCAGACCCACGGGGGGGGGCAGGACCCAGACCCACGGGGGGGGGGACCCAGACCCACGGGGGGGGGCAGGACCCAGACCCACGGGGGGGGGCGGGACCCAGACCCACGGGGGGGGGGGGGGGGCGGGACCCAGACCCACGGGGGGGGGGGCAGGACCCACGGGGGGGGGGGCAGGACCCAGACCCACGGGGGGGGGGGCGGGACCCAGACCCACGGGGGGGGGGCGGGACCCAGACCCACGGGGGGCAGGACCCAGACCCACGGGGGGGGGGGCAGGACCCAGACCCACGGGGGGCGGGACCCAGACCCACGGGGGGCAGGACCCACGGGGGGGGGGGGGGGCGGGACCCAGACCCACGGGGGGGGGGGGGGGCGGGACCCAGACCCACAGGGGGGGGGGCAGGACCCAGACCCACGGGGGGCAGGACCCAGACCCACGGGGGGGGGGCAGGACCCAGACCCACGGGGGGCAGGACCCACGGGGGGGGGGGGGGGGGGGCAGGACCCAGACCCACGGGGGGGGGGCAGGACCCAGACCCACGGGGGGCAGGACCCACGGGGGGGGGGGGGGGGGGGGCAGGACCCAGACCCACGGGGGGCGGGGGGGGCGGGACCCAGACCCACGGGGGGCAGGACCCAGACCCACGGGGGGCAGGACCCAGACCCACGGGGGGGGGGGGGGGCAGGACCCAGACCCACGGGGGGGGGGGGGGCAGGACCCAGACCCACGGGGGGGGGCAGGACCCAGACCCACGGGGGGGGGGGGGCAGGACCCAGACCCACGGGGGGGGGGGCGGGACCCAGACCCACGGGACCCAGACCCACGGGGGGGGGGGCGGGACCCAGACCCGGGTCGCTGCGGTCAGGACCGGCCTTAAGGGCACTCTACCCTGTCCACCTACCACGGGGCTGCTTTAGGGGGCGGGGCTCCCTGTCCACCTACCACGGGGCTGCTTTAGGGGGCGGGGCTCCCTGTCCACCTACCACGGGGCTGCTTTAGGGGGCGGGGCTCCCTGTCCACCTACCACGGGGCTGCTTTAGGGGGCGGGGGCGGGGCTCCCTCTCCACCTACCACGGGGCTGCTTTAGGGGGCGGGGCTCCTCTCCACCTACCACGGGGCTGCTTTAGGGGGCGGGGCTCACTCTCCACCTACCACGGGGCTGCTTTAGGGGGCGGGGCTCACTCTCCACCTACCACGGGGCTGCTTTAGGGGGCGGGGCTCCCTCTCCACCTACCACGGGGCTGCTTTAGGGTTAGGGGGCGGGGCTCCCTGTCCACCTACCACGGGGCTGCTTTAGGGTGAGGGGGCGGGGCTCCCTCTCCACCTACCACGGGGCTGCTTTAGGGGGCGGGGCTCCCTGTCCACCTACCACAGGGCTGCTTTAGGGGGCGGGGCTCCCTGTCCACCTACCACGGGGCTGCTTTAGGGGGCGGGGGCGGGGCTCCCTCTCCACCTACCACGGGGCTGCTTTAGGGGGCGGGGCTCCCTCTCCACCTACCACGGGGCTGCTTTAGGGGGCGGGGCTCCCTCTCCACCTACCACGGGGCTGCTTGGCCAGCTCCATGACGACCGAGTCGGCTCCTTTGGTGAACAGCACCAGCTGGCCGGTCAGCGGGTGCCGCACCACCACCGACATGCGCTTGCGGCCGCAGTCGAAGGGCAGGACGTGGAGCAGGCGGACGCGGCGGGGCCCCGCCGGCCCCGGCAGCTCCACCAGCAGCCCGGGCCCCGCGCGGCCCCGCAGGGTGCAGCCGTAGGCGCGGCCCGCGTGCACCAGGGCCAGCTCGTCAGGGCTCTCCGCCTCGTACACCAGCCGCTCGCTGCTGCACAGCGCCGGGTCCTCCGGGGCCCTCCGCGCTCCGGGGGCCCCGGAGGCCCCGGGGGCCCCCATGTCTGCACAGGCAGCCTCCTCTGCGGCCCCCATGTCCGTCACCACGCCGGCCGGCTCCGTTGGGCTCTCCGGCTCTCCCACGTCGGCCCCCACCGGGTCGGGGCCGGGGCCCGGCGGTGTGTTCTCCCGCCAGGCGCCCCCCAGCGACGAGGGGGCCCCTGCCGCGCCCCGGGCCCCTGCCGCGCCCCGGGCCAACAGTCTGGGGGTGAGGTTGTTGGGAGGACCAGCGCCCTGCAGGGGGTGGGAGAGGGAGGAGAGAGAGAGAGGCTCATTGATTGGTGGGCAGCAGAGCGAGCAGCGAGGTGAACAAGTGACACAAACCAAGTTGCACCCCTGGAGAGAAACCTGGTGGATGACAAGAGATGTTGGCAGCATCGTGCTTTGGGAAGTGTGACCCCTGACCAACTCGTTCTGCAACAAGAGGAAATATGCACGTGTTTTGGTTCATATACTATAGTATATATAGTTATATATAGTTACTATATATATAGTTACTAACCGATGGACAAGACGTCGAGTCAGTACCAAGAATAGAAAAAATACAGAATTGATAATAAATGTGTCATCTATGTATTCAAAAATAGATTTCAGGTCTCTCTCTGTGTTCCTGCCCACAGTGAGCTGTCCCAGTACAACCAGTGCATATTTCCCAATGGCTGCACAACATTCCTGTGCAATAAAAGCAGCATTTTGTAATCAAGCATGGTAGTGCACACTGCTCCCTCTCTGGTCACTGTGGGCCACTGGAGGAGCGGAGCTCTCTCCTGATGATGATTCTGTGTCACGCTACAAACCTGCGAGCCTCGTTAGTCTCTGGCACCGCCCGCCAACGGGAGACGCCAGAAGTACTGCTACGATATGCCAACTCATCTTGCATGCGAGTTGAATGTTAAAGTTTTTGGTGAAATATATATCGTGTGGAACATACAGTTAACGGTTCGCTAAAGATGCTACACCTTCCTTAACCACAGGTGAATTTTTGGTTTGTTAATTTTTTTATTTGGACTTGGCTGCCTACCATGTGACTGACAGGGCCTACCGTGTGACAGGGCCTACCGTGTGACAGGGCCTACCGTGTGACTGACAGGGCCTACCGTGTGACAGGGCCTACCGTGTGACTGACAGGGCCTACCGTGGGACAGGGCCTACCGTGGGACAGGGCCTACCGTGGGACTGACAGGGCCTACCGTGGGACAGGGCCTACCGTGTGACTGACAGGGCCTACCGTGTGACAGGGCCTACCATGTGACAGGGCCTACCGTGTGACAGACAGGGCCTACCGTGGGACAGGGCCTACCGTGTGACAGGGCCTACCGTGTGACAGGGCCTACCGTGTGACAGGGCCTACCATGTGACTGACAGGGCCTACCGTGTGACAGGGCCTACCGTGTGACTGACAGGGCCTACCGTGTGACTGACAGGGCCTACCGTGTGACAGGGCCTACCGTGGGACAGGGCCTACCGTGTGACAGGGCCTACCGTGGGACAGGGCCTACCGTGGGACAGGGCCTACCGTGTGACTGACAGGGCCTACCATGTGACTGACAGGGCCTACCGTGGGACAGGGCCTACCGTGTGACTGACAGGGCCTACCGTGTGACAGGGCCTACTGTGTGACAGGGCCTACTGTGTGACAGGGCCTACCGTGGGACAGGGCCTACCGTGGGACAGGGCCTACTGTGGGACAGGGCCTACCGTGTGACAGGGCCTACCGTGGGACAGGGCCTACCGTGGGACAGGGCCTACCGTGGGACAGGGCCTACCGTGGGACAGGGCCTACCGTGGGACAGGGCCTACTGTGGGACAGGGCCTACCGTGGGACAGGGCCTACCATGTGACAGGGCCTACCGTGTGACAGACAGGGCCTACCGTGGGACAGGGCCTACCGTGTGACAGGGCCTACCGTGTGACAGGGCCTACCGTGTGACAGGGCCTACCATGTGACTGACAGGGCCTACCGTGTGACAGGGCCTACCGTGTGACTGACAGGGCCTACCGTGTGACTGACAGGGCCTACCGTGTGACAGGGCCTACCGTGGGACAGGGCCTACCGTGTGACAGGGCCTACCGTGGGACAGGGCCTACCGTGGGACAGGGCCTACCGTGTGACTGACAGGGCCTACCATGTGACTGACAGGGCCTACCGTGGGACAGGGCCTACCGTGTGACTGACAGGGCCTACCGTGTGACAGGGCCTACTGTGTGACAGGGCCTACTGTGTGACAGGGCCTACCGTGGGACAGGGCCTACCGTGGGACAGGGCCTACTGTGGGACAGGGCCTACCGTGTGACAGGGCCTACCGTGGGACAGGGCCTACCGTGGGACAGGGCCTACCGTGGGACAGGGCCTACCGTGGGACAGGGCCTACCGTGGGACAGGGCCTACTGTGGGACAGGGCCTACCGTGTGACAGGGCCTACCGTGGGACAGGGCCTACCGTGTGACAGGGCCTACCGTGGGACAGGGCCTACCATGTGACTGACAGGGCCTACCGTGTGACAGGGCCTACCGTGTGACTGACCGGGCCTACCATGTGACAGGGCCTACCGTGTGACAGGGCCTACCGTGTGACAGGGCCTACCGTGTGACTGACCGGGCCTACCGTGTGACAGGGCCTACCGTGTGACTGACAGGGTCTACCGTGTGACAGGGCCTACCGTGTGACAGGGCCTACCGTGTGACTGACCGGGCCTACCGTGGGACAGGGCCTACCGTGTGACAGGGCCTACTGTGTAGGCACACCGGTGTAGGCACACCGGGCCTACCGTGTGACAGGGCCTACCGTGTGACAGGGCCTACCGTGTGACAGGGCCTACTGTGTGACAGGGCCTACCGTGGGACTGACAGGGCCTACCGTGTGACAGGGCCTACCGTGTGACAGGGCCTACTGTGTGACAGGGCCTACCGTGTGACAGGGCCTACTGTGTGACAGGGCCTACCGTGGGACTGACAGGGCCTACCGTGGGACAGGGCCTACTGTGGGACAGGGCCTACCGTGTGACAGGGCCTACCGTGGGACAGGGCCTACCGTGGGACAGGGCCTACCGTGTGACTGACCGGGCCTACCGTGTGACAGGGCC
>NC_140287.1:1608707-1679657 GCF_964030765.1 Micromesistius poutassou
CTCTACAGTCTGGAGGTTTACAGTTTGAGATGACTTCCACATGAATATTAACATATCTTTCTTGAGATATTCACTAGGTGTGTGGATAGAATTCTACGTGTGGTTATTTTAAGTTTTGACATCCTGTCGTCCGTGATCAATCGAACATATCACATCCACCTGCAGCACGATGATCATCGTCCAAAACACGTAGAATCCCGCCAGCGTAGGAGACGCCTGCTCAGCGATGGAATAAATGGGATCAGTCCATCGCTGGAGCCAGAGGCCATGTCCTGCAAGAACACAAAGAGGTTGAAAGAGGCCTCGATGGAGACCGCATTCACAATGCATGGTTAAAGCGTTCACGCAAACGGCCACATCTGGAATGTTGTTTCCATGTGAACATCTTTAAAAAGCAAACAAGTTGAAACCAGGTTGAACAGTGACTCAGTGGCACAAGTACGGCTTGAGTCCTTCACTGACTGAATGGATGTAAGCCATGTTATCACGTTAAGCGTCACATGGACCCACCGACCTATGGCTGCCGTCAGACACATGGCGGCCAGCAGGAGGACGCACCACAGCACGTCCCTGTTCAGACGCCGCTCCAGGCGGCTCTGCTTGTAGCGCGGCCCGCTGTTGTTCTTCATGGCTTTGGTCTCATGCCCTGGTTGGTCCAACGCCCAAAAACAAAAATGAATACAAAGATAGATTTTTGCTGCTTTGCTGTATTCGTATGTATGTATAACAGCCTGCTCTATTTAAATTCCCTTTTTAAATTGTGGTTGAAATAATATACTATGCTGTAGAAGGCAAGGCAACTTTATCTATATAGCACTTTTCATACACAAGGCAGACTCAAAGTGCTTCACATATAAACATTGTCATACAATAAAAGAAAATAATAGATAAGTAAAAAGTAAAATAGATAGAAAATAAAGGCAAAGTTAAAAAAAAAACATTTTAGAAACATTTTAGAAAGGCAAAGTTAAAAAAAATGCATTTTAGAAAGTGAGAAAATAAAGGCAAAGTTAGTAATAAAATAAAAAATAGATAGAAGCATTGTAGATTTAAGATTTAGCAGAAAGCTAAAGCAAACATAAAAGTCTTCAGTCTTGTTTTAAAAGCTGTCAGAGTTGGGGCAAGTCTTAAATCCTCAGGGAGTTTATTCCAGCTATTTGTTGCATAGTAACTAAATCCTGCTTCCCCATGTTTTGTGTTGACTCTGGTGATAATTAACAGATTGGTCTCAGAGGATCTTAGTGGCCTAGAAGGCTTCTATAGTGGAAGCATATCGGTTAAATATTTTGGCCCTAAACCATGTAGGGATTTATAGGTTAGCAACATGATTTTAAAATCAATTCTCTGACATACATGGAGCCAATGTAACAATTTAAGAATTGGTGTAATATGTTCAAATTTTTTGGTCTTTGTTAGAACTCTAGCAGCAGCATTCTGAACAAGTTGTAGTTGCCTTGCTACGTTTTTAAGGTGATAGTATGCAGATTTTGTAACTGATTTGATGTGACTGTCAAAATGTAAATCTGAATCCATGATAACCCCTAGATTTCTGGCTTTGATTGAGGTTTTCAGGGACAGAGATTGAAGGTGTTGGGTAACTTTAAACCTTTCGGTTTTAGCACCAAATACAATTATCTCGGTTTTGTCCTCATTTAGTTGAAGGAAATTTCGGCACATTCAGTCTTTGACTTGCTCAATGCACTGGCACAACAGATCTATGAGCTGATAGTCATTTGGTGATAGCGATACATAAATTTGCGTGTCATCAGCATAGCAGTGATGGTCAATATTGTTATTTTGCATGATTTGCCCTAGTGGGAGCATGTAGATGTTGAATAGAGAGGGTCCTAAGATCGAACCTTGTGGGACTCCACATGTCACGTTTGTTGATTCTGAAACAAAGTCGCCAATGGAAACAAAGTAGTTCCTATTTTGTAGGTAGGACCTAAACCAATTTAAGACCTGAAAGCCCCTCCCAGTTTTCTAATCTGTCCAAGAGTATTGTATGGTCTACAGTGTCAAATGCAGCACTGAGGTCTAGTAGCATTAGTATTGAGATTTTGCCAGAGTCTGTGTTAAGACGGATGTCGTTTACAACTTTAATAAGGGCGGTCTCGGTGCTGTGAAGGGGTCAAAATCCAGATTGGAAGGTGTCATAGCAACCAGTTGATGCTAGGAAGTCACTTAAGTTGCTGGAGGACAACTTTCTCAATGATTTTACTTATGAAGGGTAGATTTGATATTGGTCTGTAGTTGTTAATAATAGAGGCATCTAGGCTCCGCTTTTTTAAAAGGGGTTTGATAACTGCAGTTTTTAAGGCTTTTGGGAAATTGCCTGATTGGATAGAGTTGTTAACTATTTGAAATATGTCTATTGCTAGTGGCAGTCAAAAGCATTCTTAAAGAGGTTGGTAGGTAAAGTATCAAGGCAACAGGATACAGTTGTGTCACAGTTTCCACAAGAGTTTTAGAGTCTATGACATTAAAGCATGTCATTGCCACGTTACTTTTGCCTGAACAGGGTGGTAGTCCAACATTTTTGTTTAAAGTGGAGACATTGATGGCGCGTCTGATGCCTTCAATTTTATCAGTATAAAATGCTGCAAACTCATTGCATTTCTGCGTGGAATGAAGGTCAGGTGGAATTTGTGTTGGGGGCTTGGTCAGTCTGTCAACAGTTGCAAATAGGGTTTTGTCATTATTAGTAGTGGTTTTAATGATATTGGAGAAAAATGTTTCTCTAGCACTTTTTAAGTCTAAATTGGAGGCTCTCTTTATAGATGTCATGGTGAATATGAAGTTTTGTTTTACGCCATATGCGTTCAGCCTTCCTGCATTCTTTTTTATGGGCTGTTATGATATTTTAGTCCAGGAAAGGCCGCCGGGACAGGATCGCTTTTAACTCACTTTATTTGGTTAAGGTTATTGGTCTATTGTCTATCGTCTATGAAACAAAAGGAGAGGGATCGTATATAACACGCGTGGAGCGTCTCTAAGCTTTACAGCTAATCGATACGCCGCCCAAGAGATTCTGACCTAAAATGGCGGAGTCCGAGTTTTATAAACAGGTGAGAGTAGACTTCTTCTATGGTTTTCTCACTTCCTCTGTGTGTCCGTTGCTGCCCCTAGTGTAAATGTTTGTAACTTTGTTAAATGTGCTCAGTACTGCCCTCTGAGGTTATGTGAGAGTATTACCAAAGTCCTTCTAGGCAAGTCCTCTCACTCGCGGCCATTTTGGCCACACCTTTCGGGCAGCTATTTGGTCTTAACAAGACCAGGGCCCTGTCTAATGAATAGGGAGAGAGCTGTATCTCCATTTTCCGAGATCTAAGGGGCATAAAAAAACACATGTTTGAAATCACGATGAAAAACAGACTAAAATCGCTGAAAGGGTTTGGTGGTTTTGTATCAAATTAACGTTTTAAAAGCCCTTTTTCTTACAGGTAATCTTGGACTGCGCATGCGCAATGCTTCACGACACAGTTTTCATTTACGGCATAACAACACCGGCACTGCACTGACAGCAAGTTAGCTTTAAAAGTTAGCTTTTGCTGCTGAGCCAACAAGATAACAGGTAGTCAGTTTTCCAGTCGATGCTGCTTGTGCCGCTCCAGCTGCTGGTTCTTCCCTCCTGATTGAAAATAATAAATGTCGCAAAATGCGTGACCGTGTAGGACCTGCAAAATGATTGGAGCAACGGCACCGGAAGAGGCGGGACATGTGCAAACAACTGCCATCTTGGCGTTACGAAGTTTCCCCATGCATTTCAATGGGTGATTTTTTCAGTGATGTGTCTCCTCCTTCTATAGTGTCTCTGGTATTACTGCTTAATTTGTCAAATGTGTTCAGTGCTGCCCTCTGGCGATTGTGAGGGGAAATTACCTCTAAACTATGCTCGGTGCTACTGGATGTGGCTATGTGAGAGTATTACAGTAAAAATGTATCACTAGGGAATATTACAATTAAAATATGTCACAGGGCTGTTACAAAAGAAGCTTTTCTCCAGGGTGCCTTTTGCTTTCCAGAAATCGTTTTAACCTTATAAGGTGCAATGACATCTATGACTTACAAAATTTTCAAATTAAAGTTTTCTAAAAGATCATCAGAAGAACATGGGTTGAGAGGTGGTAGCAAGGAGATGGCCTTTTTAAAAAGTACATCACATGTTGAGACATTTCAAATGTGTCCAAAACGGTAAAAAGTTTTTTTGCACACTTATCATTAAAATCATCAGTATGAAAATTAGTCAAAAAAAGTCACCAGTTATAACTAGACAGTCAAAGTCTATGGAGATGCTAGACAATAATTCTGTAAAGTCACCTAAGAAATTTTCAGCATATGTGAGTGCAGGGCAGTTGCTAGCAATTCTGGGCCCCCTGAAAGAATATCTGTGTGGGCCCCTCTACCCCATTCATTGCCACCTTAAATGTTCTTGTTTTTCAGTGTTCTTGACGGTGCCTGGTGTAATACACCCAATTTGTTTCCTTTTTTACATTTAACGACGAAGTGTATTATTATGTAAATTATGTAATATTAATTGTCTTATTCTCATTTCCCTGATTTGCAACACGTTATTACACCTCTGATTGCAAATACATTTTCAATTAACCACTCAACAAATAAGTGTGGGTATTTTATTGTATTTAACAATCAAGCACTGATATGCAAAAAACAAAATGTCCTGGCTCAAGATAGTCCACAGGTAAATATGTAGCGTTTAACTTAAATGTGCAAGTGAAACAAAGAGCACATGGAATACGTTGTTGTAAAACAAATATGAAAAACAACAACAAGCCTCAACTAATCTCAATTAAAGTTTAAATTGGATTGTTTGTTCACTGTAAGTCTCATCGCTCACTCACTTCCGCTGAGGAAGAACCATGGGAAGACCCAAGCACGTGCACACATAGGGCCCTAGGGGTGCTTGAGCCCCTGCCCTTTTTTATGGAAGCATATATGTAGCAAAATTCAAATGACAATGCAATTTGCAATTAGCAATTCAATAAGTCATTGCATTATGTAATTGTCAATTCATCATGCAATTTAATAATGTAATTTGAAAATACAAAGTGTATTTTAATATGCAAAGTGACAATGAAATCCTCAATTCAATTTAAAAAAGTTATAACAATAAAAAGCGCCCCCGTAATTGGAATTCATTTTGCCACGCTCTGTGTGTTGCAAAATACAAATTACATTTCAATCCGCAAAACGCTTTGCAAAACGCTTTGCAAAACGCTTTGCAAAACGTTTTGCAAAACATTTTGCAAAACATTTTGCAATCTACCAGCGAATAGTGTGTGGGCAGGATCTACGTCACTTCCTCGTAATTTCCTTGTAATACCCTATCTCCCAGAGCACGCACTCTATCAATCATCTTATCAGCGAATCGTGTGTGGGCGGGAGTCGGGGAGATAGGGTATTACAAGGAAATTACGAGGAAGTGACGTAGATCCTGCCCACACACTATTCGCTGGTAGATTGCAAAATGTTTTGCAAAATGTTTTGCAAAGCGTTTTGCAAAGCGTTTTGCGGATTGAAATGTCATTTGAAATTTGCAACACACGGAGCGTGGCAAAGTGCATTGCAATTACGGGGGCGCTATAGCTTTCCATTTGAATAAAGGCGACAAAATGTTAGTTCTATTTTTATTGTTATAACTTTTTAAAATTGAATTGAAGATTTCATTGTCACTTTGCATATTAAAATACACTTTGAATAACGTATTTTCAAATTACATTACTAAATTGCATAATGAATTGTCAATTGCATAATGCAATGACTTATTGAACTGCAAATTGCAAATTGCATTGCCATTTGAATTTTGCTACATACATGCTTCCATACTTTTTGCCTCGTATTAAAAAGTGCCCTCTGAGTGTTCTTCAACAATCGCGCCCGCAAAAGTGCTCGTCCGCGATCGAACGCCCCGTTAACAATAGCGCTCGTCCGCGATCCAACCCCCCCCCCGTCAACAATCGCGCCCGCAATAGCGATCGTCCGCTCGTAGCGCTCGTCACCTGCCCCTCAAAACTCCCGTGCACGTCCCTGGGAAGAACGAACCGCGGTGTGGACCAAACCATTTTTTAAGAAGGGGCCAAGGGGATTATTGAAATTATTAAAATTAGAATATTGTATGATTTGTGGCTTTGTTTTAATTCGGATTCATTCATATGAATATATATTAGTTCAGTGTATGCATAATCATTTTGTCATAGAGGCTACTGGCTGTGTGTGGGCCCTAGCGGGCTGTGGGCCCTTATAATTGTCATAACCTTTCCCCCCTATACGACGGCGCTGTGTGAGTGGCCTGTAAATAATTAATAGGAGAAATCTGGGGGAACATTTCAATACAGCACAAAGGTATTCGAATGATGGAAAATCACCTGAAATACATTTTTAAATATAGCAGCAACCCCTCCACCTCTTTTTCCAGATCTACATACATCAAAAAAGTTATAGTTGGGAGGAGCTGTCTCTATCAGAAAGGTTGCACTGTTATTTTGTTCTAGCCATGTTTCAGTTAAAAACATAAAATCCAGTTGAGAAGTGGTAATAAAATCATTAACTAAAAAAGATTTGTTATTAAGAGACCTAACATTAAGTAGACCCATCCTGATGGTGTTATTGATAGGCTTTAAGGTTGATTTTGGTTTGGAGGGAATAGGTATGAGATTTGAGAGGTTAGCAGTGCGTCTAAGTTTCCCTTTGTTTACTCTCTTAGTGATTACAGCAGGAATGCAAAAGTTGCCATATTTTGAAGTAGGCAACCTTGGGTTCAGCAGATTATGCGAAACTTCCTTTGTGCTGTGTCTACGGCTGAACCCTTTTTTGTCTCAGTAATAATCAGGACTACTATCAGTACAGGGAGGGGGGGGGGGGGGGGCGCCCTCCGCTTGGGTGTTATCAGACTGTGTTCATGACGTGGGGATGGTATCATTGACGCAGATGCAAGTTTGATGCCAACATTTCTCAGTTTCTTAAATTCATCTGGAAAATCATAAAGGGAGGAGACAGTGGAACTGGAGTTGTTGTTGTGGCTATGGGAGAGATGAGGCTGGTGGTCATCATTGATGGGGGAGTGCTGGAGGTCATCGTCGATGGGGGAGTGCAGAGGAGGGGGGTGGCCGTTCCTCGCCTCAGCATCAGCAATGGGGGAAGGCATGGTGTCGATGGTGTCGGGCGGGCTGTTGTCTCTCTTCAAGGTCTGTGGTCTGTCTGCTATCTGTGTGTCAGATAGTGGGACAGTAGATGTGTGGTGGAGGCTGTAGTCTCGCTTCTTCTCATGGCATGACAGGGTAGATTTGTGGGAGAGCGAGAAGAGAAGATTGTCCCTTAACAGTTTTGAGCCTAACCTGTTTGGATGTAGACCATCTGCTCTGAAAAGATATTTGCGCCCCCAGAACAAGTTGAAATTGTCAATAAAGCCCCTTCCTCTTTCATTGCAGACTCTTGAAAGCCATGTATTCAGTGCAAGTAGATGACTGAATCTGCTTATTCCCCTGTCAACTGCTGGTATGGGTCCACTGATGAATGACCTAATGTTTAATTTGTCCAGTGTGTCCAATAGTTCAGTGAAATCCCTCTTCAGAAGTTCTGACTGTTCTCTTCGAATATCATTAAGTCCTGCATGCACAATAACCTGTGAGATTTTGGGGTTTTCCAATATAATTGTGGTTAGTTTCTGGTTGACATCACTAACCGTCACATCTGGGAAGTAGCATGTTTTGATCTTCTTACCGGTTATATCCTTTATGGTTGAGTCTCCTACAATCAGAGTGTCTGGTTCATCTGCTTTCTGTGAGATGTGCCCTTGTTGGCTTGAACAGTGGTTCTTGAACAGTGGTTCTCAAGCTTTTTACCGCGTACCACTCACAAAATATTTGGCTCTCCAAGTACCAGCATTATGACCGATATTAGGAGATATAACTAAATACAGTAGCGTTGGTGATATTAGGAGATATAACTAAATACAGTAGCGTTGGTGATATTAGGAGATATAACTAAATACAGTAGCATAGGTGATATTAGGAGATATAACTAAATACAGTAGGGTAGGTGATATTAGGAGATATAACTAAATACAGTAGCGTAGGTGATATTAGGAGATATAAATAAATACAGTAGCGTAGGTGTGCCATATTCAGCTACGCACAGCTCACGCAGGAGGTGAATGTATTCCTTAAAATCATATTATTTATTGAACTGATGTACAAGGGGTAGCACTGGCACAAACTCCATCACACCACTCTCATACAACGCAAATGGCCACAACTCGACCAACAATTCACAGTGAAATATATGCATATCGGATGTTTGAACAGCTATAACGTTGCTTCAAAACCACGTAGGCTTCGCTTTCATTATATATATAATATGGCTACTAAGAGCAGATTATTTATATATTATATTATATATTATTGGATGCATTGGTTTGAAGTTCACCCATCCTCTCTCCAGCACAGGCCGGGCTTTAAAGGGGTACACACGTCATTACTCAAAAGTCCATTTTGACGGTGGCTTGACGGTTTGACTGAATACTTTATATCTGCCACATATGGAAGACTGAACCTTCTCAATGTGTCACCTGCCCTGCAGTTCAAACGTCTGTGTAGTGTGGTGGTACAGCGTCAGACACATGGCCGTGAGGTCGCTTGTTCCAGTCTGCCTTGACCAAACAGATTGTGAGACATGGCATCAAATTAGGGATGCACCATAACTTTTTTTTTTTAACCGTTACCGATAACTTTCATCTCCTTAAGGCCGATACCGATAACCAATAACACACACACACACACATATATATATAATCATGACCTAAGATCATGACATTAATACTATGAACAAACCCAAAAACCTTTGGGTTTTTATTCACACTTGATGCCCGATAGTATAATCAACATGGGGTTTAGGGGGGCGGGCTTGCAAAGGGTGGGATATGACGTAGGGTCGAGGTTCTCAAGGGGCGGGATATGACGTAGGGTCGAGGTTCTCAAGGGGCGGGATATGACGTAGGGTCGAGGTTCTCAAGGGGCGGGATAATGACGGCTCCTGTCACTCAGGTGTGTTTTGGTCTGACCGCAGCAACGGAGGCAGAATGGGCAGAACTCATCGCGATCATCTTAAATGTTGCTGCAGCAATGCATCATATATTCCGTTGCATCCACAACATCCATATTGATCGATGAAAGATTGGAGCATGAGTTAGAGACAAATAGAAGAAACGACGAATAAGAAAGGCCTCACGAACGACTGCGTTACCGGAGGAAGAGAGAGACTTTTTTGGCTTCATTTCACATCTAACAAACGCTGGGACAAATGTAGTTGATCTCTGTGTTTAACTGAGAAAACAGGGAGTGGAAGGACGGGACCCTATAATGTTCAGCTAACTGTTGTCAATAATAAGTGTTACGAGAGTTAGTGCATGTGCGAGAATGGCAGTGAGTGAGTGAGTGAGTGGACGAGCGAGGAGAGCGAGCGGTAGCGTGTGTCAGTTTAGTGACGTAACGAACGAGTCCGGTTGTGTCTGTGCAAACGTGTAGGCCCTACTGTAAAGTTAGTGAAACTAAGAATAAAGTACCCAGCCTGTCAATAATCGGTGGCCGCTTCATTCAGACCAATTTCCAACCTATAAGCAGACCCACTGCCGGTCTGGTCCGGTCTACATCGACCCTGGAGGGAACGTCTCCCCTGTGCTCTCGACTACGGTCTGGGAGCCGACAGCAGGTAAGGTGTAACATAATAATAAAAAAAAACATTTTCTATATACGCGTGCAGTTATGAACTCATGTATTGTAATTGATTGTATGATGTGTACTTTTAGGGTTACGATAAGACCTATCATTGAGCGTTATCATCGTAGGAGCGGGGCACGGAAATTATATAGGCTATGTTATCGGGGCTATTCGTCATGATATCGGACTTATCGGAATGACGTAATAATTTCTGTTATCAGCCCGATAATTATTGTGCACCCCGACATGAAATCAAACAATGTTTACTATGATGTATTCACTAGGCCCTTGTCACCATACTTGTCATACAGTAGGACCCTGTCATGGTTGCTTGCAACTATATTTTGAACTTCTATAACCATGTTTAACCTGTTTTACAGCCAGTCAACACATGCTATCTTTTTCTTATTCCTGCTTCAGTATTACAGTATTACAAGTATTAGAATTACCATTTCCAGTTCCTTCAATATGTATTTAAAGCTTGTTCATCCACTGATTATCACAAGCCCTTGCATTGTGATGTGAACTAAATCCATAAGTTGTTTACTTTGAATAATCAACGCTTTGTTTTCCTCAGGTTGTGCTATCTAGCCACCCCATCTGTTGAGTAGTTCCCCTTTGTGGTTTACCTCTTTCTTTGTGTGAGGTGAACCGGTCACAAGGTATTATCTTTATCTGTCCTTTAGGGCAACGTTTCCCTGTTTAAGATGAGGACAGTTGCGTTGCGGAGAGGGTGTGAAACTGTATTCTGGGGTTACACTGCTGTGTAGACTGGTGTAGAAAATTAACCTATTCAATGCATGCATACAACTACTAGTGCTTTTTTTTGATTTAGCAGTGGAATCTGCCGTTAAAGTAGTAAACGATTATAAATGCTATTTTAACGGCACCGACAATCCAAAAAGCCAGTCGAAACTAGATGGAAAATGTGTATAGTTCAAAATGTGACACAGCTTTTACTTCTTTGCCACCTACAGAGTTTGTTATGTACGATCATTCATAACCCCTGTGTTATTCCCCATAGACATTTGACCGAGGGAACCGGAGCCTCAGAGGCGGAACTTATTCTTCAGAGGTCTATTGCCACGACAGATATCCTGCTTGACCTATTTTCAGAACTGGTTTCGAAGCAACAACTACTTACCTGCTTGGGTTTCAGTTGAGAAAAGTAAGAGGACGAGTAAAAGCTTTCTTTACTGCAAAACTGCTTAAAGTACGTGTCCAGATCGAAATCTACAACCCTCAACCAACCAATGAGCAAAGTTGCCATTGCATTCACGATGAATATCGCACTCAACCAAAACACCCAGTTGAAAGCAGCAGTTCCCCCCCAAGCTACTGAAACAAGCTAGGTGAATAAGGCCCATTGAGTTCAAGACACTTGCCATGTTGAGTGGGCTCACATGCACTTCTTCCCTAATCCCTATAGAGTGAACACTACAGTGCCTTGCAAAAGTATTCACCCTCCTTGGCTTTTTACCTATTTTGTTACATTACAGCCTTTAGTTCAATGTTTTTTTTTAATCTGAATTGTATGTGATGGATCAGAACATAATAGTCCAAGTTGGTGAAGTGAAATTGGAAAAATATATACATAAAACTATTTTTTTGAAATAAAAAACTGAAAATCGGCATGTGTATATGTATTCACCCCCTTTGTTATGAAGCCCATAAAAAGCTCTGGTGCAACCAAATACCTCCAGAAGTCACATAATTAGTAAGATGATGTTCACTCTGATGCCCCAGAGGCTGCAACACCTAAGCAAGAGGCACCACTAACCAAACACTGCCATGAAGACCAAAGAACTCTCCAAACAAGTAAGGGACAATGTTGTTCAGAAGTACAAGTCAGGGTTAGGTTATAAAAAAATGCCCAAATCTTTGATGATCCCCAAGAGCACCATCACATCTATCATAACCAAATGGACAGAACATGGCCCAACAGCAAGCCTGCCAAGAGACGGCCGCCCACCAAAACTCACGGACCGGGCGAGGAGGGCATTAATCAGAGAGGCAGCACAGAGACCCAAGGTAACCCTGGAGGAGCAGCAGAGCTCCACAGCAGAGACTGGAGTGTCTGTACATAGGACGACAACAAGCCGTACGCTCCATAGAGTTGGGCTCTATGGCAGAGTGGCCAGAAGAAAGCCATCACTTTCAGCAAAAAAACCAAATGGCACGTTTAGAGTTTGCGAAAAGGCATGTGGGATACTCCCAAAATGTATGGAGGACGGTGCTCTGGTCTGATGAGACTAAAATTGAACCATTAAAGAAAACGCTATGTCTGGCACAAACCCAACACATCACATCACCCAAAGAACACCATCCCCACGGTGAAACATGGTGGTGGCAGCAACATGCTGTGGGCTTTCAGCAGCCGGCTCTGGGGAACTGAGGGAACGATGGATGGTGCTGAATACAGGGATACTCTTGAGCAAAACCTGTACCACTCTGTACGTGAGTTGGGCTAGGACTGAGGTTCACCTTCCAGCAGGACAAGGACCCCAAACACACTGCTAAAGCAACACGTGTGGTTCAATGACCCCAAACACACTGCTAAAGCAACACGCGAGTGGTTTAAGGGGAAACATGGAAATGTGTTGGAATGGCCTAGTCAAAGCCCAGACCTCAATCCAATAGAACATCTGTGGTCAGACTTAAAGATTGCTGTTCACAAGCGCAAACCGTCCAACTTGAAGGAGCTGGAGGAGTTTTGCGGAACGGGCAAAACTCCCAGTGGTAAGCTGTGGCAAGCTCACAGAGACTTATCCAAAGCGACTTGCAGCTGTGATTGCTGCAAAAGGTCTCTCTACAAAGTACTGACTTTAGGGGGGGTGAATAGTTATGCACATCGACTTTTTCTGTTATTTTGTCCTATTTGTTGTTTGCTTCACAATAAAAAAAAAAAAAACATCTTCAAAGTTGTGGGCATGTTCTGTAAATTAAATTATGCAAATCCTCAAATAATCCATGTTAAACAATCCAGGTTGTGAGGCAACAAGACACGAAGAACGCCAAGGGGGGGTGAACACTTTTACAAGGCACTGTACACAGTACACCATTCAGATAACAAGTATAAGTAGTTAGTAAAAACCTCATCATGGGACAGGACTGAGCAGGCGGTGGGACTCACCAGCGTAGACGACCACGCCCACCACGGCCTGCGTGGTGCGGACCGTGCAGCTCCGCAGCAGCAGGTTGTCGTTGTGGAGACCGACGCGGACCTTACCCGAGTGCTCGCTGTGGGAGCAGGACCAGGGGAGGACCAGGGGAGGACCAGGACCAGGGGAGGACCAGGGCAGGACCAGGACCAGGGGAGGACCAGGGGAGGACCAGGGGAAGACCAGGGGAGGACCAGGACCAGGGCAGGACCAGGGGAGGACCAGGGGAGGACCAGGGGAGGACCAGGACCAGGGCAGGACCAGGGGAGGACCAGGACCAGGGGAGGACCAGGACCAGGGGAGGACCAGGACCAGGGGAGGACCAGGACCAGGGGAGGACCAGGGGAGGACCAGGACCAGGGGAGGACCAGGGGAGGACCAGGGGAGGACCAGGGGAGGACCAGGACCAGGAGAGGACCAGGGGAGGACCAGGGGAGGACCAGGGGAGGACCAGGGGAGGACCAGGGGAGGACCAGGGGAGGACCAGGACCAGGGCAGGACCAGGACCAGGGGAGGACCAGGACCAGGGCAGGACCAGGACCAGGGGAGGACCAGGACCAGGGGAGGACCAGGACCAGGGGAGGACCAGGGGAGGACCAGGAGAGGACCAGGGGAGGACCAGGTTTACACAACACAATACAACCTGGAAGAGCTTAATGCACCGTTTGACGTTTAGCTAGTGTTTGTATGTTGGGCACATGTTCAGATACTGCCTTTATTCATTATTAGTTATCGCTGAAGAAATTCTACATCACGCACGCACGCACGCACACACACACACACACACACACACACACACACACACACACACACACACACACACACACACACACACACACACACACACACACACACACACACACACACACACACAGACACAGACACACACACACACACACACGCATAAATACAAAAAATATAATACATACATGTAACCTCGAAAGCGGCCCAGGTCGTTATTAGGGTTTTCACATTCAATACGACAATAGAAGCTCTCTGGAGTCAGCTCCGATCCCTGTACACACACACACACACACACACACACACACACACACACACACACACACACACACACACACACACACACACACACACACACACACACACACACACACACACACACACACACAGTAAACAAATGTACATTACAGGTCACAAACAGAGCCAAAGCCACATAACTTGTACCCTGGAAATCCAGAGTTCTCTCGAGAGCACAATTTGAATTTGCTCAGCGAGTCACTCTGGGAACGAGCACTCCCCGATTCCCCTGGCCCAGAACGTTAAAGGACAATTACGATATTTTGGATGAAATAAAGTGGCTGATATAGGCAGGATATATATATATATGATGATATATCTATATGATATATATGATATATCTGATATAGGCGGGCCAAAAGCGTTGCTGTTTTACTGATGGGATACGGTAAGAGTCTTATCTATTGGTTAGCTCCGCTGGTCTGGATACGTCCCCCCATTCTTCTGATTGGTCGTAGTGTTATCCAATTGCGTGCAACATCCATAACAAGTCATTTCAGTTGATTGATTTCCTTTCATTCCTTCAACATGCTTTAAACTGCAGGAATATATTGACTCTCCTGGCTCTATCACCACTGATAGAGGACGTATTGACCATCAATACATTGTCTGCAGATGGTATCAAAAGCATATCGGAGCACAATGACAGACCATCATATCGGAGAATATTGGGAGCTGAGGGATTTGTTGGCAGAGGGGATCCCAGAGAGGAGGACGCGGACAAAGCCATCAAACACTTGATGATGAACTGTGGTCCCCACCAGTGGGACTAACGCTGGTACGGTGACCCTACCTGCAGTGGCAGGTCAGAGACCACCTGTCTCTGCTTGAGGTTGGTCTCTCCGTCCAGGTTGGCCGTGTCGATGTAACAGACGCCCTGGGGGTCCGACGAGTACAGCAGCAGCACGTCGGCGGGGATGATCTCGTTGCAGGACAGGCGGATGAAGTCTCCCACCCGGACGTCCTGCCAGTGCTGGTTGACGTAGGCCTTCTGCTCGCTACGCCAACAGCAGAGAGAAGAGTCGCAGCGGTCAAACAACACGTGGAGGGAGAGCACAGGCAGTGTCTTCACCCGAACACAGGTCCTCCGACGTGGCGTTGGAGAGGCTTTAGGTGAGACCCAACAACAGTTTAATGTATTCATTTATTTGTCAGGATGCATAAAAACTAATTCTTAACCGAAAATGCGGAATGGAATTCTACATGTTTCAGTGTGGTTATGATTCTAGCCTTTGGACTGGACAGGCCCTCAGGTCAATGAAAGATACCGTATTCTTCTATTAATTGAGTCATGTAGAAATATTACTTAATAACATCAACCTGTCACTCAGACGTCCTCCATCACCTGCTGTAGACGCGCACCAGGTTGCGGTTGACCGTCTTGTCAAACAGGTAGCGGCGGTAGTCCTCCAGGGCGTCTTTGAAGGCGATGACCATGAGGACCACCAGCAGAGGCACCATGGTGATCTCCTTCTGGAACGCCTCCACCGCCGGCACCCAGTTGAGCAGCACCAGGAACAGGAAGTACAGGTTGGCCACCCTGCACAGGAGAAGAGCGTTGACTCATTGAAGGTAACGTATCCTCCTTGAGTTTCAAGGTCTAAGACGTCCAGCAGGATGTGTGCTGTGTCCAGCGAGCTCTGGTTTAAAGTGAGCATCGACAGAACGTCCCACCCTAACCCCCACGTTACAGCTTTCATTCTTTGCTTTTAAGTGTTTTACTTTTTATTGATTGTCATATTGATTTCACGGTCTGATTTTCCACTCCTATATTGTGTTATTGCGAGAAGAAGCAATTTCTTAACACACTGTCGACTTTGGAGGCTTCAACTGAACTCGTCTGAACGGAAGAGACCTGCGGAACTGCTGGAAGAGGTTGATGGGGACGAAGGTGAGCAGGCTGTACTTGGTGGTGCGGATGGCGTTGCCCTGGTACTCCCTGGAGACGGCGCGGTACTCGGCCTGGTAGGGCCCGCGCCGGGCCAGCACCGTCCGCCGCTTCCCGCTCGGCCGGCCCGCCCCCAGCGGCCCGTCGGGGGCGGAGTACCAGCCGTAGCGAGCCCCGCCCCGAGCCGCCAGCTGCTGGCAGCGCCGCCCGAGCCAATGGACACGCTCCATTACGGGACTCTTCCCCTCCAGTGGGGGTATTGCCGGCCGTTACCGTGGGGCTCCGCCCCCTCCTCTCAGTGATGGACGGATGAGGAGATGTCACATGACCGTCATCCTATGAGGACACACAGACAGCAGCGGGGTCATTCGCTGCTGATCGAATGTGTGCATATATATATATATATATATATATATATATATGCACATATCCAAACACACCTGTACACACACCTGTACACACGGTACACACACCTGTACACACACCTGTACACACGGTACACACCTGTGGATCATCATGATCATCAACACCTGACTCATCACCCCGACCTCCCAACCATTCAGCTCCAGACGGTCAAACAGTCTAGCTTATCTTCCCACTTCTGCGGCGCGGTCCTCCACTGACACCACCTTCAGCTCTCCACGCCGACGGCTGGACTGTGGACTTCACAGCCCTGATCTGTCGTGGTGCGTTTGGGCTCCCCTCCCTGGGGCCGTAACATATAATATATGTTATATATGTTATATATGTTATATATACGCTCTATTTCCCCTCAAGTGGATCGAGGCATGTGACAAATGAATTAGCCTAGCCAGATAGAATACACCATAGAAAGATATATTCAAGCCAAGTTACTGCAAACATAAGGTCACAAAACCTATAATCTCATGTTATGAAGATATAAGCAGTTACTTCTGCTTTATGAGCAGAAGTAACTGCTTACAACGCCTCCTCAAAGAGGAGGGGTATGACTTTGTGACAGTCAACCCCCTGAAACTATAGTCTATCTTTGACTCTAACCTGACTGTATTTGCATTTGTTTTAGCTTCAGAATGTGTATATTTGGTCTATGTGTTTATGACATGTACAAAACAAAAGACTAATTAACAAACTAATTAATTAATCAACAATACTAAATATTTGATAGTTGCATCCCTAGTAAACATGCTGGTTTCAACTCACTTGTACCTTCCTGGCTTTGCAAATGAGTTTGCCAATTTTTTGCACATACGTGAGAGATATCCAACAGCTACGTCAAGACAACGTCTCAATGTCTCTGCTCTGGGAGACAAACATTATCCCTCTGGTGGTGTTCGTGTGGAGGTATAATATTATAACCACTCAGTTAGGTTTATTAAAGGGATACACTGCAGTGTGTCCCTTTAATAAACGTAACAGAGTCATCGTTATATTATCCCTCTGGTGGTGTCATGTGGAGGTATAATATAATAAAGACTCAGTTAAGTTTATCAATCGGATACACTGCAGTTTGTCCATTTAATAACTCCACTAACTCGCCCACAAATGTTTCTAAATGAATCCAACGTTTCATTTGGATCACAATAAAACCATGATGTGTGCCTGCTTTAAAAATAAAGAGAAAATACTGCATACCTGACATCAGACATAATTGTCAACGGGTGGGGATGTAATATTTCTCTTGAAATGTCATTCATACATATGAAGGTGCACGTACACGTGCAGTATATGAAGGTACACGTGCAGTATATATGAAGGTACGCCTGTAACAGTAGATATGAAGGTATGCCTGTAACAGTATATATGAAGGTATGCCTGCAGTATATATGAAGGTATGCCTGTAACAGTAGATATGAAGGTACGCCTGTAACAGTAGATATGAAGGTATGCCTGTAACAGTAGATATGAAGGTACGCCTGTAACAGTAGATATGAAGGTATACCTGTAACAGTAGATATGAATGAATGCCACATTTCCGACCTTGGCCGACGACCGGTTACCTGAGAGCAGGTACTGCCTCTTAACAGGCCACACCCATTTCTGCCTAAATCCATATTAGGGAATATAACGTTGAGAGTTTAGAATACTACATATCGTTTATATTATGGTATTATAGATACTTATATGGTAGTTTTCGACGTTATTAATTTATAGTTAATGCTTCATACTTCATAAATCAACTATGCTGACTTCCATGTACATTTAAGTTCCTGCCTCATGCAGTAAATGTATTAAGTAAAGCCACAACGCGCACGGTAATTCACCACAGTGGTAAAGGCAAGTCTTTGCAAAAAGGACAGCATGCTGTCATCCTCATACACACTGAAACAGAACTCACCGTGCTCGGTGTGTGAGGACGCGGATTAAGCTGCGAGGTTCGTAGTTGTTTGAATGTCCATACGGTAGGCTACTTGGAGAACTAGGAACTAGTGAATAGATCCAGTGTATCTACTGTACACAGAACAACACCCAGTACAAACAAAGCGGAGTGCTCTCACTTTCACTCCTTCACCCCGAGGACCTGTCTGCGCTCACCATCACATTTAGAAGTGTCCCAAATGACCACCAAGTATTCCAACTAGTACTAAAATATAATATAAAGAAAATATTAAATACAATACTAGTTCTAAAATAAAACGAGTACACGACTCTGGATGTACAGGACAGACTCTACTGCCATCGTGAATGTGTATATGTTATATATATCTCAGTCAGCCTCCGCCCTAAATGTTTAATTCATCTTATTTTGTAAACCTTATCGTGGTATCATAATCCATCGTACGGTCACCAGGAACCCGTGCCGGCACAGTCATCGCAGTCATGTGATCACAGTCATGTGATCGCAGTCACATGACCGAAGTCACATGACCGAAGGCGGACCTAGAGGAAATCATGCTGGCCCTGAAGAAGGTTCCGACGGCAGAATGTCAACGTGTGAGTATTGTTATAATATTAAATGTTTTTATGTATCCGTGGGCATGATAGTTTTAGATACAATTATGACATAGCCTACCTTGCAAGAAGCTATAAAGCAACAGACAACAAAGAACAAAATGAGTGTGCTGCTTGATCCACTGTGTGTGTGTGTGTGTGTGTGTGTGTGTGTGTGTGTGTGTGTGTGTGTGTGTGTGTGTGTGTGTGTGTGTGTGTATAAACAACACCTCATACAGCCCTACGGTTACTTTAACGCCGGTTTCTATCTTTATTTTCTGACACGTTCAAATGAAGAACATTCAGACCATCAGTTATATTAATATGGCAAGACGATATGAACCTTCAGATAACGAGCCAGATAACGTCATCTTACTTTGTTCACCACATTAATATTTATTATTTATATTATTCAACATCGGTGAGTTTATCGTCATTAAACACAATGAGATTAAATGTATATTTTGATACTAACTACTATATAAGCCACTGCTTGGAGGGAATGGCGATTGTTGGTTAGGCAATTTGTAACGAAATAAAAAAGAAATAAATAAAAAAGAAACCAATAACAAATTCTCCCACTGAAACTGGTGATTGTAAATGCGTGAGCTGTGATGGACGGTGCGGCATCCAATGGAAATGGCTTTTGTTGGACGACGTGCAGTGTGCCGTGTTCAATATGAAACGATGACGACGAAGGGCTCTCCCTGACCCAGCTGTGTCACAGAGTGGTGGACGAGGTCTGCGGGGGGGGGGCCCCCAGCCCGGGGGACTACGGTGACACCTGGAGCCTGGCGGAGTGGCTGGAGCTGAAGGACGGCCTGGCGTCTCTCCTCCGGACGACGGTGGGCGGCGGGCGGCCTGATGAAGAGGTGCGTCAACCACAGCGTTCTTTTAGTGCGGTGGCCACGTGGAATGGATGGATGGACGTTTGTAAGGGTCCAGTCGAGTAGTTTGACACATTGTGAGGGATAACATTCAGCTTCAATCTCTCCCATCAGAGACACGTGTTCTTGCCAGTGTGTCCTGTTCTTCTTGAGGTTCAGTATGGTGGGATAATGAACCGGGCCATAGAGGAGTGGTTCTTCCCACCCCGCTGTGAGGTTTCATGGAGAGTCAGAGTGGAGAGGCAGTAACCCGCCCCCCCTCGTGGTGCAGGTGCTGGCGGGGCTGGCCCACGTGGGCCCCGGCTACGGGGAGGCTGTGCTGAGTGTGCTGGCGGCGCGGCGAGAGGAGCTCCGCCAGGCTCTGCTCCAGAGGACCCACCTCATGTCCAGCGCCGCTCTGCAGGACTTTGACTGGCAGCTAAAGGTACCTCTCCGCCCAACCCCTCTCCGCCCAACCCCTCTCCACCTCCACCCAACCCCTCTCCACCCAACCCCTCCCCACCCAACCCCTCTCCACCTCCACCCAACCCCTCTCCGCCCAACCCCTCTCCGCCCAACCCCTCTCCGCCCAACCCCTCTCCACCCAACCCCTCTCCACCCAACCCCTCTCCACCCAACCCCTCTCCACCCAACCCCTCTCCACCCAACCCCTCTCCACCCAACCCCTCTCCACCCAACCCCTCTCCACCTCCACCCAACCCCTCTCCACCTCCACCCAACCCCTCTCCACCCAACCCCTCGTTCCGTTTCACATTATTATCCTATCCTTAATATCAGAATCCAAATCTTCTCCATAACGTTAACTACTCTTATGGAGCGTAGAGAGCAGCAGGCACATGGAGAACGGAGAATATGAAAATAGACCCCATCGCCCAAGCCTACGACTGACTCATACAGATCTGATGTTACCCTACAGAGTAATGTTAGGGCTCAGATCATACAGATCTGATGTTACCCTACAGAGTAATGTTAGGGCTCAGATCATACAGATCTGATGTTACCCTACAGAGTAATGTTAGGGCTCAGATACAGATCTGATGTTACCCTACAGAGTAATGTTAGGGCTCAGATCATACAGATCTGATGTTACCCTACAGAGTAATGTTAGGGCTCAGATACAGATCTGATGTTACCCTACAGAGTAATGTTAGGGCTCAGATCATACAGATCTGATGTTACCCTACAGAGTAATGTTAGGGCTCAGATCATACAGATCTGATGTTACCCTACAGAGTAATGTTAGGGCTCAGATCATACAGATCTGATGTTACCCTACAGAGTAATGTTCTACAAACAGAACGTAAACTTGATGTGAGTGTAGCTCGCCGCCCCCTGCCTGTCATTTCACTGTCCACTCCTCCAACATGAAGCTTGTTGGACCCACTGAGTACCACTGTCTGTCTCTCATACCACTGAGTACCACTGTCTGTCTGTCATTACACTGAGTACCACTGTCTGTCTCTCATTACACTGAGTACCACTGTCTGTCTCTCATTACACTGAGTACCACTGTCTGTCTCTCATTACACTGAGTACCACTGTCTGTCTCTCATTACACTGAGTACCACTGTCTGTCTCTCATTACACTGAGTACCACTGTCTGTCTCTCATTACACTGAGTACCACTGTCTGTCTGTCTCTCATAACAGGCACTGCTGTGTTACAGTCAACACCTTCTGTGAATCAGGCTTTTGTTTACTTTATATACATTAGAATTGTTTTAATATTTCATTCTGAAATGTTTTTGAGAAGAGAGACGTGAGAGAACGTGCAGGACATGAATTGCCGAGGTGTCCCTCTGTTGCTCTGTGTTGTCTCTGTGTCCTCCTCTCCAGTTGTCCAGTGATAAGAGGTGTCCCTCTGTGAGCCCTGGCTCTGTGTTGTCTCTGTGTCCTCCTCTCCAGTTGTCCAGTGATAAGAGGTGTCCCTCTGTGACCCCTGGCGTTGTGTCTGTGTCCTCCTCTGCAGTTGGCCTTGTCCAGTGATAAGATCTCATCACTCCAGACTCCGCTGCTCAGTCTCAGCCTGTGTGTGCGAGAGGACGGCGCGCTCCGGTCCGTTGCCATAGAGATGGGCAGGGAGGAGTTGAACACACTCATCAGCTCCCTAGAAGCTGCCAACAAGGTAGTCTCTCTCTCTCTCTCTCTCTCTCTCTCTCTCTCTCTCTCTCTCTCTCTCTCTCTTGCCTGTGTGTCTCTCTTTGTTGCGTGTGTGTGTGTGTGTGTGGGGGGGGGGGGTGTTTCAAAAAGCTAATCGTTTTTCTCAAAATGAAAGGCTTAAATAGATTCATTATGGGTATGATTGTGACATGATATAAATTCTGAATGTAGAACATATATATTGTAAAGTATGTTGGCTGGTTAGACCGACCATGTACTGCTAAATCCCTTTTGTATCAACATGATGGTTTTAGTCTTTCCTTGGTAGGTCAAGTTATCCTTTATGGCCACGGTAGATTAAAACAATAAACACAGTCTACTATATGGTATACTTATAGTGATGTGCTGAGGTGTGGACCTATACTCAAATGTTGAGTATAGTTGTCACACATCATGATTTTGATTCCTTCAAATAGTTTTCAAAATTCCAGCAAAGATCCTTCTTAAGAATAACCTTGAATATTCACTTCAATATTATCTTAAATGTTAACGCAAAAACTTAAAATTTGTTAAAGGGTTGGACACCACCAAATTCAATACAGTCAAATATGTATAAGCAGGTTGAAACACCATAGATCTTCTGCTCAATAATCAATATTCAGCCTCTCATCTCTGTGCTCGTCAGGGACTTGCGGGCCGTTCCACACAGCGACGCATGTTGTCATTTTCTCAGACATGTTGTACAAGTTTGACGCGCCGTAAAAACATCTGCTCTGCATTTCTGTACCGCCTTTAACCACTAGATGGCACTGGGGCCTTTCTGAGGTTTCTGCGTTAATGTCCAGAGACGCTGCTGATGTCACTTTGCCTTTGCAGGTTGTGCTGCAGCTGAAATAATATCCGTCCCTCTCTGGTTCTCTGGCCCGAAGGAACAGGAAGTAGTCGGCGGTGACGTCATCATTGTGGAAATGTTTTCTTCTGTGACCGTGCTACACTGATGTCTGTCTGAGTACATTGTCAAGTATTGGATAAATGTTTATACTCACAAAAGAGTCTGAATAATATTCTATTTTTAACTTCTAAGCCTTCCCCTTCCCCAACATATTTTGTCCAATAAATGTGTAGAAAGAATCCTTGCATCCTAATTATTTTATTCATCCTAATTATTGCCAATATCTGGGATAAATAATATTGACACTTACATTTATAACCATTGCATGTTATTCAACATGTTATTAATGACGTTGGTGAATATCCAATTATGAGTAAACATGATATGGATATGGGCTCTACTGGCTTTTAATGTTTAATGCTGCATTTTGGAATGGGAATGCCAACTTGAATCTACTTTATTAGTGACTGAAGCGTTTGTGGAAGATATCAGAGCATGAACAATGATGCGGCGAATATATTTTAAGAATATTTAAAGTCTGCTATGGTTGCTGTGCACTTCTGTGACAACAATGAGTTTAAGTATTTATGTGCAATTAGTATGGAGTGAAATATGGGACTCAATCATTGAAACCTATACATCTTACACATCTACATACAAGTATTGTATGTAGAAAACAATCTTGTCAGTATAAAAACAAGTATCCTATGTAAAAAAAAAAAAAAACAATTTCGTAACTGAAATTAAAGAAACTGTTTTTAAAAAAAAAAGTGAACTGGCTTAGTTTCTTTAATCAAATATGTATTTAAAGATGCCGCACTGTACTGTGTCCAGATCCCAGATCAGATGTACAGCCTAGTGTATAGTGAGACGATACGTTGTAGTAGTAGCAACCATCATCAGTGTTTTCTCTACAGGTGGAGGTTATTGAGATGGAGGACAAGGGACCTTATCAATGTTCCACCACACCGGACCCACACCGGTGTCTTACCACCCCCACATGGTGCGCACCAGGGACCAGCCTCACTGACGTAGACCAGTGCTGATGAAGGTGACCAGCCTCACTGACGTAGACTAGGTGACCAGCCTCACTGACGTAGACCAGTGTTGATGAAGGTGACCAGCCTCACTGACGTAGACCAGGTGACCAGCCGTACTGACGTAGACCAGTGTTGATGAAGGTGACCAGCCTCACTGACGTAGACCAGTGCTGATGAAGGTGACCAGCCTCACTGACGTAGACCAGTGCTGATGAAGGTGACCAGCCTCACTGATGTAGACCAGTGTTGATGAAGGTGACCAGCCTCACTGACGTAGACCAGTGCTGATGAAGGTGACCAGCCGTACTGACGTAGACCAGTGCTGATGAAGGTGACCAGCCTCACTGATGTAGACCAGTGCTGATGAAGGTGACCAGCCTCACTGACGTAGACCAGTGCTGATGAAGGTGACCAGCCGTACTGACGTAGACCAGTGCTGATGAAGGTGACCAGCCGTACTGACGTAGACCAGTGCTGATGAAGGTGAGAAATATACATTATAAAAAAAGGTGGAAAGCTCCATTTGTTTTAATTGTGTTTGACTTCCAACAGACAAAGGCATTGGCGGGACAGCTGTTGTGCCGTCCTCCAATAGCAGAGCACATTCATCACTGGGGGAGGTTTCATTTAAAGTAGCAGAAGTCACAACAAAATACAGAATTAAACGTGCATTATAAATATACGGCGTGCATAAGTGCTGGTTGTCCCTGGTCTGCAACATGCGTAGGGGTTGTGAATCACTGGTGTGAGTCAGGTGTGTTGTAGTGGCGCCCCCTCCGAGCCGCCTCAAGTCGCCAGCCTCCAGCCAGAGTCTGAGAGCATCAGTACGGAGAGCGTTCGTCTCTCTGTCTGCCTCTGGGCTCGTCGGGGGTTTGGGGTCTCTCACCCTCAGTCACCCTCACCCAGACGACCCATCGGGGCGGGCCGCGCCCAGCTGGCATTCCAGCAGCATTGGCCCATGGGTACATGATATCACATGATCACATGATATCACATGGCTTCAAATATGTTTTAACTGGTAAATTAGGGATAGCGACCTCAGACACCAGAGGAACGAGATATGCTAGTTCAAAGTTGGCATTTTTGCGCAGTTGCTATAGCGCCACCTTTGGGCCAATCAGTGTGATTTTTCGGCGTCATGCACAAAAACGAGTATCCCCGTCCTGGCCACGCCCACTGGGGGACGAAACATCGGAAAAAGTGCTGGTCGTAAAGGTTGGCATCGGAAAAAGCATTGGTGGAACAAAAATCGTACGTATATTTCACTCGATGCATTTGTTTTTAAAGCTGGTCGGCAGATTCCAGAGACCTGGAAAAGATTAAATGCCCATCATGTTCATAACCAAAGGTTCAAAGGTTCATTATAATTATTTAAGTAGGACGACGATGATGATAATGATGATGATGATGATGATGATGATGATGACAATGTAAATTTACTTTCCAGCGGGAGAGTGCCCTCTTGCTGTCTTTTTGTATCTGTCCTTCTGAAGCACTTTGTGAGCAGAGAATAAGGAAGGCCGTAAGACATAGCGCTCCCTCGGTACGAGGGAGGTTCAGGGCGGATTTGTCCTGGTCAAGGACTTCTGGTTAATTAGCAGAAGCTGTGGTCAGGGTAATGGGGTAATGACAGACTGGGATTGCCTTGCTCTTCACTCAACAGCTTTACATTTAATGCCCTAACTGGCCCCTAGCAGCTGACAGACACACAACTGTATACTAACCATGCTATAAACAGGGCGTTATGATGCTAAACACACATTCATTTTTTATGTTCATTAAAATGTGTACAATTATTTTATGTGCGTGTAGCGTGTAAAAAGGTTGCATGCAAACCATTTTCTATTGCCTGACTGAATTCAGCCAGTTGCTATATACTGCTATTACTTCTTCCACATTCTGGACAGTTTGGGGTCAAACATCTACTGTGGGATTTTCCCACCATTAAGAGCTTTCAGCTTTGTATATTTCACCTTTTAAGAGATCTCAGCCTTGTATATTTCAAAGGTTTATATATTCAATGTTGGCAAGAAGATGACAGCAGATGACAACGCTAAATAAGGCAATAACTCTCCCTTCAGCAGCACTGGTCAGTGGAACTTCAAGCTCTGCAAGGAACCTCACAAAAAAGAACGTATCAAATAAATGAAGAGTAACCTTAACACTTTCATGCGTGTACGGAAAGACAAGCCGGCCTCCACATTTTCAAAGAAAAACTTGCCTATGATAAATGAAGGTATTTGTTCATTTGCATGGGGAAGGCCTGCTGCTCAAAGCTGGGAAAAACAATGTACAAGTAATCACTGGACTCAAACTACAGTTCACTAAGTATTCTGGAGCCATTTGTGGGTCCAGGAGGGAGTTTTGAGTGGTCAAAAGTTGGCCAATCCTCCGTGCAATCCTCCAATGCACAGGTAATTACATATTTTTCTTATTACTCCAAATGAAATGCACATTCTTGAACTGCGTTGGCAGAGAGGTTGGTCATTTTATTTCAAGTCTATTATTTAAAATCGTACAATTTAAAACAAAGTGTGTGTTTCGTGTTGTCTTCCATTTACACACATGAACATCGCTTTACATCCAAATATGTGCAAATGTGCACTCTTGTACCATTACCGCCCCGACCACCACCACCACCACCACCACCACCACCCCTACAGGCGTTATCTCACACACTCTCACCATTCACACAGCCAGTACACACCAGAGCACATATAGGGCAAAGGAGATAAAAATGTACAGTAATTTTACACAATAGAGATCGGCACAGCCTTTCATGTCTCAAGAGCCTTGTGGGCACTTACTTACTCACTTAGGGTCCCATTTGCCTCCTGCTGAAGAAGGGCCCTGTACTGCTTCAGGGGCCCCTTTTGTGGTGGAAAAGCTAATGCAGTCCATCTATTCTGCAATGCTTAGAAACCGCAAGAGCATGAAAAATAACAATCGCAGGATATATATATATTTTCTTTTTTTCAGCATTGAACTCAGATTGTCATCAAAATGCTGGAATGTCCTCCTGGTCTCCGCGCTCCACGCTCTGGGTTTCGTTTGTGTTGTTTTATTTTTTCATTGTGAGACTGCGTCCTTGGAGTCTGCTGCTGAGTTTCTTTCTTTATTACTTAGTCCTAAAAAAGTTACAAGTTGTTTTATTTAGTCCTACGCAATATATATATAAGTTATGTTAAACCCTGTGAAAAATATTGAGATTGTTATTAAAGGCACAATATTTAGCCATGAGGAGGGAGCACATTACTGTGGCCAGTATAATCTGGTTTTGCCTTTTTGTATTTTTTTTCATGTATATGTTTTTCTTTTTGAACCCTGATAACACAAGCAGTTCCAGTCTGATTCATCTACTTGGCATAATTCCAGTATGACAATGAAACAATAATCCACCCTTTGGGACATTTTTGGGGGAGTCATACTGCATATTTAAATGTGCCACTTATGCTGGTGGAAATTTGTGTGGCACGAAGACAGCAATACAGAAGCAACTTTAGCATTTTGGTACTAAACTATGGTTCAGTTTCATTTTTGGTGGACATATTGATGGACCAAACTGGGATAGATCTGAGGTGGCTGTCAAAGTGACTCTCAAACTATTGGCCACATCAAAATTTGAATATATAGGCTGTAGGTCCTGCTTCTGCATTGAGAAGATGTCTAATTAGTTGGGAAGTTGAGTTGGCCATATTTAACGTTTGCACACGATGCTAAAGGAAGGCTTGAGAGGAGGGGTTGTCTTTGTTAGAGTGCATCAGCAAATTTGATTTTTCACTTTTTATTTGTTATATTCCTACCTTCCCAAACGCTGTTAATAATTACACAATCTCAGTTTCGTGAGCATACATCACTTTTGTTTCTTTGAACACAAAGGTAGCATTACAGGAATTTGTCTTCAGTCCTACTCAAACAGCCAATGGAGGCTTCCATCAGCACATATGGCAAAAATAATTACCCTCTTTCATACGAGAAAAATTATAGCCATAGGACGGCTAATACTGTCCTTGTGACTTATGTTATTTGTCCTGATTTAATAATTCAGCCCCTTTTGACACAGCTGTTCAACAATTCAGTGATGACTGGGGCTTGTTAAAAGTATAGCTTGCATTGAATTTTCGATTGCAAGGTCCATATTAATTTGAATAAGCAACAATCATAAAATAAAGAAAAATAACATCTCTCAAATGATGGGAAACCAACTTCTGTTTCTAAAAGGAATGCAGTGTAGTGCCCTGCCCCAATGCTCTCCCTTCCCCTAGATTTGAGCCCTAACCCTCGGTTTAGCACGAAGGGGTAGGGTGTCCCAAGGGGGAGCGCTCTTTTCCCTTAAAATCATCCCTTGAACGCTAGCCACCTCGGTAGCTGACTTGCAGCTAAGGGCACTCAAAGCAAGGGTTCTTGATAAGGGCAGAGAAATGGGACCGGGCCTGAGTGATACACCGCCTGAAAATCTAAAATGTCCAAAGTTATGTTGATTGGCTGCTCTCTTAAAGCTGCATACAGGGATCCAAAAAAGGAAATGTGTGTTACATAATATATATTTAATTTTAATATAACTTTTCAATTATTTAAATATGCAGAATAATTACATAGGACCATCATCTGACAATTTTGACCACCAGCGGCTCATCCCTGGCTGTCGACTTGGCAACCGTTTTAAAGTTGATGTTTGGGACTGGTCATCAGAAAACATTAGTGTTTGGGGCCTCAAGTTTTTCAAAATGTTACTTTCAAATGTATGGTGACATCATAGGTCATTCTTTACCTGATTTCTTTTAAAGAAAATTACATTATACATGCTCACAGACACTGTGAGAATATTTTAGTTAGAAATGTTCACAAATTTGTTTTCATATAATTATTGGTCAAGTTACATTTAACATTTTGACCAGGACTAACCTTAATTGCAATGGTTGTTTAAAAGCATACAGTATAAGTGGCTAAATATTGCCCTGCAATAAAATAAATAAATAAAGCAAATTACACTGTGCAAAAGAGCAGACATGCACTCAGCATAAGATAAACGGCTAAAACAAGGTCCTCTGTAAAGACATGTCCCCTACTGTTCATCGGACTCAATACAAACGGCCCTTACCATGACAACGAGTCACTTCAGTCTGACCACTGAGCACAAACAATCCAGTTCCACCAATTTATAGTATGTCATGTCTAGCCAAATACTTTGCGATATCTTGTCAATCGTACAGAAAGATTTTACACATAATTTTGCTTGATAATAATATTAGTTTTAATATATGATAAAACATTTTTCTTACCCTCTCTTTTCTGCTCTGGGCTCTTTTCAATTGTCTTGAAAAAAAAAAAACTCAATAGCAAATAAAAGCTGTGTTTTATATGCATGCAGAGTGCGATAAAGTAAGCTGAGAGTAGGAAACCTAATAAAGGAAATAGCATTGTCTCTAACTTTTTGGCACAAAATCCAAACAGAAAAACATGTGCGTTTAAAATCCCTTAGTGTAATTTAATCTATTTCATTTGTTGTACTGATGAATAGATCAAAAGGTGAGATCATTTATTAAATTATATTTCTCTTATATATGTATATTTATATATTATATATTAAATCGTATTTACATTGAAAAGACATCCAGGGGATTTGTGTGTATTCAGCAATAGAATTTATACAAACTAGTTGGATAAGTTGACCCCCCGCCCACCCCCACCCCCACCCCCCCACAGACACACTTTTTTTTGCGCAACACTGTACAAGGACCCATCCGACGAAAGCAAAGCGCCAGTCGGGTTTTTTTTTGTGGCGCCTCGGGCTTTGACCTTTAGTGGACGTAGTACAGCCAGTACACCAGGTTGAAGAACGTGAAGATGATGGGGAAGATGACGCGCGACCACTTGTCTATGGCATTGACATCCGTCAGGTCCGGGATTTTCACCTTGAGCTGCGAGGCCCTCCTCCGCAAGCGGCTCTTCTTGTGGGCCACGGGGCGGTCCAGGGCGGGCCGGCCGTACATGTCCCGGCTGGTCATGGGCTTGCGGTACTGTATGCTGGCACTGTCGTAGGAGAACATGGTGACGCGCGGGTCGTTGAGCGCCCCCATCATGTCGGCGCCGCTCATCTCGTTGGTGAGGTTGGTCAGCAGGATGTTGCCGTGGGCGTCCACCTGGAAAGTTAAATGCCACGGTACAATTTCATTTCAGGTTTGTTTTGGGGCATACAACCCCAAAACGCGACCTACCGCAGAAGGTCAAACCAGTAATGCTTTTAGGGCGTCATGGTATCAGTTTTGTTGCGTGAGAATAAATTGTGATTTGATTGTGACACACATTTTCTTCCTTATGATTGGTGATTCCATATGACAGTATTTAGATGTGTATTATTTATTATACCATTATCCATTATGGCTTATGGATTAAGCAATATACATTCACCCACTTGCACTTTGTTGCTCTCCAGCCGGCTCTTGTTCTCGTTGTTGGTCTTGGCAGCCTTCTCCGCCACTTTCTTCTGCAGGTGCGGGCCCCGTCCGAAGAAGATGTAGTTGACAAACGCGTACTCCAGCAGAGCCAGGAAGACGAAGACGAAGCAGCCCATGAGGTAAATGTCGATGGCCTTGACGTAAGGAATCTTGGGCAGCGTCTCCCTCAGATGGGTGTTGATGGTGGTCATCGTCAGCACCGTGGTTATGCCTGGAAACAAAGGACGAGCTGGGTCAGCGAGAGGGAGGCCTCCTCCATGAACGCACACAGGTGGACACACAACATGAAGCGGCAGTGTATCTTTACTTTTCCGTGCAATCAATCTTTGTTTCCCGTGCTAACATCAGTCAATCAATGAGTGTAAGTGGCATAAATGAACATCCCCTTCAGTTTCATTTCATCATTGCCACACTGCCTCTGCCTCCCTTCAGCCTGGAGGTTGTGGTCCGGCATTTAGACGGCGTGGTACAGCCCGGGTTCGTCTGCCTCCACGCGGCGTCCCCGTGTGCTTCATGAGCACTGGGGACTGGGACTGGGGACTCGTCGCGTGAGGCCGCATGTACGGCCTCGTGCACCAGTCTCCTAGACCCTGGCTTTCCCTGCTTTCTCCCTGCTGTTGGCTATAAGAAGAAGCAGGAGCAGCCCTTTACGCTCGTGGCACAGTCCTCTATGGCCTGGTCGCTTCGGCCTGCCCTGCAGTGGTTAGTGATGGCTCGTTCGCGAACAAATCAGTTCGAACAAACGACTCTTTAACATGAACGAACCGACCTGATTCCCCGTTTCAGTTTGTCTCGTTCGTATCGTTCGTTCTCCGAGACTCGACTCCCAGCTCCACCCACTAGTCGCTGACTCGCAATTCGCCGTTCGTTCACTGACTGTGTTTAGCAGTGAAGACTCGAGGACTGAGAAGTCACGAGAGCCAGACGGGCAACAACATCCCGATTCTAACATGAAGCGCTCCTCAGCTAAAACGAACTTAGTTAATGTTGTGTTGAATGATGACCGTTTGCACCATTGCACGATTGTGATTCGTTTGAACGAGAACGAGGGAGGAGCCGAGTCTGACCGACTCAGTGACTGAGAATCATGATTCACCGCTACCGGAAATACGAACGAACGAACAAACGAACGATTCGAACGACTCTTCTTGGCGAACTGACCGACGCGAACTGAGTCATTCAAACTAATCATGAAATCCACCACTAGCAGTGGTATTCTCTGCTTGCAGACGAGCAATACCATCACACACGATGTGAAGGTGGGAGGGGCCGGACAGTTTTTTCTCAGCGATCTGCCCTCTCTCTGAGCACTATGTGGGGTGGAGACTAGGTTGCAGGACCCCGTAGCGAGCATGGTTTTGCACCGGAGGTGGATCGTCTCTTGGGAGAAGAGATTCTTGATCTTGCGTTTTCAACAAATCAGTTATGCAGAAACTCACCACCAGAGCGTCGCTCTGAGAGAGTGAGAACTGTGTTCTTCACATCCCTTGATCTCAAGGATGTTTTTTTTCCATCCGTTCCTATTCTCATGGCTCACAGGAGATTTCCCTGCTTGCCTTTATGGGTGTGGCGCATGTATGACACATCCCATCCGGTTACTCTATGCCCCGCGCACCTCCTCATAGTGTGTCGATTTTTTATCTCGACGATCTGCTTATCCTGAGCCACTCAGAGGAAGCTGCGAGAAGAGACACCATGGGTTTCGCCATCAAGTGGGAAGAGAGTTTCCTGCTCCCCAGCTGTTGGCTAGTCTACTTGGGGCTTTGCCTAGACTCGGCCACGATGACAGTGAAGCTCTCGCCTCCTCAGCCAAATGCGGTTCCTTTGGCGTTCTCCCGCTTTCGCAGGAGCGTGACCGCGGAGCGTCTATCACGCTTCTGTTGGGGCTGATGGCAGCTGCCCACCCCGTGGTTCCCCTGTGTCCGATCTTTTTGCACAGACTACAGCAGTGGCTTGCTCATGAGAGGTTGGTTTCCAGGCGACACAAGCTCAGGGTGCTCTCTGTACCCTGCTACCCATCACCAAACCTTGAATACTGGGGAGGCCCCTCTTCACTTCTCAGGGGGGCACTACGCCTATGTTCCCTTCGGCGTAGTGCCCCGCGTTACGGGGTCGTCTTCACGGGCGCCTCGTTGCGGTGTGCTAGAGCCACGGTGAGGAAAGTGCTTTACAATTTTCCTCACCTGGTGTGTGGCTGCTACGTTCTGATCAGAACGGACAGCGTGTCCGTGGCGGCTTACATAAACCAACAGGTGGCTCCCTTATTCCCATCAGTGGACGACACTGTAGCACTAGCCCTGCACTCGGCCGTGGAGCATCTGGACAGCCTTTAATACTGTACTGCCCACTAAACCAGTGGCTGAACTGGCAGGCCTTGGGCTGCCCTCTTCCACCTGCAGCTTGATCCTCAACTTCCTGACAGAAAGCCCACAGGTGGTTGGAGTTGGGAACAGGGTATCCACAGCCCTATCAATCAGCACTGGGACCCCTCAGGGCTGCTGCCTCAGCCCAAGACTGTTCACACTATACACCAATGACTGTTTATCCTCTCACAAACTTTGTCATATTTACAAATTTGCAGATGACACATCAATCCCGGGACTCATCAAGGGCAGTGAGGAGACGCACTACAGGCAGCTGGTGGACAGCTCGCTGCCTATGGAGAGGAGAACGGCCTCGTCCTGAACGCTGGCGCGCTCTGGCCGGGCGCTGAGGCACCAGCGCCCGGAGACATCAGAGCAAAGAGGAAGCGGTTTCATAACAGTTTTTACCCAGCAGCCATCACACTGCTGGCAGAGGACATTCAAGCTGGACTGAAATACCGTACCCCACCTCAGACTCTGACCCGTTGAGACGCGCACATGCATACGCACATACACGCACACGCACACACACACACACACACACACACACACACACACACGCACGCACGCACGCACGCACGCACACACACACACACACACACACACACACACACACACGCACACGCACACGCACACACACACACACACACACACACACACACACATATACACACTCCTACCTCCTCTTCTCACACATTGTCTTTTTATTGCACTTTTTGCACTACCTATTTATCTTATTAGTATATTTATTGTAATGTGGTCCTGTTCCCCCCTCTGCGCGGGGGTTAAGGGGGCACTTTCTCTAAATGCTGTGACAACAGCCACGTCGACCCGTCTCTTTGTGAGGTGGGCAGTGAGCTTGGTTTCCTACAGTGCTCCACAAACCCTTGTCTCACGTGCTTACACGACGCTGGGATCTTCCCACTGTGTTGCGCGGGTTATCCAGGAACCCTTTCCAGCCTCTGTCCCTCTTTGGACGCTGTGTCCTTTAAGACGGCTCTCTTATTTGCTTTGGGTTCTGCCAACGTGCCGGTGAGGTGGCTGCTCTGTCTGTCAGCCCGAGCTGCTTGTTGCTTAATGAGGACAGCTTCTCCTCTCTGCTTAGACCCAGTCCTGCGTTCCTCCCCGAGAACATCTACAGTCCTTTGAGTCGAGGGATACTGTGCCTCTGCCTCGACTGGTTCCATTCCACACAACAGTTGTTTGTGTGTTGCTGCCACGGGCCGCTACGGCCCGCTCAACACAGGGCGTGGCCGGTGGCGGCTCTACTCTAGGGCTCTGGAGGACATTTGAGCGGCTGGTCATGGTCTTCCCCGGCGTCTTTAATATCCTGTCCTCTAACCATTTACAATGGATGTTACCCTTGTCTTTTTTGTGAAAAAAATACTACAATACGCGTTCATGGAGTCGTGAATTTGTTTGCTTGTGTGGACCTTTAGTCCATCGTCGCGTACGTTCGTTGGCAGATTTGCACGTTTGTGTGTTCACCGGCGAACTAGAGCTTCTTCGTTGCTTTGTGAAGCCGATTCGCTGCTCTGTTCGTTGTGACGCCTGCCAGCGGTCCTTCTACTGCCTCTCGTTGGGGGTGGACGTATGCGGGGCCTCGCTGCTCGCCGCAGTCGGCAGCTTGGGTTTTCCTAGCTCCGCCTCCCGTGGTAGCGGGCGTAGGAGAAGCACTGTTGCTCTCCATTGCCAGTTTTTCATGGATCCTATGAAACACGGGTTGAGTCAGAGGTTACAGACTCCCTCTATTCTCCTGATCATTGCTTTGCGTGTTCTTCAGAGAATTTAGAGTTTTTTATTTAGCTGTTGTGTTTTGCACATCCTCTGCATGTTTAGTCTGATGTGGGTCCCTGACACTGGGGCCCCTGACACTGGGGCCCCTGACACTGGGGCCCCTGACACTGGGGCCCCTGACACTGGGGCCCCTGACACTGGGGTCCCTGAGACTAGGGCCCCTGACACTGGGGCCCCGGACACTGGGGCCCCTGACACTGGGGCCCCTGACACTGGGGTCCCTGACACTGGGGCCCCTGAGACTGGGGCCCCTGACACTGGGGGTCCAGCAGAAGTACATAAATCGGACTCTGCAGCTTCACCTTAGCCCATAAGTCGAAGCCTAGACGATATGTAGATAGCCTACATGAAGTAGGCCGATGGTTATGTTATCATCACTCTAGGTCTATGATCGTAGGCGTCTAGTTTCCCACCTGCTGACCCTTACTGAAAGAGTAGCGTGGCGGGCGAACGCTGCTCTGCGCTGCGTTACACTGTATGCCGTGGGAAATCTGGGCGGTGCCCACGTTGATATTTTCAGTGCACGTGAGTGCACGCACGGGACAAGCCCATAGGGCGAAGGCTCGACAGCTATGCCTACAATCATAGCTAGAGTTATAATAACATAACTATCGTTCTTATTTGTGACAGGCTGACTGAGCAGTGAGCACAGCGTATAGCTGAACTAGCTACACTGCCAGAGCAAAGCTAATCGCCTCCTCCCGGGCAAACTTAAATATGCTTCACATATTGCAGGTTCCAAAAGGAAAACCAAAGAGAAGAAACGTTATCATAAACTACGCCAGCAAACCGGTTAGGTCAAAGAAAACGGATCAAACGCTAAGTAGTGGTGTAGCTCTCGCAGTATGTACTACGTAGGGCTGTGCAATTAATCCAATTTTGATTGTGATTTCAGGTCAAACGATCTCCAAACTAATATAACGAGTTGAAACGATTTTTTTTATTTTTAGTATATTTATTTTATAAAAGTATATTATAAATGTTTTATAGAGATTGCAGAAAGGCTGGATATATATTTATACATTATTTTCGATTTCAACATTTTTCTATTTTAACATTTTGTGCATTTTTTTCAAGGGAAATTTCAAAGTTTTCAGTTACAAAGTGTTTTTTTGGAGAGAAATGCTAATAAATGCATCGTATTTTGAACTCAAAATAATAGTTTGGATAATCGTGATTTCAATATTGCCCAAAGTAATTGTGATTATGATTTTTTCCATAATCGAGCAGCCCTAGTACTACTTTCTGCCTTTATTTTATTTAATATGATCATATAGAGAATATATTATATGTATATTAAATACCAACCACGGTCACCAGCTATTTGACACTGTTTATTTTTATGTTTTCTTCCCGAAAGCAAATAATTGTTTCATTATTTGTAGGAAATAAATATTAGAAAAAAAACACAATTTTTTACTACTATTCCGAATGGGGAGTCGACTCCCACTTTAAAGGTCCCATGGCATGAAAATTTCACTTTATGAGGTTTTCTAGCATTAATATGAGTTTCCCTAGCCTCCCTATAGTCCCCCAGTAGCTAGACTCATACGTGCTGATTTGGAATTTTCCCCGTATGTCGTCATACAGGACATGTTACCTCCCCTTTCTCTGCTTGATCCGCCCAGAGAATTCGGCCCGCCAATGAGACAATGAGCTACGACCGTGCGAGTGCCACGTGTGTGTGTGTGTGTGTGTGTGTATGTGTGTGTGAATACACACACTGTAACGCAAGTGTTGCTGCTCAGGGCCACACCACCACCCTCCACCTTGACCCGCCTCTAAAAAACGGCACGTTTGTGGAGAGCTCATTGTGGGACTGGCTCGTAGTGGCTGTAACTCTGCACCAAGGCTGAATTTCTTAAACGTCTTCAAGTACTGTATTAGGGGCCCACTAACAGCTATATAAAAGCATCCATAAAGTAGCATGCCATGGGACCTTTAAAGTAATGCTAAAGTAGACAAACCTTGACAACCCTCACCATAAACTAGTAGCAGACCAAGGTGTTTGAGTATTGCAAAACCGCCCAAACACCTTTTACCCATAACATCTCAAGACAGACTCTCCCTTCTCATGGGGTTGAACTCCAGTGCTAGTGCTGCTCTGGTGACCCCAATAATCCATCCAGTGGATACTTCCTTAGCTGCCACCATGGCTGTGGCTACCACCTGAATGTTAGCAACCCTAAACCGAGGCTATGCTTCCGTCTTGTGTTGGCTACTAATGAAAATACAGGTAGGTTACATTGTTGGCGTGATTACTAAAGTTTGCACTTCCTCCTCAAGGTAAAATAGTCCAAACATTAACCAGCCAAAATGGGGTCAGAGAACATGAGGTCCCTTACCAAATGTATTTGATGGTTAAGTGGATATTAGGATTATGTGCATGTTTGGTGGAATATTCCTTTAAAATGTCCTGTAGGTGTTAGCAATGATGAGTTTGATCACAAACTCAACTCAGACTATTAATAGACAACACATTCATGCATGTGATTAAATGCATATTTCCATAATTGTTGTGAAAAATGATGAATGCCTGACCCAATTGTGACAAGCCTGAACCCCTATTTACTTTTATTTACCATGGTAACGTTGACTCGCTGAAAGTGGGACAATATCAATAGGTTTACTTTGCAACTAACTGCACTTAAAAGCAGTGTAAGGCCCAATTGCATTCATGTGTTTGAAACATTGCTGCTATTACTGTGAGGTGCACCTGTGTGCCTCAGTGTGATAAGGCCTACAGGTGTATCATCAAGTGACAGATCAAGCATGGGGTCTGCGCGCTCCGGTGGTGTAACGAGTGGGGACACATCATCCCAGTCCCTGTAAACACCAAGCATTCAACGCCACGGCAAGACGCTACGGGACGTGAAGCACACACTAGAGACCAGCAGACGGGCGCCACGACTCCAATGAAAACACCACCACAGTTGACCTTGAACATGTAAATGCAGAGCTCTTTATAGAACGACTCTGTGTGATTTAGCTAAGATGGTTGCAGTGAGTAAAGGCTAGCCATGTAAAAGGCTCTCACATCTAATTAGCATTTAGGATGCACGCAGTGATTCAGAGGGAAGGCTTTGTCAATTGGTCAGAAATACGCTTGAGGCTGAGGTCATATACTTGAACACAAAAGTCCGAACCACTAAGAGTATGTGTGTGTGTGTGTGTGTGTGTGTGTGTGTGTGTGCGTGTGTGTGTGTGTGTGTGTGTGTGTGTGTGTGTGTGTGTGTGTGCGTGTGTGTGTGTGTGTGTGTGTGTTGCACATGGTCATTCCCAGAAGCGTCCTTTGTACATATTTGCACTCTAACTAATGAAAGGATAATTCTTAACCTGAAACTCACATTTTCAGATGGATGGTGAATCTGAGTCTAAGCCAAAGACTAAAGTCAGTATTAGAGGGAGGTAAAGCTATTTTCATAATTTCTCTCTGTAGCAATTGTTAGGTTGTTATTATATTGTTATTATGATGCAATTCATATAATTCTCTTAACTATTATTACATCTGCTGGTTCAAACATTTTTGTGAATTTTTTTGTAGTGCTTGGTAGCCATAAATTGCATATGATTGGGACATTTTATTATAATATTATTTGTTCCTTTGAATTCAGGAAAATATTTGAAACATATTGTATAGTATGTTAATCACAGAGTGAAAAATATAGTGTAAGGCATGGTAAGTGAACTCAACTAATACCTGGTCAGGGTTAAGTAGGCATGAACACTGACCCAAGTTTTCATTGCCATTTTTGGTGAAGTTAGACCCTGCAAGACCCTCCATGTTCCCCACACAGATTCTAAGAAGCTCCATTCCCCTCTTTGCCATCAGCACAACTCCCTAAAGAGACTATCGCCTTCGAGCAAACACAAATTAAAATGCCGTAGAAATTGAAGTTGTTTAGATACAATGATTGCATTAGATTGGCACATTAGCTAAATGGTGTTTTGTTTTTGTTCTATTCATTAGTGACTAATGAGTGACTGGTGTATTACTGACTGACCCACTTCCTTAATGAATGTCATGACTGATAGCACTGTTCAATTTACACGTTTTCGGTGTGTCAAATATGAATGCACCACTTTGGACGAGGATAGCCGAAAAGTTTTCTATCACTTAGGCCAATCCACAACTTGAACTGCACTTGTGTGGAATCTTTCGAAATATACCTGCCAAAACGTTTGAAATCATGAGATTATTTTCCTTTCTTATAAGTTACTCAGGAATGTCAATGAGTGTCACCAAACCAGCCTTTTATTTTGCTCCTGTGGCCTTTTGGGGCAAAAGCAGCTAGTGAGCAGGGGTTGAGATAGTATTGAAAATGTATAGACAAGTAGAAGTACCAATCAACTCCCCTCAAAAATTACTCAAGTATGGGTAAAAATTACCATTTGAGAAACCTACTCAAGTTAAAGTAAAGAATTACCTGGTTAATAAATGACTCAAAGTATACATTAGTTTCCATTTGAATGCTTTTCAAATGGATCAACAAAACACAATTTCTTTGTAATGAAGTAGAGAATGTAGGCTATTCAAAGCATTACGGATACTGAACTACAACTGAACCATCTCGCGCTCTCTGCCCTTCTCTTGACCCATTTCCCCATCGGTCCCAAAGTCAAAAGAATCAAAAGACAAACCAGATTGACATCCCAACTTCTATGTCTATTCTGCAGCAAAAAAAAATTCAACAAAATTAAATAAATAAGATAACTATTTGATACAAATGGTAGCAATGTGAAGTTCCCATCTCTTCCATCTCTACATGTTGCAGTAGAGGTGCTCGGTGCTTGACGTGTTAGTAGGAGTCAAAAATAATGAAGAAGCAAATCACAAAGATCAGAGTGATTACGAACCCAAGGCCACTCTGGCGGCCGAGGCGTCGTAGTTGATCCAGAAGGAGACCCAGGACAGGATGGTGATCAGGGTGGAGGGCATGTACGTCTGCAGGATGAAGTACCCAATGTTCCTCTTCAGCTTGAAGCTCAGCGACAACCGTGGGTAGGAACCTGTGAAGGTAACATCCAGCATATAGTCAAGACCTGGAGACACACTACAGTAACATCCAGCATATAGTCAAGACCTGGAGACACACTACAGTAACATCCAGCATATAGTCAAGACCTGGAGACACACTACAGTAACATCCAGCATATAGTCAAGACCTGGAGACACATTACAGTAACATCCAGCATATAGTCAAGACCTGGAGACACACTACAGTAACATCCAGCATATAGTCAAGACCTGGAGACACACTACAGTAACATCCAGCATATAGTCAAGACCTGGAGACACACTACAGTAACATCCAGCATATAGTCAAGACCTGGAGACACACTACAGTAACATCCAGCATACCGTCTGGAGACACAGAGCCAAGGGGCTCACTGCAGAAGACTGGTTCAGAAGATTATAATTATTATACTATTATTATTTTAATAACATAGTGTGTGTGTGTGTGGTGCATGTGTGCTTACACTTACACTGCTATGTAAACAAGCTAGAGAAGGACCCTTTAAGGATCCGGGACTCCTTGGAGCCCACCTTAAGGAGGGTGGTGTCAGAGGCTATAAAACACACTGAGCTGCCCTGCTTTCTGCTGCCCTCTGTCCATCCCGCTGACCCGCTGTCTTTGCATTGCCAGAAGTTTATTGTGCCTTCAACTCCAACTCAACTCCAGCCTACAGTCCACATACACATCCCTCTCTGACACCTTAGAGGAACGCCTTTTCTGGGTCAGACACAGCTTCAGGTCCTTGTTGTCTTCATGTGTCACAGAAACGCTACAGTAGTTCTTTCTTATAGCCACAGCTTTAGAAATGTCCTCATCTGTGAGGTGCAGAAAGCTCGCCTTTCCATGCTTTAACATCAGTGACTCAGGGCTGACGTGAGTGGTAGAGAGGTCATTGATTCCATGTACATCATGTGCTTGGCTGTAGGGTAGCCCATGCCATGGCTATCTTTATCTAGCTATCTATCTTTATCTAGCTATCTTTATTTTGTTCCAAATGATTCCTCCCTGTTTCCCTGGGCTCCTTTAGTTCCACAGCAGACCTTGAAGGAGCCCAACACAGATACCAAGGAGCGTTCCTCGGCCCGAGCAAGTAGCAGTGGCAGGCTGATGATTTAAAAACACAGGAGTCACTCTGCCACATGTCTTCAACCTTCAGCCATGACAGTTGACATATTTCCAAGGAACATAAAGAAAACGTCTTTTATCCCATATGATCATTTTGACATCACTATCAATCAATTTCAGTTACCTGTAGCAAACACTGCTTTCTTGGAGAGCGTTTGATAGTCCATAATGGAAAACTGGGGAAGTTCGATGTTCTCCACCCCCGTGACCGACCCCGAACTCCCTCCTTGCCAGTAGAACTCAATGTCATCAGTGGTGTATCCATCTGTACGGGCACATGGCACAGGAACAATGCAGCCTATATGGGCTACCTTCAAACACTGATATACTGATATTGTTATATTTACACTCTGATAAATTTTGGTCTAAATTGTTGATATTTTGCATACAAATTGTGAATAATAAAACATGGTTAGTTAAATAGAAGGTATAAGCATCTTCATAATACTATTATTTCTGGGTGGTGTGGGTAATTCCAGTAGGGGAGCCTTTCAGTGCTGAACGGCTGCATGCATATTTCCTTATACATCCATGCTATTTCGTAACGGCAACATGGATCTTACATATCAATATCTTAACAACTTTTTATCTGAAGTTTTTTCAGTATACAGATACTAAGTATAATGTTAAATGCCTCCTTCGATAGGATTGGTCAAATACATTTAATAAGTGAAAGGAAGGCTCACATCCCGTTAACACCCATTTCAGCACCCTTCCCATCACACTTATTTTTGGTCTGTTTTGTGAGAGTAATGTATAATTACATCTGTAATTATAATATTACACAGCAAGGAAATATTTGATCGAAAAGCGTCAACTAACCAGTATAAGAAGTATAGTCACATCATTTGAACATCATTTCATAGTAAATTAAATCATTGGAAGTTAAAGAAAAGCTTTGCTGAATAGCATATCTTCACAACTGACTAGTGACTTTTGACTAATCTAGTGTCTGCATTTCAACAAACACTGCTAAAAAAATGTACTTACTGCAAAAAAAGTGTTTAATCTCCACAGCACGCTATGAATCTCTCAGATGCTTTGCCGTTTCTCAAATAAAGTACAAGTACAATTGTGATTATCAGTCGATCTTCACATAGAATTTAACACAATTTGATGATATTCCAGGGGGAACATCATTGCTTTCTTGTTAAGCTCCAATTTGGAGTACACCGAACACAGAGTCTTTGGTACGACCTTGAAGAACAGCCTTGACTTTGCAGGCAGGTACTATCTATTATTTAGCTGCAGCAATCTGGACACATTTAATTGAACAAGAAATGGCAGTTTGCATTAGTTGGTTTAAAGTGCTGCATGGCCTCCACTGCCTGGGACCCACAGTCGTATATGAACACACACACACACACACACACTCACTTACAGCTCTCTATCTCCAAGGTGCAGTTCTGCTCGTCCAATGGGTATCTGCGCAAGTCCATCATGCAGGCTGCCGTAGTTGTGATCCTTATGGGGAGAAAAAAATAAGTGTCCAAATGATGTATGCACATTCACCAAATGCCATTAGAGTAACCAACTTTAGGGACAGCATCACATTTTTTGTTGTTACCTGTGTACAATGACCTCAACAACGTTTGTTTACGGCTCACAACTAACGAGTTACTCACAAGTGTACAAGTGTACAAGTGTACAAGTGTACAAGTGTAACTGTTGCTGCTACCGGTACCCAGTCCTCCTCTGTTGGACCGTTTTTGTCATTTGGACAATATTACACCTCTCGTGTTTCCAAAGGTTCCTTAATGCTTTTGCAGAAGATCAGGCCGGAACATGATCCCTGTCTTAGCCCTTAAGTATTATCCAACCTTGGGGTCCCCTGATATGAATATGGAGATGCCCACAGGAGATTGCTGACTTAGATTATTTGATTAAAAATAAATGATTTAAATAGTTTGAAAATACCCTGAAAGTGGACCAGAACATTTTATACAGAAATATTCCCTGGATGGATTGACTAGTGGATGGGCTTGATTTATTTTTCAGAAACTATCCAGTTCAGATATTTTTTTATGGAGTAAATAGCTGCAGTAGAAAAGTGACATGGTTCAGATTCTAATTGACTGAAGTTATTAGAACGTAGTACATCACGCCTCTACCACTGTATGGGGAAGCACTTGAGCATAAGTTGCTCTGTGTATATTCCCTCCCTTGCTTGCTATAGACACACTGTAGCGAGACATATACTCAGTAACAAAGCCTTCATGATACAATTCTATTATCAATTATAAAGCCAATGATAAGCATGTTGTACATGTTGTACCTGCACATGTTCGGTTCCAGCAAAGTACTTCCACATAAGGTACTACTCAAAAGTACTTCTACATAAGGTACTACTCAAATGCATAAAACCATAAAAATGTGTTCCAACTAGCCATGACCAGCTGTCCTCAGTCTTATGACAGCTAATGTCCAGCCTGTCTATATTCAGCCACCACAACGTCAAGACATGAAAAAAACATCCAGCAATGAATATTCATATTCTCCCACATTGCAGAATATTATATGATTGTCGACCCTCTGAGAGGCTGCATGCATTAAGAAGTGCTCCAGATAAATTATAAAACAGGTGCGGAGAGAGTGGACATGGACAGACAGTTAGAAAGGGAGGGTGTTGGGGTAAAAATAGAGTCTCAGGCCAGTAGCGTGTTAAAGGTCCATTTACTACGACTACTCCTACGAACCCCTATGTTTTCACAAGTCTAGATAAATCTACAGGTATACCTTTTCTGCATTCATCTATAGAAATGAACAATCTTAAATAAGTGGACAGCACACCTCATTTATATTGTCATTTATATTGTAGGCCAAAGGTTGATATCAACTCTGGAATCATGTTACCAGACATGAGGTCTATATTCTGGACCGTCATTTGAAGAGAGGAGCAGAGTTGTCACCCAGCGGGGAATCAGATGATATCAAAAGGTTGTGCACAGGCCTGGTGAAGCTCATTGGTGAAGCTCATTGGTGAAGCTCATTGGTGAAGCTCATTGGTGAAGCTCATTGGTGAAGCTCATTGGTGATGTCATGAAGACATTCAATAACCAATTGGTAGTAAATGGGAGCTGCTTCTTCCGGTTGTTGGGCTTGTTAAACATTGACTGCTGTGCTAGTTTCAATTTAAAGGTACTGTAGTAAAGATCTAATAGCTATCATTTAAGTGATATTTGTTTGGAATGGCATAGCCATTTGTCAGCCATTAGTGACTGAAACAGGCTGTGAGAATATCTGCCATAGTATGGCACTATTCATTTCTGACCAATCAGGCATCTCTTCAAAGTATTGGTCTCTTCCTAATCTTGCATCTCCCCTACAGCGCTTCTTCTATCTTTCACAGCTCACTCTTGCCTTGGGAATCCCTCCTGTGGGTTAAGTGCAAACCATGGAAATGCCGTTCTAGATGGTTCTTCTTTGCTAAAGCAACGCTAGATTACAAGGCCCATGCACTTTGTGTTAGATGATAGGCCCGACCCTGAATACTATGGGTTTGGTTTAGAGACAAGGATGTTCAGTGATGATGGCCATATTATTTATCCATTAGTAAATCATGATCAACCTGCATTTCCTAAGTGATTGACTGGTTGGCCAGCTGTAGATGGTACAGTGATATAAGCTAGGGGCCAGCTGTAGACGGTACAGTGATATAAGCTAGGGGCCAGCTGTAGATGGTACAGTGATATAAGCTAGGGGCCAGCTGTAGACGGTACAGTGATATAAGCTAGGGGCCAGCTGTAGACGGTACAGTGATATAAGCTAGGGGCCAGCTGTAGATGGTACAGTGATATAAGCTAGGGGCCAGCTGTAGATGGTACAGTGATATAAGCTAGGGGCCAGCTGTAGATGGTACAGTGATATAAGCTAGGGGCCAGCTGTAGACGGTACAGCGATATAAGCTAGGGGCCAGCTGTAGACGGTACAGTGATATAAGCTAGGGGTCATGCCAGCTGTAGATGGTACAGTGATATAAGCTAGGGGCCAGCTGTAGATGGTACAGTGATATAAGGAGACATTCACAGGTAGACTTTCTTTAGCCTCCATAAGAATTAACGTTTTTTCCGTTCCTTCTGGACCGGGGTGTTAGCGGACAGGAGAGATCCTTGGGTCCCCAAAATGAGCTCCTTGTTCTTCAGTGCCAGCTTGTTGACTTTGCACCGCAGCACTGTCTCCAGTTGTTGATGCAGTCCATAACAGAAGAGGTATATGACTTTGTTGTCTATGTGGGAGGCCTGGTTCCAGCCCCTGAGTCCCCGCCCTCTGGTCAAAGACGTTCTGGTGTTGGCTGCTTGAGGGGAACTATGCTTGACATGAATCTTTACCGAGCCAATCGATTCCTATAAATATATGCAGATGGAATCCGTGAGACCATAGTGAGCAACAGAAAACAACTCTACTAATCACCTCACGGAAGTTAGGATTCTGCTTTTCTCTCTCTCCAGAGAGAGGGAAGTTCAGCTTGAATGAAGTGAAACGAAACGTGAAATGAAAAATTGTCGTTGTGGTTCTAATTCCACCTCTTCCTTGAGTCTACCCATCCTATCTAAAAGGGTTGCATGGTGGTCGGCATCTTGACATCATTAAATAATAATCATGATCAATCATAATGCCTGCTGCTATGCAGTAATTTGACTCAGACTCAATAACCAATACTACTATTGGGCAATGTGATGTTTGTATTTTGTTATATGTCAAACTATTGCACACTTGCACAAACTATTATCTGAAAAATAGGCTATTTGCATGTTTTACAACAAGGGCGAGGCAACAATCATAAGTCGACAATGCATTCAAAACAGGAGAAGGGTCGTTGTAACTGGAGGGTCAGATAGATAGATAGATTGATACTTCATTCATCCCATAGGGACATTTTAGGCATCCAGTAGCTTATAAATACACACACATATCTCACACACATAAAAGGAATCTAAAACACTCACAGGTACATAAAATGAAAGGGTAAGGAGTACAGAGCATGTGGAGTGATTAAAGGCCTGATGAGACAGATTCTGTGATACACTGACCGTGATGATAAGGCGCTATGGTGCAGGAGGATGTGCAGCGGTGGTAGTGCAAAAGTAAACAGTGCAGGGACATAATGAGTGCAAAGTATTGTCTGTTGTTAAATATGAAAGGAATATATATATATATATAATATAAATATAAATAAGGTGAGAGTATGAACATGATGTGAACATGAATGAACATGAATTGCTTGACAGAATGATATACTTTAGGAATAATGAAGATCTACTTTAAGGACAGTAGAACAACAGATAGTTAGAATAAATTGTTAAGATAGATTAAAAGCCAGCAGGGTTTATGACCACAGTCAAGATAGGGGGGAAATATAGCCTGTCCACCGTAGTGACTGAGAGAGAGAGAGAGAGAGAGAGAGAGAGAGAGAGAGAGAGAGAGAGAGAGACTCACGCTGAGTCTCTCTCTCCCCTGGTGTGCGGTGATGAACAGCTGGATGACCATGGGGACCGAGGGCGTCCTCAGCCGCTCCGTTGTGCACTGACACAAGTCTGCTGCTGAAGATGCTCTTTTGTTTGTTGAATGTGTTGTAAAGTGGGCGGCCTTCATCACCCAGAGCGGCCCGGTGGGGCGGCGTGGCCTGGCCCCCGTGGACCGGCCCCCGTGGCCTGGCCCCTGTGGCCTGGCCCCCGTGGCCTGGCCCCCGTGGCCTGGCCCCCGTGGACCGGCCTGGTGACGAGGGGACAGCGAGTCAGCGCTCCCAGAGACCTGGTGGAGCGCCGTCACGCTGGCTGCTGCTCGCCTTCAGCCTCACGGGGAACAGGACAGGGTCATCCTGTACACTGCTGACCATGTGCTCATTGGAATTCATGTATTTTTGGTAATGGTGATATGTAATGACCATTTTTAAGTGGTCGCAAATCAGCCTTGGCTAGGAATCCTACATGGAACACATCTGTTTCATGTACTGTAACCTGTTACAATGTTTTTTTGCATTGTCCTTGAACTTTAACTGTTGCTTATTTATATATAAAAGCAATAGATCACTTCAGTCAGTGAAATGTTCTCATTATACCACAGTGAAGGGGGTTGACAACGCCCCTTAACTGTGGTATAATGAGCACATACCACAGCCTGTCGTGATCTATTGCTTAAATAGACCACCCAAGGGTTGTCATCCCTTGGGAATATTAATACATATAATCACCTCACCCTTTAAGTATATATAGACAAGACAATCAACACGGCACCGGGTGCACACGGTCACCATATGTTACACTATTTAACTAGCTCATAGCACTCTTTCCCTGCCATCCATCTATGCTGGTAATGAGAATTTGTAAGCCAGGTTGATGTTGGACAGTTAGCTTCTTCTTTTTTTATTTTATAGATTAGTTTGTCTTTTTTATGCTTTGTTCATGAAAGATACAATGAGAGTCAGACAGGAAGTTGTCTTCTCTACCCAGCTTACACTGCGTATCCAGACCTACTCTATGGCCATTCCATCAGCCATTGCTATTTGACCCTTTGTTGTTTTTCTGATATTGAGGCAAATCATGATCATCCATCGTCCTATAGCGTCCATTTTTTGTGAGTCTCAATGTTTATTTCAAATGCAGTTAGAAATATGGGACATTTTGTTTATATGCTACAGGCTCAAAGACTAAATTAATATGTAACTTTACTTGCTCCCTTTAAGTATAACATTGCTTGAGGAGACCAATTCCTCCACAGAAATGGGTGGAAAGTGCTTTTACAACTCTCTGCTAGTTAGCGATCTATCTCTTCTCTGCTGTAGTTGTGTTGCGTGAATGCTGATGAGGGAGGTAGCCTATTTGATTAATTCTCTGAATTGTCCAATCATGTGGTGACACTGGTGGGACCCGAGGGTGAACTTTCTTGCGCCAGTGAAAAGCCGTCTCTGCTTGATAGACAGCAAAAAGTTTGCGAGCTTACATAGACCTCTGAAGAATAAGTCCCGCCTCCGAGGCTCCGGTTCCCTCGGTCAAATGTATATCGGTCAAGTTTCGACTGGCTTTTTGGATTGTCGGTGCTGTTAAAATAGCATTTATTATCGTTTACTACTTTAACGGCACCGACAATCCAAAAATAATCCAATCCAAAAAGCCATTCGAAGCTAGATGGAAAAAGTGCGTAGTTCAAACGTGACGCAGCTTTTACTTCTCCGCCACCTACAGAGTTTGTTACGTACGATCATTCATAACCTCCATGTTATCTCCCATAGACATTTGACAGAGGGAACCGGAGCCTCGGAGGCGGGACTTATTCTTCAGAGGTCTATTGACTTCATCGTGGCTGGCACCTCTGACTTGGAGGAGGGCTTTATTTCGAATGACCAATAACAAGCCCAGCCCAAAGAATTGACGTTCATACGCATTTAAATGGTTGCTGGCAGTGGCAAGTACGGTCTATCACACAATTAAACGAGGATAAACGCTATGCATTTTTGTTGATTTATTTTGTATGTATAATAGTTGATTCAAAGTTGGCAGATATATTCGAGTGAATATTTCACAGAGGGGCGGCGCCCTAGCGAAAAACAGATTGAAAAACAGACATAGTTCAGCTTTTATATATATGGTGGAGGGACGGTAGAATGATCCATGTCAACCAACAACTAGGAAGTGAACAAGCTAACATGCTAGCCCTTTTGTAGCAGATCCATCGTGTGCTCGTGCCGCGGTCCAGCTGCGTGCTGGACATTCTTTCCGGGGAGATTCTCTGCTGCCGTGGCCACGCATCGCTAGGTCCGATGCCAAAAAAGCACCCCTCTCTCCGTTGCATTTGCTGTCGTTGGCAAATGTGTGCGTGAGCTTTCCTGCTGGTGTGTGCAGTATTGTGGAGCCTCTACCACGGGTACCTGTCGTCCTCTGCTGCACGTGTCGCCTCCTCAGGGTCACCCGCTGCACAGGGGTACCTGTCTCTGGTGCACCGTGGGGTGGGAGGGGGTACCTGTCTCTGGTGGGAGGGGGTACCTGTCTCTGGTGCACCGTGGGGTGGGAGGGGGGTACCTGTCTCTGGTGCACCGTGGGGTGGGAGGGGGGTACCTGTCTCTGGTGCACCGTGGGGTGGGAGGGGGGTACCTGTCTCTGGTGCACCGTGGGGTGGGAGGGGGGTACCTGTCTCTGGTGGGAGGGGGGTGGGAGGGGGTACCTGTCTCTGGTGCACCGTGGGGTGGGAGGGGGGTACCTGTCTCTGGTGCACCGTGGGGTGGGAGGGGGGTACCTGTCTCTGGTGGGAGGGGGGTGGGAGGGGGGTACCTGTCTCTGGTGCACCGTGGGGTGGGAGGGGGTACCTGTCTCTGGTGCACCGTGGGGTGGGAGGGGGTACCTGTCTCTGGTGGGAGGGGGTACCTGTCTCTGGTGCACCGTGGGGTGGGAGGGGGGTACCTGTCTCTGGTGCACCGTGGGGTGGGAGGGGGGTACCTGTCTCTGGTGCACCGTGGGGTGGGAGGGGGGTACCTGTCTCTGGTGGGAGGGGGGTGGGAGGGGGTACCTGTCTCTGGTGCACCGTGGGGTGGGAGGGGGGTACCTGTCTCTGGTGCACCGTGGGGTGGGAGGGGGGTACCTGTCTCTGGTGGGAGGGGGGTGGGAGGGGGGTACCTGTCTCTGGTGGGAGGGGGGTGGGAGGGGGGTACCTGTCTCTGGTGCACCGTGGGGTGGGAGGGGGTACCTGTCTCTGGTGCACCGTGGGGTGGGAGGGGGTACCTGTCTCTGGTGGGAGGGGGTACCTGTCTCTGGTGGGAGGGGGTACCTGTCTCTGGTGGGAGGGGGTACCTGTCTCTGGTGGGAGGGGGGTACCTGTCTCTGGTGCACCGTGGGGTGGGAGGGGGGTACCTGTCTCTGGTGCACCGTGGGGTGGGAGGGGGGTACCTGTCTCTGGTGCACCGTGGGGTGGGAGGGGGGTACCTGTCTCTGGTGGGAGGGGGGTGGGAGGGGGTACCTGTCTCTGGTGCACCGTGGGGTGGGAGGGGGGTACCTGTCTCTGGTGCACCGTGGGGTGGGAGGGGGGTACCTGTCTCTGGTGGGAGGGGGGTGGGAGGGGGGTACCTGTCTCTGGTGGGAGGGGGGTGGGAGGGGGGTACCTGTCTCTGGTGCACCGTGGGGTGGGAGGGGGTACCTGTCTCTGGTGCACCGTGGGGTGGGAGGGGGTACCTGTCTCTGGTGGGAGGGGGTACCTGTCTCTGGTGGGAGGGGGTACCTGTCTCTGGTGGGAGGGGGTACCTGTCTCTGGTGGGAGGGGGGTACCTGTCTCTGGTGCACCGTGGGGTGGGAGGGGGGTACCTGTCTCTGGTGCACCGTGGGGTGGGAGGGGGTACCTGTCTCTGGTGCACCGTGGGGTGGGAGGGGGTACCTGTCTTTGGTGGGAGGGGGTACCTGTCTCTGGTGGGAGGGGGGTGGGAGGGGGTACCTGTCTCTGGTGGGAGGGGGGTGGGAGGGGGTACCTGTCTCTGGTGGGAGGGGGGTGGGAGGGGGGTACCTGTCTCTGGTGGGCGGGGGGTACCTGTCTCTGGCGCACCGTGGGGTGGGAGGGGGTACCTGTCTCTGGTGCACCGTGGGGTGGGAGGGGGTACCTGTCTCTGGTGCACCGTGGGGTGGGAGGGGGGTACCTGTCTCTGGTGCACCGTGGGGTGGGAGGGGGTACCTGTCTCTGGTGGGAGGGGGTACCTGTCTCTGGCGCACCGTGGGGTGGGAGGGGGGTACCTGTCTCTGGTGGGAGGGGGGTGGCTGGCTGGTGTTACGTGCCTGGTCAGCTGTGTGTGTGTGTGTACAGTCAATACTCAAACCCAATGTTTTATGTACAAATAAAAAAATGTTTACATCATGAGCTCATTATTATTATGATCACAGCGTATTGCAGGCGGAGGATTACGATGCATTGTCGTGTGAGAGCATTATAACGCCCCCCCCGCCTCGCGATTGCAAATGCAACTCTGCCTCAAAACTATTGAGGCAGATTTGCATATGCAGAGTAAAAAAACACAACGGCTGTCTCTATTTTTAAAAGTGTCAAGTCATCTTCATCGTCGTCCTCCTCCCATCAAAGCCCATCATGTCTTTAAAGAGTTACTGACCACTGGCCCTCCCTGGCCCTCCCAGGCTGACCCCCCGCTGCTCGGGCCGGGCCACAGCCCGCACCAGAGCTGGGGAAGGGCTCAGCACTGCAGGGTGAGCAAAGCTCCATAAATGATTCAGTCATATTCTGCTCCAGAAATATAAAATAAAAGACATTGGCTCGCTGGCAGATGGAGGATATATATTTTTGATAAATGTTGCCAATGCAGCAAGCCTAAACATCACAGGTGACCGCTGAGAGTCACTGTCACTCTCTGGACGAGATATTGTAATGGCCGATTCATTATGTCACAATAACATTCTTCCGTCGTACATTTGGGCAATATATCACCAATGTCAGCTTTCTTCTCTAAAGATTTGGAAATGAAGGGCCATTCACATTACAGCGGGCAAGAGTATGTTATACAGGAGTGTACCATTGTACCACTTTACCATTTGATCATATTTTGTATATTTAATTTCTTAAATTCTTTATTTAATATCAAATTTCACTGTTGTTTTTTACCACTGTATCTTCTGTATCTATCTTTTTATACTCACCAAATACCCGAAAAGTGCAAAATAAAGCAATAATGCTCTTTCTGGTTGTGGAACCAATTGCTTTGAATACTGAGCAGCCCTTTGCTGGACCAAATCACAACTGCAACAGCCCTCTGTTATAACAGAGGGCTGTTATGACAGAGGGCTGTCATAACAGCCCTCTGTCATAACAGCCCTCTGTCATAACAGCCCTCTGTTATAGAGCACAGCACCAATGTTTCCCTCAACATTTTAACACCCGGCCTTATCATAACTGACCTTGATCAAACAATTGTGAAACAGCAGGAAGTCCCCCCAGGCCCCACGAAAACAAAATGTCATATGTTGTTCACTTAGCTCCCAGAGATTCACAAATGATTAGGTTGATACAACTTTGTTGGAAAAGTTCCAACAATGTTTTGACTGAGGTAGATAGTGTATGGCTGGAACTGTATTTACAACATGAAATCAAACCTCTTTTGGACATTTCCAGACAGCGAGGCCTGATCACTGATATATATGTGTTGTTCTCTTTCTTCGGCTAAAATCAATCTTGTGTCCTCTCTAAAAAGCTGCCTCTAATTCATTATTATGTAAATGGTCCATAAAGCCTAGACAGGTTTGCAGCCTTGGTTGGACAGTGACATTCTATTCTATTTGAATCTGCTTTAATCACATATTGGCCTTTTTGCAGTATGACTGCAAAAAGTCCACAAGTAATGCAAAATAATATAATTTATAGATGAATATGTTGTCATGTTGAGGTCTTTCACTTCTTCAAAGTGGATATTCTTTAATTGGCTAAGGAATACCTTCTGAAAACCGAGTGTACACCCATACAAGCATCACACGGGCTGTCAGTCAGGGTACACCCATACAAGCATCACAAACAAACAGGGATTTCCTCTCCTTAGAATGTTTTATATATGTGTGTTAACAGGTTGATCTATCCTTATATAGGTTATCTAACACTAGAGCCATCCAATGCCATAGCCACACTATATTAGAACATGACAGGAGCCGTCCGAGAGGTAAGCGTTGACAGACTGACCTGAGGCCGTACAGCACCGTGCCATCTGGATGCAGTCGGATCATGCGGTTCTTGACTGTCACCCCGTGGACGAAGGACTTCTTGTCATTGATGAAGTAGGTGTCTGGCACCCACAGCTGATCCGCCACCCTGTTGTCCAGGGTCAGGTTGAGGGGGATCCCGGTGTAAGAGAGACGCTTGTCCCTCCACGACTGCTGGAAGTACATGGTGATGGTGTAGTCCTGGAGGGGAGGCACAGCAGGCGTCACGAAAGCGGTTGCGTAGTAAATGTCAGCCACCCAGAGTTAGCATTCCCAGTGTGTGTTTGTGTTTGTGTGCCAGCGTGCGTGTGTGTGTGTGTGCGTGTGTGTGTGTGTGTGTGTGTGAGAGAGAGAGGAAGCAAGACAAGTATGGGAAATATGAAAAACTCATGAAATATGTTCATTGCAAGGTTGTGTTTTTGCAATTGACCTGCTAAAATTCCATATAGCATATATAGTAATAATATCGTCACCCTGTTAAAGTAATGGCCTATGTCATATTTTCAAGTTGTTCAGAAAACAGAAAAAACTGAACCATATATAGAGTATAATATACTCTATATATGGTTCAGTTTTTTCTGTTTTCTGAACAACTTGAAAATATGACTTAGGCCATTACTTTAAGAGGCTGACGATATTAAAGGGGAGAACCCCATCTAAGAACTAAGTAGCCTGAAATCAATTTAAAAGGTGTCACCCAAAGATACTTCACCTCTTCATCTTCCAGTACCAGCATTTTAATGGTTAGTGGTTATTTAATGGTTATTTACAGTCCATTTGAAGGCATCCCGCAAATGCCTTTTAAAACATACAGGAAATTCTGTCTTTAGGTAAAACGCCCGGCAAGAAATGAACATTATCTGATGCTTTGGGGACCAGCCTGTTCACATGACCACCACAGCTGATGTCTCCAACCTGCTCTGACCTCCAGTCCACATCCTTACAAAACCATTTGCTTTGACCTCCACACCCCGACGGACGCCACCGCAGGCGGGGCGCGGCGCCGGCTGCGCTGCCCTCCGTCAGGACGCGTTCCACTGAGTGGTTCATACAGCAGCGTCCTAATCACCATATCTATCTTTAGCTCAGTCGTTTGGCTTTTGTTTTGGTCCCTTTAGATATTATTTTGTTTTGTTCATTTGTATTTATTTTAGATTTGTTCGTTCAGATTTACTTTTGTTTTGGTCATTCAGATTTATTTGATTTGTGACGTTTAGATCAACTTTTCTTTGACGTTGTTGCAGGTTTAGGGGGATGGTAACCTCGGCCCGGTTCTTCTTTTTGGTCTTCCTATCGTAATGATTATAATCCCTACAGTTAGCTACAGTTACATGACTACAGTCAAACATTACGTTTACATTCACATCGCTAAATGAAGTCATCTCTTCATATTGCACGTAGGGTTGTGGTAGGAGTGGTGGAGTGACAGCACGCCTGCAAGAGTCACCTGGTGGCGTCTAGGGAGCGACCATGGAGACGTGGATGGAGAACGTTAAGTCATTTGTTTCTTCTTCTTTGTGATGTGGTCAGGACGGCTATGGAACCGGGAATATGTCACTTCTGATGCTATTAACTAGTGAACCTGAAAGATAACGTTTCTCAAGAATAAAAGATGATCCAGGAGTGAATCCATCCAGGACCGCGTCTCCTAGAGGGGGCCCTGGTCCAGGACCCTGTCTCCTAGAGGGGGCCCTGGTCCAGGACCCTGTCTCCTAGAGGGGGCCCTGGTCCAGGTCCAGGACCCTGTCTCCTAGAGGGGGCCCTGGTCCAGGACCCTGTCTCCTAGAGGGGGCCCTGGTCCAGGTCCAGGACCCTGTCTCCTAGAGGGGGCCCTGGTCCAGGTCCAGGACCCTGTCTCCTAGAGGGGGCCCTGGTCCAGGACCCTGTCTCCTAGAGGGGGCCCTGGTCCAGGACCCTGTCTCCTAGAGGGGGCCCTGGTCCTGGACCGCGTCTCCTAGAGGGGGCCCTGGTCCTGGACCGCGTCTCCTAGAGGGGGCCCTGGTCCAGGACCCTGTCTCCTAGAGGGGGCCCTGGTCCAGGACCCTGTCTCCTAGAGGGGGCCCTGGTCCTGGACCCTGTCTCCTAGAGGGGGTCCAGGTCCAGGACCCTGTCTCCTAGAGGGGGCCCTGGTCCAGGACCCTGTCTCCTAGAGGGGGCCCTGGTCCAGGACCCTGTCTCCTAGCGGGGGCCCTGGTCCAGGACCCTGTCTCCTAGAGGGGGCCCTGGTCCAGGACCCTGTCTCCTAGAGGGGGCCCTGGTCCAGGACCCTGTCTCCTAGAGGGGGCCCTGGTCCAGGACCCTGTCTCCTAGAGGGGGCCCTGGTCCAGGTCCAGGACCCTGTCTCCTAGAGGGGGCCCTGGTCCAGGACCCTGTCTCCTAGAGGGGGCCCTGGTCCAGGACCCTGTCTCCTAGAGGGGGCCCTGGTCCTGGACCCTGTCTCCTAGAGGGGGCCCTGGTCCAGGTCCAGGACCCTGTCTCCTAGAGGGGGCCCTGGTCCAGGTCCAGGACCCTGTCTCCTAGAGGGGGCCCTGGTCCAGGACCCTGTCTCCTAGAGGGGGCCCTGGTCCAGGTCCAGGACCCTGTCTCCTAGAGGGGGCCCTGGTCCTGGACCCTGTCTCCTAGAGGGGGCCCTGGTCCAGGACCCTGTCTCCTAGAGGGGGCCCTGGTCCAGGACCCTGTCTCCTAGAGGGGGCCCTGGTCCAGGACCCTGTCTCCTAGAGGGGGCCCTGGTCCAGGTCCAGGACCCTGTCTCCTAGAGGGGGCCCTGGTCCAGGTCCAGGACCCTGTCTCCTAGAGGGGGCCCTGGTCCAGGACCGTGTCTCCTAGAGGGGGCCCTGGTCCAGGACCGTGTCTCCTAGAGGGGGCCCTGGTCCAGGACCCTGTCTCCTAGAGGGGGCCCTGGTCCTGGTCCAGGACCCTGTCTCCTAGAGGGGGCCCTGGTCCAGGACCCTGTCTCCTAGAGGGGGCCCTGGTCCAGGACCCTGTCTCCTAGAGGGGGCCCTGGTCCAGGTCCAGGACCCTGTCTCCTAGAGGGGGCCCTGGTCCAGGACCCTGTCTCCTAGAGGGGGCCCTGGTCCAGGACCCTGTCTCCTAGAGGGGGCCCTGGTCCAGGACCCTGTCTCCTAGCGGGGCGGCCAGGCCCTGGTCCAGGACCCTGTCTCCTAGCGGGGCGGCCAGGCCCTGGTCCAGGTCCAGGACCCTGTCTCCTAGAGGGGGCCCTGGTCCAGGTCCAGGACCCTGTCTCCTAGCGGGGCGGCCAGGCCCTGGTCCAGGTCCAGGACCCTGTCTCCTAGAGGGGGCCCTGGTCCAGGACCCTGTCTCCTAGCGGGGCGGCCAGGCCCTGGTCCAGGTCCTGGACCCTGTCTCCTAGCGGGGCGGCCAGGCCCTGGTCCAGGCCCTGGTTCAGGTCCTGCTCCATGGGCTCCACTGTGTTGCAGAGCTGCAGTTTAACATTCCACTCACAGCACTCTTGGTTTTTCAGCATTAGTTGCACTTTGCAAAGATGCCTATGCAGGCACTTTAGAAACATGCTGGAGGGATATAAACTTTCCTTTAAAAAAAGATTTTGCTTTCTGTGAGGTAAAACACAATGATCAAATAAACACCGAGCACAACAATATCTAAACAATAATGCGTGTATGTTGCATTTTTTTTGTTAATCATGTTTTCAAACTAGTCATGATTATAATTAAAAGTCGGTCGGTAAAAAAAAGAATACAACCTCAAACCACCAATCCAAGTACTGACAATAATCCTTCCAGAATTGACTCCAGCACGTTCCCTCTGTATCAGACCGCGGTCCCGCTGACTGACAGGAGTTACGTTCACTGAGATGACGCTGGAATAAGAAACTGCTGTCTCATAAGACAGGCGTTTCTAATAACAGACGTTAAGGGGATAGAGAAAGAAGTGTGTCTTTGTGTGCACCTATGAGTGTGTGTGTGTGTGTGTGTGTGTGTGTGTGTGTGTGTGTGTGTTCAGCCTCCGAGGGGATGAATGCTTTCTTTGGAGCCTATTATTAGAAGCAGCTGTTCCTCTGTACGCCCACTTTGCCATCATCACTCTGGCACCTCAGGATTTCCACAGCAAAAATGATGTGCTGAACGTGAGGAGAATACTGTTTTGCTTATGAGCTGCGCTAATGCATGAGGAGGGAGAGGCAGAGAGAGAGCGAGGAAGAGAGAGAGGGAGAGAGACAGCAGTACTGCACCAAAATGCACTGCATTCAATATGCGGACATGAGGAGAAAACAAAAGGATGGCAATGCCCTTGGCATTTATCTCTGTTCCCTCAAACGTCCCCATTGTTGTACGCTCCCTATTCTCCCTGCTTCTCTTACTCTTGACCGTATTTTTCCCTCCATCTCAATTTCTCCCTTTCCGACTAGCTCCATATTTCACTGCAGCAAAGGGAGCCGGCGTGACAAACGTGGGCACTATGAGCGTCAGAGCGATGCGAGCCGTACTGCAGTGGGGCGCTGCTTGACCTAATTCCCCCCCAACGGTTCGTAGGCATCGTTACGGATGTGCAGTCCTTGAAGACATCAGAGGGAAACTCTTCTGCGACCCACGTTTGATCCGTGGCATTTAGTTTGGTCAATTTGATAACGCTAACTATGTACAAGGTCCTAATAAACGATCAGCTAATGAATATGATTTAAGAGCAACGAGATGTTAATTGAATTTCAAATAGTTGTAAATAATCAATTAAGCAATGCTCATACAAGTCTTTATAGTTTGGGGGGTCAGACCTACTTCTGAGACGCGGGCGTCAATTGTTTTTCACTTCTTGACGGTTTGGTATCAGCCTCCGTCATTGTTTCAGAGCCCAGACCCTTTTTAGCACAAATAAGCTACACATTCCATCTGAGACTGATGGTTTGGTTCTAGAAATCGGTGCTAACTGAACTGTAAAATATGAGCATCATTTTAAATGTATGCTCAAGCTGCACTGTATATATATATATATATATATATATATATATATATGTACATCTTCCTGTTAGCGATCTCTACAACAGTTACTGTCGTCGGTGGGGGAAAAGATTTACAGTGAAGAATTCGGCCGCGCTTTATTCTTGAGCAACTATCTATTTAAGATCATTTTTAATGAAATAGCTGCATTAAAAAAGGTAAATAGTGCAGGTATAACAACAATTAAATTAAATTAAGATAGGAACATGGTATAATTATTAATGATTTAACACCTATGATGCAATCTTAGGGCCTGTACAAGAAAAGTAGAATTCAGTGTTGATTGAGGACTATGGGAGTCAAAGTCTTAGCTATGTAAACTAAAAGGCTTGCAGTTCCTTTATAACAACAGGACATGCAACAAGTGTGAGACCTGTTCACTGTAATTAAATATTCAATGCTGAAGTACCCAACCGCACACAATAGCTGGTACAAAGGTGTGCTGGAATGGTACCGTGGCAACATGAACAACGTACACACTTCAACAAAGAACCAACTTCACCAAATTGGCCATACTATTTAAATAGGGATGGAGTCCATTGGCGTCTGACCACTGTCAATGAAACGGGAGGGCCGCGCTGCGGGAGCACGGAGCAGGAGGACATGGCTGAGGTGTGTGACACATACTGGGTGAATCGTAAGTAGTGAACCTCACATTAGGTATGCGTATATAACACCCACGGCACTTTACGTAATGTGTGCGTGTGTGTGTGTGTGCGTGCGTACACACACACACACACATGATGTTAGAGTCATGAGAACGATCAGTCATGTTTGGGTGTGATGGAAGTGGACGGATTCATGATGTGAACTAAAGGAACCAATGACACGTGTTAAAGAAAGGCGTCGAGAGGGGAGAGGACTCAAAGTCTGTGTACAGCAGGAAGCCAGGGGGGCGGAGTCAGCTGACGGCTCTCTGGCTCCGCCCACAATGCTCTTGATTGAAAATAAGCAAAATACACCATACACCAAAATACGCCCTTGCATACAGAGTCGAAGGTCGTCTGTGTGTGTGTGGGGCTAACCCCACCCCTCCACTGCCAGCGCGCGGCGCCCCCTGTGCTGCGGTGTGAGCAGCTCAGCGCTCCCTGGCGCTCAGCGTGTGGACCATAGTCACATTAAAAAACCTTCCTCTGACATTTTCCGTTGTGATTTTCCCCTCGTCAATCAGATAAATACGAGCTGAACTGGACTGTGCACATGGTATGAGACTCATACACATTTGAACCACACCGAGGTAGATTTTTTACGGCTTTAGCCTTTCAATAAATCAGTTTAACCAATCACAATAGGGTATGTTTGTCCAAGTCACCATGGACACATGTTGTAGGACACAGCGAGGAAACAGCCCGTTTAAGTTTCTCAACACACAGTCCTCTTATTGAACCGATAGTAAACCTAGAATTACTTAAGGGGATACATTGGCTGCTTTTGATAACATGTGTGTCTGTGTGCAGTTGTATCGCAACAGTTTTGGTTTCAGATACCAATTTTCTCAGACAGAGCGCTAGCCTACTCTAGTTATCAAACAAGGAAACAATCTGTTAAGAGGGTCCAACTTCTAGGAACCTTCTACTGCGGTATAACGCCACGGTGTGTGTTCCTCTAGGGGTCTCAGAGACTTCTACCACCCTGGTTAGTGGGGCACAACGATGGTACTAACACAAATGGGCCATAACCATGGGAATAACATGCCCTCCTACTTCCTATCACTCCTAGCCAGAAGCATTTTTATTTCATTTTATTTAAGATGTTGTTTTTTAAAATTTTTAACCGTTCATTGCGGGCTACTGTAGAAACTTGGTTGTTCTACATGGTGGTTGATATAAAGGGACCGTTCTAAGGTAACGAAAACACAACAATTCTTATTTTAATGGGATTATACACTATACACTATTATATTCACATTCTGCCGGTGAAGTCTGTTACACTAGATGCCACTAAATTCTACACACTGCACCTTAAAGCTAGTATTCCTGAGAACAAAATATAACACAACTCAAATTTGAATAAATAGCAGCAATCTTCTTTTAACTTTTCAGACACAAAATAAAAAAATTCCATTTTATTTACAAAAAAACACAATGTACTTTACTTAATTTTATTTTATTTAGTTTTCCCACCACTCAAATTACTGTTAGATGTTTTATGTGTAAAATGTTCAAAGCTCATTGCACCTGGTCGTTTGGGATTCAGATCACAGAGTTTGGAGTCAGGCTTGTGGGCGAGGGGCTCCGAGCTATCGGATGGTGACCAGGAGTCGCCTCCACTCAGTTCTGAGAGGGGTGCAGGTGCTGCTTGTGCTCACTATGCTCTTCTGGAAGAGTCTTGACTACAGGTGGAACGTGTCCGCGGTTCCTCCTGCTTCCTCCTCGGGAAACCGCAGACACAACAGGTTTCAGTAATCAGGCTGTGACTCGCTGGGTGCAGGGAGGAGTGGGAGCCAGTGGATGCTTACTGACCAGTAGAGTTGTGTCTGCCCTGACACAAGAGGAAGGTATCTCATGGGCAGCTTTTCTTTTTTTAAGTCTTTAAACTGCTGACTGTCGAGCATGAGTGTGTGTGGTGACCCATGTACAGAGGATTTTATCTTCAGTTTTGTGATGACTGAAAACGACGTGATCATACGGAGTCAGCCTCTCGTAGCGGCCGGAATATGAGGCTCCAAGCACACGGTAATGTTTACCATTTCACTCCACCGCAGACCGAGGTAGTCTCTGGACCGGGTGAAGCTGGTTCCTTCTACTGGGGGTTCTATAATGTACTCTGTCTGCAGCGACTGAGGGACTACTGCTCTGTGAGCCTTCATGATGATTCCCTCCTTGATAAGGAGCTCGTCTCTGGACTGGTGGGACGCTGCACTGCTCAGGAGGCCAACCCTGTGTCAGGGTGTTGCTGACGGTCAGTGAATCTTCTGCCGTGTGTCCTGCGTTCCTCCAGGCGAGGTGGATAACACATGGGTCATCGGCAGAAAGCTGTTCTCTTTGTTTTCTGAAGGGTGTATGTTCTTTGAGCCTGTGACAGGGAATTGGCCAGGTAAAGCATATGCTGTAGTCATGGCGGCAATGTGTAGATTCACCTGCTGCTGGGGATTGTGACGAGGGGCTGGTTACTATGGAGACTGGCTTACCATAGATAATATAATACTTTGAGCATGCAAAAAAAACAGCTACCAACCATTATTTCTCAATCTGTGCAGAACAGGTTTGGGTTTGGTTAGGGTTTGGGTTTGGGTTTGGTTAGGGTTAGGGTTAGGGTTTGGTTAGGGTTAGGGTTAGGGTTTGGGTTTGGTTAGGGTTTGGGTTTGGTTAGGGTTAGGGTTTGGGTTTGGTTAGGGTTAGGGTTTGGGTTTGGGTTTGGTTAGGGTTGTGGATACATGAAGATATGCTGCTGTATCTTGGTGGCACTTCAATTTACAATACACTGTGAACTTGCTACGAGCGTAAGTTTGGGATAAACTTCCTAGTAGTGATAGTTGACCATACCAAGAGATTGTCAACTTCTGGGACTTCTACGCCCTCTAGGACAGGCATCTCGCTGATTACCGTCATGGAAGAATCTGGATTCATCTGCGTTGAGGCCTTTGCTGGTAGGTAGATGACCAACATGGTTGACCTGATTCAGCCGGAGCCTCCTCTTGAGGGGGATGTGTCTCAGGAGCCTCCTCTTGAGGGGGATGTGTCTCAGGAGCCTCCTCTTGAGGGGGATGTGTCTCAGGAGCCTCCTCTTGAGGGGGATGTGTCTCAGGAGCCTCCTCTTGAGGGGGATGTGTCTCAGGAGCCTCCTCTTGAGGGGGATGTGTCTCAGGAGCCTCCTCTTGAGGGGGATGTGTCTCAGGAGCCTCCTCTTGAGGGGGACGTGTCTCAGACTTTTCCAGACATGGACAATTTAGCACTTTCTTTAATTCATATCAGCACTGGGGAATACGGCATATATCTGTTTGACTGAACTCTGGAATACCTCCATGGACAAATTAATTCCAAAGGGCAACCTGAGAATGTACCGAGTGTACCGTCGGAGCGGTGTGACAGAGGTGTTTATGAGCGATTACTTATGGTTTGTGGAGACTTGCCAAAAGGAGCTCATCTGTCCAGACCTGAGAAGACTGTGGCGTTTGACATTTATGATGCAACCTCTCCGCCAGTACGTGTGAGCCTCCCCGGGGTCAATGCGTATGTCTTTAGTTTGCTCCTTGTTCATTTTCGCCATGGATGACGTCCACTCAAATAGCTCGGAGCCAAGAATGATTCTATCTCTCCCATCCTGTCAAGCACTGCTTTTACTCTGCACTGCATGGCTATCGGGTATCTTGACATTTGTCTCTTGCTACAGGTAAGCAACAGATATTGGACATCAAACAATTATCCCCGATTAAGATGGGGCAATTATCCTACATTGAAATGTTGTAGTTTATAAAACTCATGGGCAGTCTTTTCCAAATGTGTTAATACTAATTTATTTATAATTGTAAACTTTATTAACATGTGCCACATACTTAATTCAATCAGCACCTTTTCACATATAGATCTCTAGGCTGCTTCGTTAGGACTACTTTGATGTTTGAACGAGAGAACAAGCAGCTCACTGAGTCACCCTGACTACCTGTCCTCCCTGCAGGCCATGTTCACCACTGAGAACACCATTACTGCTTGTTGTGGTCTGTTCTGTTTAGGTACATTCATAGCTCCATGTCAAGGCAAGCAATTTGGTTATGACGGTATCCATAGACATTATGCTTATAAAAACAAAATACAGTGTCTGGGGGAAATGCGCAAAATCGTTTTTTTAAATGCTGACTCATGATTGTGACATGACCCAGACAGTTGTGGCAAGCTGGGAATGTGCATAGGAGAAGGTATAGCTACAAGGAGGAGAAGGTATAGCTACAAGGAGGAGAAGGTATCGCTACAAGGAGGAGAAGGTATAGCTACAAGGAGGAGAAGGTATCGCTACAAGGAGGAGAAGGTATCGCTACAAGGAGGAGAAGGTATCGCTACAAGGAGGAGAAGGTATCGCTACAAGGAGGAGAAGGTATCGCTACAAGGAGGAGAAGGTATCGCTACAAGGAGGAGAAGGTATCGCTACAAGGAGGAGAAGGCGGCTTTTAAAAAAGGCTGCAAACGCTAATATTACTTAATACAAAAACAGTGTTTTTACATTTAGCCCTAGTGGATTGATTTCATTCCCACTTTATGCGCAAACTGGGGATTTCCAGGCATTTATTCTTCTCTTATATACACACAGTTTTCTGTTATGTTTTGATTTAAAGCACATATAAATATAATTTTAAATCCTGTGTATCTCCGGCACCAACCTCACCAGTCCCAACAAGGTTTGAATACTAATGAAAATAAATGACATATTTACTTATTTGAAGCTTTTGCCCAAAAAAATGCTAATGAGTGAAAATAACACCCTCAGTGTACAAAACTCAAACTGCAAACTCAAACTGCGACTGCAGCAAAACAACCACCACATGCCTTCTCACTGTATCTCCACGTTGACAACCCCTCTGCATGCTCTGGCTTACAGATGAAGAGGAAGTAAGCCTGGGATAAGGAGACGTGATGGATGTGATGAAAGACAAAAGGTAGTCTCTTTTTTCTTTCATAGTTTTCCACAGGTCAGACCGCTGCAAAGACCAGTTGAAAGAAGCTGATCACATTAAACGTTAAGCCCCGAGCAACCATCGAACCAAGCCCTCATGTTCCACCCTCTGACACTGCCCGGCAGAGAGAGGTCGGCCCAGGCATTCCGTCTCCATTCGATGGAATGCAATGATTATCCACATAATTGGATGGAAGTCCATTAACCTCATGCATAATGGCTCTGGAGTGGACCTGCTAACGTCCGGAAATCCAAGTTGTTAAAAGCCCCCTAAGTTGGGCCATGGCTGGACTCAGATGAGCAACAAAATGCTTGCTGGCATATCTTATCCAGAAACAGCAAAATGGCACTTAGATCAAAACGTAGACCAGGTGAATGAATCAAGAAAGCTGCACGTTGAATTTTTTTAGTTTTTTTTTTTAGGTGCAGCAAATGGTGGAGCAAATGAAGAAACTGGGTTTAAATGAATCTTGCAGCGTTCATAGAGCTAGAGTTCCCTCACTCATCTATCATCACTTCCCTTTTGTACATTTCTAGAAACGTTATTGCTGCAGCACAGTTTATTTAAGGCAAAGTAAGGCAGGAAGATGTCACATACATTCACACTCTCTCTCTTTCTCTCTCACTCTCTCTCTCTCTATATATATATATATACATCCATATATTTATATATCCATTCATATAGATTTAGATATAAATTTATATGTAGAACAGACATGTTACATTTTGCGATCGTGGGCAGATTGGGCAACATTGCTGTGCATTTGAGGACATTTTTTATTCAAACTCTCTGCACTACTGGTCAAATCTCATCTCTTTGTGCATTGCTGGTGCATAACAATATACACACAAACAGAAGATTTCAGTCAAACTTGTGGTGAACTTTAAGACATCTTTGCAGTTTGGTACAATAACTGTTAGTACAATTGATGTTAAAAAACTGCAATTTAAAATGAGGTTGGATATCCATCTGCAAATACAACGGATAAAGTGGCTTATTATGTCCATGATTGATATATGAACCAGCACTGTGAATGTGTGGATAATATACAAAGACTGGCAGTGCCTGACCCCCAGACCAACGCTGTAGTACATATACAACATCTAGATCCACTTAGAACTGTTAGCACACTTCAGAATTATCCGGGGGCAGCCGGAGAACAACGGCGTTGGCTGCGGCTCTCCTTCATGTCTCACGTTGCATCAATCGTCTCACCTTCTCCCAGCTTTCCTTGTGACAGCGGATCTTGTCTGGTGTCTAAGACTGTACATGTCTCACAATGATCTGAAATCGCCCTTTAAACTTCTCCCCAACTGACAAGACCACAATAACCTGACAAGCATACAGGCATCAGGTCACCCCCCAACTCTGACTCGATATGCAATGAAGACCCTGGATACTGTCTCCGTTTTCATCTGAGCAGCTAGAAGGTCATTAACTGGCATTGGAACCACAATGAAAAAAAGATGTGCGAAATGACTGGACACGTGTGAACTTTTCACAATTTGCCCGAAATAATTCATGTTTTTCACTTATAACTGCAGCAAACATCGCGACAAATCGTACTTATAAACAACGTGAGTGATTGTATCTAGTCACAACATTTCCGTAACAAGTAGACATTATCTTCAACGCTCTATCCAACAATATTCAAGGGTAACATGACAAATATATATAAATAAATAAAATGACAAATAAACACTCGTATCAAAAGTACTACACGCACTAACACGTCACTGGCTGCCTCTGTAACGAACATACTTAGTTATAAAGCACACATTTGAAATAAAATAGGATCAGGCATAATGACCGCCCTTTGTCCACAGATATGAGCCGTGCTGCTCATACACCCAGTGACAGCCCTACATACCAGTAAGAATAGGGGAGAGGGGAACTAAAGGTCAGTCTAAATGACCTGCTTTGGTCTTTTAATTGAGTGAAGGTTAAAGTTTGAATAAGGAAAATATGTAAAAAGTTCAAACATTAGGTTGAAGGCCGTGCCCATGCAGTGACTTTAGACGGGTCTGTGTTGGCCAAAGATCACCTGGACGGCCTCGCCAGGCCAGTGAGCATGTTCAGCTAATTGAGCAGCCTAGGCTTACTTCAAATATCACGTATTGCAATGACTTTTCTTTTATCTTCTATGCTCATCAACTCCATTAAATACGGTTGTATCTCACCATGAATATGAATAAAATGTGTCTGCATGGGTTTGGCGTGAATGAGGTTAGACACATGCTCCTCATAAGGTGACCTGGAACATGTCAAGGTGTCGCTCTCCTTTACGTTCTACATTCTGCACTGCGTGCACTTCTCTGTAACATGTCAACAGATGGCCATTAGCAAACTAACTGACATGGCACATGTTCACTGAGGATGGCTGTGTGTGCGTGTGTGAGACTGAGTGAGTGAGTGACTGCGTGTGTGTGTGTGTGTGTGTGTGTGTGCGCGCGCAAATGTATTTGTGTGTGTGTGTGTGTGTGTGTGTGTGAGAGTGTGTGTGTGTGTGTGTGAGAGTGGGTGTGAGAGTGAGTGAGTGAGTGAGTGAGTGAGTGAGTGAGTGAGTGTGCTGCTATTCCGCGTTTAAATGCTCAGTGGTCATATAAACGATGGTGATAGTGAAGCAGATAGCTATTTCTGTCTCAACATGGGTCCTATCCCCCTTTGACATAGCTTGCCATGCGATTGTGTGTGTGTGTGTGTGTGTGTGTGTGTGTGTGTGTGTGTGTGTGTGTGTGTGTGTGTGGGTGGACAGAATAGCTGAGAAGTCATTTTTGACAAAAGATGGAGGACACCTAAAACCCCTAATGTCTCTCCCCCTGTCTTCCCCTGTCTCCCCCTGTCTCCCCCTGTCTCTCCCTGTCTCTCCCTGTCCTGTGTCTCCCCCTGTCTCCCCCTGTCTCCCCCTGTCTCTCCCTGTCCTGTGTCTCCCCCTCTCTCCCCCTGTCTCCCCCTGTCTCCCCCTGTCTCCCCCTGTCTCTCCCTGTCCTGTGTCTCCCCCTGTCTCCCCCTGTCTCCCCCTGTCTCTCCCTGTCCTGTGTCTCCCCCTGTCTCCCCCTGTCTCCCCCTGTCTCCCCCTGTCCTGTGTCTCTCTCTGCCTGGTGCCTGGTGATTGGCCGACCGGATGCATATGAATTGCTTTGACACGTTGCGTTTTGGTCCGTGGTGGAAGGCGGGCGAATGTGTGTTTCAGAGAACACATTGCACCAAGCATATGTCCCCGGGCCGGTGTGTGTGTGTGTGTGCTGAGAGCGGTGATAAGATGCGCTAGGTGTTTCTAATGTCCTCCACGCACGCTGGTCACACATGTTCCACTCAGATCACTGCGGTCACTCACCATGTTGACTTCTGACACCATGTCGATGCTGGCGATGTCTATGCTCATACCGACGTCCACCGGAGCACCTTGGGAATAGGACGAGAGTGGATTCAGTTGCTGCACTAAGATGATCATCATGATGATCAATGGATGTTGTCCATTTTGCCAAAACGCGTTTACCTCCAAAGTCAGGCCTCAGACGAATGTCATAACCCTTCAGTAGTTTGTCCACGGTGGCTTTCACATAGGACATGTTGCTGGGCTCGTTGGCGCTGAGGGGGGGTGGGGGAGGGGGGGGGGGGGTGCAGAATGGATGAGAACTATGAAATAACAGTTTAAAGGAATCAAAATGCGCTCTCTGAAGGACATCATGCAGTCATGCGGTGTTGGAGTGTTTTTTGGGTTACCTCTGCGCACCGCAGACCATGGCCACAAGGAGGGACAGACAGCCGACCCCCCACCGTCCGCGGTCCTGAGTCGTCCACATCACTCTGATCCTGGAGACGACTATATATATAATATAAAGATATGAACGATAGAACTTAGTCCCCGGTTGTCCAGTTACTGCAAAACCAACGCATGCGCGCTGTCATCGACATGAAAGCCAAATGTCCTATTCGAGATGAATCGGAGTGCAAAAGAAAACGGGTGCACCGGTGTCACCTGGAGTGGAGCAGACGTTATAGCGCAGGAGAAAAGGCGCATAGGTTCTGTCAGTGGATCCAGACCCGGTTCAGTCTGCTAAGGAGGCCATCCCCTCCGGCGTCCTCCAGCCTTTCAGCAGCAGTGTCCCGCAGCACGAATGTGCATCAGGCTCATCTCGGTGGGCTGTAGTGTCGTTCTTCTGAAGGTCTCCAGATATGAAGCAGTGAGGAGATCACCTCTAGTCACCTAGAAGAGGAGCATCGTGCAGCCCGAGCACGTCTGGAGAGCTGCTGCGCATTGTGCCTGTAGTACCTGCGCGCCCCCGCTGCGCGCCCCCGCTCCTCCTCGGATTCACGTCACTGGCTCCACACGCCACAGAGTTCACCATGTGTTCAACAAATTCACCAAGACATGTTTCAGGAATTAAAATCCATAGACTAATAATGATAAATTAAATGGGGACAATCCCTTAAAGCGCGGAGGAGGCTGGCGGACGACGTGTGTTCCGATAACGTGTTGTTAGTCCGGTGGAAGTCAGCTGTGACGCTTCGTCTCTGGGCCCGAACAGCCGAAGCCTCACTCGGGATCAATCCCCCCTCGGGAGGAGCTGGACAGGAGGGGAGGAGGGGGAGGAGGAGGGGGAGGCGAGGGGAGGAGGAGGGGGACGCGAGGGGAGGAGGGGGAGGGGGAGAGGAGGAGAAGGAGGTGGAGGGGGAGGCAAGGGGAGGGGGAGAGGAGGAGAAGGAGGGGGAGGCGCGGGGAGGAGGGGAGGAGGAGAAGGAGGGGGAGGAGAGGAGGAAGAGCAGAAGAGGAGGAGAAGGGGGTATTGCGTGTGCATGTGTGTTTGCGTGCAAGCCTGCGTGCGTGTGTGTGCGTGCATGCATGCGTGCGTGTGTGTGTGTGTGTGTGCGTGTGTGTGCGTGTGTGACTATATATCTTAGGAAGGCAAATATCCTAAAAGTTCCGGAATGGGCAATGGTTGAACCTGTTTCACATCATAATGTCATGAAAGCCTTTCTTACACTCGTCTCTACCACTGAAAGGCTTCACTCCCACCAGAGGACTGGAGCCCTGAAGGCCTCCAGACAGGCTGGACCACCAGGGGCACAGATCAGATGAAGCATCAAACTTAAGCTATATTTGTATTTGCCAGTGGCCTCTCGATGTGGCATATACTGGCAGAATTACTTATTGTTTTTGTTACAATTTGTGACAATTGTATTGTTAATAATCATTAAAACCCTGATGTCATCAGAAATGTACGTTCATTTACCAGCAGGTTTCTCATGGTGATAGATGATAACTATTGGATGGCTGTATTGTCTGTGTTGCGTCACCTTTTATTGCGGCATTTCTATCATAATCATGTTTGGCGTCACAGTATACGTCTTGCTCTACACACGGTGTGCATCTCTTCATCAGAAGGCCTGCTTGTACTTCATCCCCCCTAAGCCTCCATACCATCTACTACATCCTCCATACAAGCTCCTCCATACATAACAATCCATTCAATTATAAATTTAACATCAAACTCAACATTTTAATTGGCCTGTTAATCCTATTGGAAATTCTCATTCATATTAAACTTTAGAACTCTTGCCAGTAGAGGGCCTCATAGTGCACACAAACACACACACACACACACACACGCACGCACGCACACACACAACACACACACACACCACACACACACACACCCACCCACCCGTACACACACACATACACACACACACACGCACGCACACACACACACACAGACACACACGCACACACACACACACACACACGCACACATTGATAGACAGAATATATAGAAATAGGATATAGGATGGCTCACATTCTATCATATCTACATATACTGTGACGCGCAGAGCCCAACACCCCTGAAGCATCACCTCTGAAGGTGTGAAGGAGCCTCATCTGCACCATGGATAGAGAGACTGCTGTATGTCAGAGTCTGTCTGTCGGCCTGTTGTGACAGTCAGAAGACCTGTTGTTGTGACAGTCAGAAGGCCTGTTGTTGTGACAGTCAGAAGACCTGTTGTTGTGACAGTCAGAAGGCCTGTTGTTGTGACAGTCAGAAGACCTGTTGTTGTGACAGTCAGAAGACCTGTTGTTGTGACAGTCAGAAGGCCTGTTGTTGTGACAGTCAGAAGACCTGTTGTTGTGACAGTCAGACAGCCTGTTGTTGTGACAGTCAGAAGACCTGTTGTTGTGACAGTCAGAAGGCCTGTTGTTGTGACAGTCAGAAGACCTGTTGTTGTGACAGTCAGAAGACCTGTTGTTGTGACAGTCAGAAGGCCTGTTGTTGTGACAGTCAGAAGACCTGTTGTTGTGACAGTCAGAAGACCTGTTGTTGTGACAGTCAGAAGGCCTGTTGTTGTGACAGTCAGAAGACCTGTTGTTGTGACAGTCAGAAGGCCTGTTGTTGTGACAGTCAGAAGACTGTTGTTGTGACAGTCAGACAGCCTGTTGTTGTGACAGTCAGAAGACCTGTTGTTGTGACAGTCAGAAGGCCTGTTTGTTGTGACAGTCAGAAGACCTGTTGTTGTGACAGTCAGACAGCCTGTTGTTGTGACAGTCAGAAGACCTGTTGTTGTGACAGTCAGAAGGCCTGTTGTTGTGACAGTCAGAAGACCTGTTGTTGTGGACAGTCAGAAGGCCTGTTGTGACAGTCAGAAGGCCTGTTGTTGTGAACAGTCAGAAGGCCTGTTGTTGTGACAGTCAGAAGACCTGTTGTTGTGACAGTCAGAAGGCCTGTTGTTGTGAACAGTCAGAAGGCTGTTGTTGTGACAGTCAGAAGACCTGTTGTTGTGACAGTCAGAAGGCCTGTTGTTGTGACAGTCAGAAGACCTGTTGTTGTGACAGTCAGAAGGCCTGTTGTTGTGACAGTCGGAAGACCTGTTGTGCACAGTAGGAAGGCCTGTTGTTGTGACAGTCAGAAGACCTGTTGTTGTGACAGTCAGAAGACCTGTTGTGGACAGTAGGAAGGCCTGTTGTTGTGACAGTCAGAAGGCCTGTTGTTGTGACAGTAGGAAGGCCTGTTGTTGTGACAGTCAGAAGACCTGTTGTGGACAGTAGGAAGGCCTGTTATAGACAGTCTGAAGCCCTGTTGTGATAAACCGCAAGCTTTGGTTATTGATGGTGCTCTCTTACCATTCGTTCACACCAAAATGGAAATTGAGTTTGCTCGTGCGAGTAGTACTCACGGGAGTGATTTGTGCAAGTTTGATCTTTCAAATTTACTCGTGTGAGTGTAGGAGGAGGGCTTTCCTCTTGTGACTGCCTAAGTTTCTTTCCAAACGACGCAGTCGTTTAGGATTCATAATATTATCGGGGGCACACACAGCTTTGGCCCTGATATTATATATTATATTATATAGATATTTATATATTATATTATATAATATCATCATCTTTCTCCTCCAAGCTGCGGTTCACTCGCTGATTGGCTGTTACGTTACGTTATGTCAAATCTTGCAGCAGGTTTTTCTAGCGACAAAAGTCGTCTGATACGCGTCTCTACGTTGACTTTGTATGGAGTCGCGTCTTTTTCGGTGTGAACGCGGCATTAGCGCTGCTGTAGTTCTATAGCCATTTCACATGCAGAGTTTCATAGTGTTCACAAGTCAAACAAGTCAAATGTGCTTACAATATAGTGTATAGTGTAGTGTATAGATTTGTATTTATATATTCACATTCACACTAATTTTTATTACCAGCAGAGGGCAATATCTCTCTCTCTCTCTCTCTCTCTCTCTCTCTCTCTCTCTCTCTCTCTCTCTCTCTCTCTCTCTCTCTCTCTCTCTCTCTCTCTCTCTCTCTCTCTCTCTCTCTCTCTCTCTTCTCCTCTCTCTCTCTCTCTCTCTCTCTCTCTCTCTCTCTCTCTCTCTCTCTCTCTCTAGTGCCATTATGCCCTCTACTGGTATTAAGATTTCCAAAGGTGTTGCTTTACAAATGGTCCTGTTTGACACATTCATATTTATAACCACAGTTAAACTATTCTGTGCATTTTCTATCTTCCCATCTTCAAATACACACTGCACATACATCATTCAGTAGTGACATTTTTTTTTTACTTTAAATAAATGTACGTGCATGCATCTGATGAGACATACAGAATATATGATACCGTTTTGTGCAAAAATAGAATACACATAAAAACAATGCAAACAAATTTCAATCAATTCTGTAGAATCAAGCATTGTTTAAATGTAATTGAAATTTATACCAAAGATAAAATATAGTACATAATATACACACACTTTTGGTTGATCTAAGATCACGTTGAAGTGGTGGACACAAAGCTTAATGTTCTCCTGTGTT
>NC_140287.1:1679857-1892996 GCF_964030765.1 Micromesistius poutassou
CTTCAAAGCGGCCCAGGGACTCGACTCTTGGCTCTTAATTTAAGCTGTTTTGTTAGTTTAAGCCTACAGATTCCACATTCCAGTATTGCTTGACAAGACAGGTAATTGATATTATGATTATATGACGATATACAGTAGCCTAACATGTTTTGAAATGCACATTTAGATCATGATCTTATATCTTACGGTGTTAGGGGGGGGGGGGGGGGAACAGAACAGCTGGTGCCTTCCATGTGTGAGCCTACAAAGACACACGTTTATAAACTGAATTCATCAGTGTTTTTAATCGGGTCGAATCAGCCATACGTGTGACGCTCTGGGCCGACGGATCTCCCTTCACCGGTGACCGAATGAGGAGAGACGCGCGTCACTGGTGACGATATCAGGAGAGACGCGCCACAAGTGGTCCACAGAGGTTCATCCAAAGTTGCGTTCTGTGCACATCTGCAAACACATATATTACTCTAGATCCTTTTGGCACCATTTGGATATGCGGACGGGGATTGTGTTGGAGAGACGCATGCACACTCCTTATAGAAGGATGCCTTTAATAAGACGTGTATTGGATCTGAGTCCTGCTCACCTCGGATCACCTGCAGGGTCCAACATTGGCATCCGTTGTAGGATACGATGCACATCTTTGTGGTATGTAACAATTATATAGCGCTATTGCTTTTCATCAAGCTTTACCTACAAAGCAAGTTAATCAGGAACACGTTCCTATTCATCATAAACGGGAAGAGGCGACTTACCTCCTGCATAACAGCTCACTTTAATTGCAATTTATTTTGGATTTCAATAATATAAACTGATTCTGCATGCTGCGGATTATTGCTTAGTTGACAAATGAGGAAACATGATCATGACGCTCTGCTCACCGCAGTGAGACGGTCCTGACTGTGGAGGATTACTGCCAGCATGAGGCGGCACTGGTCCCTCCTAGTGGCTCTTCTCTCCTCCGTGTTGACACCACGGTGAGTATCAGCCTCGATCTGCACATCTGCTGCAGATGCTTTATACCCACTGATGGTTTAAGACCTTAGAATCCATTTTTCAGTGCTAATAATATATAATATATATATATATATGTATATAATAACGCCATTGACTAATTGGAATTAATAGTTAATCAATCGTATTTACAGTGTGAAGGATATTTATTATCTATCATTCTGCCAGTTATCACGTCATAAACATTTTTTTTACATTTTTAAAGCATGGGGCTAAATATACAATGGATAATATAGCTATTTTTGGTGTGAAATACTTATTTACTTTAGTTTATTTTCTTCAGAAAGGAAAGAATACAATCGATTATTTTACTTATGTTCGAAAAACAAAACATCAAGTCAAGTCGCCTCTTTTTGCATTTTTTTGTTGTTCGTGTAGATCGAACGCAGAATCCAATAAAACCAATGTCTTCAAAAACAACATCAAGACCTTTACCAAAATCCTGGACAGCTTGTTGGACGGCTATGACAACCGGCTCCGCCCCGGGCTGGGAGGTGAGGAACACTGACCTGCAGTCCAGTGACTCGTCTGGAGTCTCATCACCCTTTCACCACGTCTAGTGTCAACGCCTCAACCTGCGGTGACTTCCGGTCAGAGTGGGATTGCTCAATGGGTGACTTCTGTCTTAGTGTCAGGCTCAACACATAGTCTCATCTCATTCATTCAGCTCATCTCATTCATTCATCTCACACTAACACAACCGTGATGAAACAAATGTATTCAAAGGCGTTCTATCCATCGAAAGACAGAAGCTACATGCTTTGAATGTGTTTCAAATTAAGAACCTCTCTTTTTTAATCATTGTTAATGAGGTGAAGCTGTGGCCACATTGTCGTTAGAGGGTTAAAATAGATTGTGCTCTGAAGTGATAAAATTAACCCAAACATTTACCCATGAGGACCATACGTCAGCCAGGACGCATACGTCTAGGACGTATATATGCAGTATTTCACTACATCACCTCTCCTAATACGATTTATTAAAGATTACAATAAGTATAGGTCCTTAAACCTGCTGCAGGGGAGATTTCAAAGGGTTGGGAAGAGAGATAGAGAGAGCATCAAAGAGCATAAAACACTCCGCTCCCTCTAATCCTATATTTCTCCACCATTGAGGAGTGATCTGTTATTGAAGGCAGATGGATTCCTCAAGCCATCTTGGGGGAAGCGATGTCCTTATTGATAAGAAATGATCATATAGACACGGTCTATATGATCTCTGTAGTTATTTCAGTAGGTTTCTTTGAGTCAACTCGGCGATACTAATGTTTACGTAATATTATTTACTACGTAATGTTACTAATGTTTACGTAATATTATTTACTACGAAATGTTACTAATGTTTACGTAATATTATTTACTACGAAATGTTACTAATGTTTACGTAGTATTATTTACTACGTAATGTTACTAATGTTTACGGAATATTATTTACTACGTAATGTTAGTAATGTTTACGTAGTATTGTTTACTAATGATACTGATGTTTACATAGTTTTGTTTACTATGTAATGATACTAATGTTTACGTAGTATTGTTTACTATGTAATGATACTAATGTTTACGTAGTATTGTTTACTATGTAATGATACTGATGTTTATGTAGTATTGTTTACTATGTAATGTTACTAATGTTTACGTAATATTATTTACTACGTAATGTTACTAATGTTTACGTAGTATTGTTTACTACGTAATGATACTAATGTTTACGTAGTATTGTTTACTACGTAATGTTAGTAATGTTTATGTAGTATTGTTTACTACGTAATGTTAGTAATGTTTATGTAGTATTGTTTACTACGTAATGTTAGTAATGTTTATGTAGTATTGTTTACTACGTAATGTTAGTAATGTTTATGTAGTATTGTTTACTAATCCCAATTATTTTTCCCCATCCTTATATTCTGTGAAAGCTTTTTAATATGAAGTTAGTTTTCATTACATCTTACATCACACATGTTGACCTTAACCTTCTTTATTAAAACATTTGAAATACTTCTCATGATGCATTAGACTAAAATATACGTTTGATCCCAGTGATTTTCCTCGTTGTTTCATAGACCGGGTTACCGAGGTGAAGACAAACATCTACGTCACCAGCTTTGGGCCGGTCTCCGACACCGACATGGTACGGCTCATTAAAGCCTTTTCCATTTGATATCGTTCACAAAGTATTATGCTTTATTACAGCAATCAGTATTTGGAAGAAGCTAAATGGTACACTTTACAATAAGGGTACAATAATTAACCATTCATTAAGTTAATGCAGTAATAAGCATTTTAGTATAGCATTAGTATTGTGGCTAGTGTAAGGTAGGGTTGGCTTTAGGGTTTGGTTTGAGGCTCAGGGTTTACTATTTGATCCAGTTTCAGGGTTTGGTTTGAGGCTCAGGGTTTACTATTTGATCCAGTTTCAGGGTTTGGTTTGAGGCTCAGGGTTTACTATTTGATCCAGTTTTAGGGTTTTGGTTTTGGGTTCTAGGGTTTGGTTTTAGCGTTATTTTTTCAGGTTTTGGTTATGTTTTAGGATTTGGATTCTGGTTCAAAGATTTGGTTTTGATGTCAGTGTTTTCTATTATTTTAGTGTCAACCGTGTCAGTAGTTTAAACTGTGTGGAAACAACAGCGAGATTGTTGTGTCGACATGGTTGGTTTCCTTACAAAGTAAAACTCGATAACTTGTCTACTTGCCATTTTAAGACTTAACAATTTTACCAGCTTCAGCTCTCACTTGTCTCCTTTTTCCCGCTGGAATAGAACGTATCTCTGGATTATGAAGACACTTGCATAAACATTCCCTTTGATTTTAATCATATTACTACTCGTAATTACTACTCGTTTTTTGCTAGTTACATAACGTTCATTTTAATCAGGGTTAGAATGTAATTTGAGTGTTTGTTCTATAGTTATTGTTCTATAGTAATATATATATATATATATATATATATATATATATATATATAACCATCACCATGGCTCCACTGGTCGTACCCTGAGCTCCCTCTGTGTGTGAGGGGAGCCGGTCCTTATCTGCAGAGCAAATGAAACGCTGACCCCAGGCTGTAGTGTTACTGGTTTTAAGGGTTCCTATTTGGGCTAGGTTTAAGGGTTATCATTCACCTGAATGTACTAATGTACTAATGTACTAAACAACTAATGTTTAGTTGTTTGTTTTTGATTCTAGGGTTTGGTTTTACGGTTAGGGTTGAGGTTAGGGTTAGTATCAGGGTTAACCCTAACTCTTTTAAATCATGTATACATTAAAACAGTAATTAACATGAACAACATTAGAAACTCAACTGAATTTAAAAAATGTATTCACCTCTTTGAAATTGAATCATGACATTTCAAGTTGTACTAATGCAAAAACATGATAAAGAAAGCAAAGTAATTCTAATTCTGATACATAAATTAAAAATTAAAAGTTCAATATTTATTACTCGTAGAGCAGGGTTTGAAATAGTGCGGTCGCGGCCCTGGGGCGGGTGGGCTTCAGTCACGGGTTTTTTATGCAATTTCACATGCATTCAGTGTCCATGGCTGACCTGTCCTTGGTGCTACTGCTGCTCACATTTTAATGGCTTGAAATTTCTAGTCCATATTTTGCCCACTTGAATATAAGTCATGAATATCGTATTGCCAATATCTGCAACTTGAATTTTTTTATCTGTATTAATCAACTTAAACATTTGGTTTGAAATCGTGTTTTGAAATGGTTTTACTTGAAATGCTGTTTGAATCTCAAAGAGGTGAATTAAAAGATGACCTTGTATTTAAGTATTATATTTCAATGTCATGAATTCAATGGTGTTCACATTTCCATATACAAAATCCAATGGCTCTTAAAACATAAAACATTATGGGCAGAGATTTCCTTCCATAGTTAGCACTTCGCAGCTAAACATAAATATGCCCTCCATTCTACTATTTGGGTTTGTACAATGCAAAAACCATTGATGTTTCAGAAATGATATCTTGATTCTGTTTGAAAAAAACCCAGACCTCTTTCTTTAATCCTGAATAAATGGTAGTTCTGCCATGCTAGATTAGTTCATCGTTGAAACCTTGTATTTCAGAAGGGTGATGTCACACACACACACACACACACACACACACACACACACACACACACACACACACACACACACACACACACACACACACACACACACACACACACACACAGTGGATATACAGTATATGTATGCACAGTTTCAGTCAAATAAAGCCGTAGCCATCATAAACCACATGCACATACATATCCTATTTCTGGTTCAATCTTTCCTTTAGATGGCTTTTCATACCCATACCGGTACCCATCTTCTATTTCCACTTCTACTCAGTTTACTTTAGCTCACCATAAAAGCTTTTCCATAGAACATTCTCTAAGCCCAGCACTTTGCACTCCCTCAAATATTAATCCATACAGAAACGAAGGGCGAGGCGTAACAGGGTCAGGTCTCGTGCTGTTGTTCCACCCACCCAGCCTTCAAAGAATAGAAAGGACAAAGATAGATGGACCTCTGCATAATGGATGGTGCACCTTTTAGCAGGTAGCCGCACATCCTTTCGTGTGAGGACCCTTTTCTGTGTCCTTCTTCTCCACTATTTTAATAGCTGAGTTGTAGCCACACTCACAGATGGACACACACACACACACACACACACACACACACACAAACACACACAAACACACATGCACTCTTGTATATTTATAATTTGTATTAGCGATTACATTTTTAGCATTCACATATTGCAGACAGGCATTAGCTAAAGCAGGTAATTGAAGATGGGCATGGTGAGTATTTAAAATAAATCTGAAACGGCACACATCAGATCTGTTAGATGGAGTTGTTTGTTTCATCATGAGGATACTTTCACTCTCCGTCCTGACTAGGAGTACACAGTGGATGTGTTCTTCTCTCTGTTCTGACCAGGAGTACACAGTAGATGTGTTCTTCTCTCTGTTCTGACCAGGAGTACACAGTGGATGTGTTCTTCTCTCTGTTCTGACCAGGAGTACACAGTGGATGTGTTCTTCTCTCTGTTCTGACCAGGAGTACACAGTGGATGTGTTCTTCTCTCTGTCCTGACCAGGAGTACACAGTGGATGTGTTCTTCTCTCTGTTCTGACCAGGAGTACACAGTAGATGTGTTCTTCTCTCTCTTCTGACCAGGAGTACACAGTGGATGTGTTCTTCTCTCTGTCCTGACCAGGAGTACACAGTGGATGTGTTCTTCTCTCTGTTCTGACCAGGAGTACACAGTGGATGTGTTCTTCTGTCCTGACCAGGAGTACACAGTGGATGTGTTCTTCTGTCCTGACCAGGAGTACACAGTGGATGTGTTCTTCTCTCTGTTCTGACCAGGAGTACACAGTGGATGTGTTCTTCTCTCTGTTCTGACCAGGAGTACACAGTGGATGTGTTCTTCCGCCAGAGCTGGAAGGACCAGAGGCTCCGGTTCCACGGGCCGATGGACATCCTCCGCCTCAACAACCTGATGGCCAGCAAGATCTGGACCCCGGACACCTTCTTCCACAACGGCAAGAAGTCTGTGGCCCACAACATGACCATGCCCAACAAGCTGCTGAGGATCATGGAGGACGGGACCCTGCTGTACACCATGAGGTGACTCACCTTTGGATCTCTGTTAGAGCCGCGACAGGTGAGATGGAGAGTTCTCAATGGCTCCCTAGATTTGGAGCCGTTGAGAAGCGTTGCATTCACGATCCTGTGATTGCCAGGCAAGATGGATTCGAACCCATCACATAAGAGATGCCCTGATTGGTCAAAAGTGAGTGGTCTAACATCTAAACTTGCTCTTATAGAGATAGGTAGGCACCGTCAATGTGCAAGATGACTTTGGCTTGGTTATTTGAGTTAATTGTTTGTTTTATCTGTTTTCATTTAGTGAAAACAGATCTTTTGTTTGACATGCTGGGGATGCCGTATTTGGGTTGATGAAGTGCGCCTGTGTGTGTTTAGGAGAGGAGCCACAGGTGAATAGGGAGCACCGTAGAGCGTATCCCAGCCTCCTCCTGGGGCCTGAGCAGACGGATCACGCTTTGATTGTGGTGGTCCACCACTTGAGCAGACTGTTTGATTGTGGTGGTCCACCACTTGAGCAGACCGTTTGATTGTGGTGGTCCACCACTTGAGCAGACGTATTGATTGTGGTGGTCCACCACTTGAGCAGACCGTTTGATTGTGGTGGTCCACCACTTGAGCAGACTGTTTGATTGTGGTGGTCCACCACTTGAGCAGACTGGTTGATTGTGGTGGTCTACCACTTGAGCAGACGTATTGATTGTGGTGGTCCACCACTTGAGCAGACTGTTTGATTGTGGTGGTCCACCACTTGAGCAGACCGTTTGATTGTGGTGGTCCACCACTTGAGCAGACCGTTGGTCCAGGGAGCGTAAACCCTTGACCACATCAACCTGATCCCTGAGAACTTCTTCAGCTTGTAAAGTGTTTGTCACTTCTTTGGTAGTACTTCTAGAATAGGGTTATAGTAGCCCAGACTGCTGTGATTGGTCAGCACGCCCACTCTGTAGCACTTTGCACGCATGTCGGCAAATTCCCACCCCCGAGAAGTTGTAAACATTGCGAGTAGCCAGGAGGCGGGACTTCTGCACCTCAGCACCGCCCACTGCACCGTCTGACGTCACACTATTACGCAAGTAAAGCAAGCTCGCAACAAGCTGTTTCCTGCCCATATTGTGGGTGCGAATACTCCCCCTTGCTCAGACTTAGATTTTTCTAGATTAGCAGACCTTAAAACATATATACATACATCAACAGTCTAAAGCAAAGGGAAAAAAAGCATGATATCACCCCTTTAAAGGAATAAGACGCTTAAGCCCATAGAACATGGAGTGTGAATTACTTTTACTCCTATTTAACGATACGATATAAAAAAAAAGATATAAGGGAACCATATTGTTTTTAAAAGAGCAAATGAAATGCCTTAACATGTCTTTGCTATGGGGGGGTGGTGGTGGTTTAAAGGGATCATTTTAGGATCCAGAGGTACAGAGATACGTATCTCTGTGAATGTGATCACACCAAGTTTTGTTTTCTACTAGGTTAACTGTACAGGCCGAGTGTCCCATGCACCTTGAAGACTTCCCAATGGACTCTCACTCATGTCCACTCAAGTTTGGCAGCTGTAAGTCTTGATTCAACGTTTGCAACAATACATTTCTCATACCTTTTCATACTGTGGTACTTTTGCCTTTCCAACGCTAATTTGTCTCTGCAAATGAATCAACAAGAGAAAAAACTAAATATCACAGTTGATCACTGTAGCAAATGTCCATTACTACACTCCACCTGGGTGGCTATCATACTCCACCGAGGGGACTTCTTTGGCTCCTCCAGACCAAGGACACAGGGCGGTGGTGTTAGAAATCTGGTTTATTTCAAAGGTTTGTGTGTGGAGATAGCTGGTTTAACAGGTGTGCAGCCTCACCCCCAGAGGCCAATCAGACGGCCAGGTGAGGCTGCTTCAACCACCCATCATCCACACACACACACTGCCACCATCATCGTATCGTCCAACCAGTACTTTAGCCAGATATTACAACAAGAGGATTGAGCAGTGAGCTGTCTACAGTGTTTGCTATGAGCTGACGATGTGGGCCCTGTGGGTTCCAGACGCCTACACCAGGGCAGAGGTCACGTACCTCTGGACCCGGAACGCCTCCGAGTCCGTGGAGGTGGCCCCCGATGGATCCAGGCTCAACCAGTACGACCTGGTGGGCCAGACCGTGGGGCAGGAGACCATCAGGTCCAGCACTGGTGTGGACCGCAGCTCTGCTAACCACTGCCGTGTTTTTGACGTTGTTCTGCACTTATTCCACACAGGCACCGTCGTTTGTAGAGGGGTTGATTCCCGTGTATGGATATCGCTCCACTTGAAAAATTGGTTGTTTATTCGACATAAAATATGTCTATGCTCTTTAATCGATGTAAATATCCATGGGGCACTTTTGCTTATTTTCTTTTCCTGTCCTTAGGTGAATACACTGTCATGACTGCCCACTTCCATTTAAAAAGAAAGATCGGCTACTTTGTGATCCAAACATATCTGCCTTGTATCATGACGGTGATCCTCTCCCAGGTCTCCTTCTGGCTCAACAGGGAGTCTGTACCGGCCAGAACTGTCTTTGGTAAGAAGAACTGCTCTTTGGAACCGTGGAAGTGCTATTTTTACATAAACAATCATTCTTATTTTGTGACACTGCAACACTGTTTTCTTAAAAGAATAGTGGCTTCCAGTTTCTCCGTCAAATCCCTTTATGACAAATCACAAATGTTCCTAATTTAGCTTTCTATAATTCGCATCCATACTCCAAAAAAAGATAAAGGTTCTGTGTGACTCTGAAGGCTGCTGGGTAGTTCTTCTGTCGCCAGTCTGTTTATACCAGCATTGCTCTCTATGCCTCTCTCATGCGTTGCCATGGTTTGGGGGCAGGTTACAAAGCTAACCAACTATTTCAATTTCTATATCGGAGAGCAAAGTCATTCTGTCATCAGTGAGATATTCCATTTATCCTTTTATTGTGCTACTTTACTACTTAGTTTTCACTGCAGCGGTGCACTTCTTTTGCCATGGTGTTTTCTTATCCTCTTCTAGTGACATTTATTCCAGTTCTCTGTGCTGTAGCAATGTAGTGACAGTAACTCCAGTTCTCAGTGCTGTAGCAGTGTAGTGACAGTAACTCCAGTTCTCTGTGCTGTAGCAGTGTAGTGACAGTAACTCCAGTTCTCTCAGTGCTGTAGCAGTGTAGTGACAGTAACTCCAGTTCTCTGTGCTGTAGCAGTGTAGTGACAGTAACTCCAGTTCTCTCAGCGCTGTAGCAGTGTAGTGACAGTAACTCCAGTTCTCTGTGCTGTAGCAGTGTAGTGACAGTAACTCCAGTTCTCTGTGCTGTAGCAGTGTAGTGACAGTAACTCCAGTTCTCTCAGTGCTGTAGCAGTGTAGTGACAGTAACTCCAGTTCTCTCTGTGCTGTAGCAGTGTAGTGACAGTAACTCCAGTTCTCTGTGCTGTAGCAGTGTAGTGACAGTAACTCCAGTTCTCTCTGTGCTGTAGCAGTGTAGTGACAGTAACTCCAGTTCTCTGTGCTGTAGCAGTGTAGTGACAGTAACTCCAGTTCTCAGTGCTGTAGCAGTGTAGTGACAGTAACTCCAGTTCTCTGTGCTGTAGCAGTGTAGTGACAGTAACTCCAGTTCTCTGTGCTGTAGCAGTGTAGTGACAGTAACTCCAGTTCTCAGTGCTGTAGCAGTGTAGTGACAGTAACTCCAGTTCTCTGTGCTGTAGCAGTGTAGTGACAGTAACTCCAGTTCTCTGTGCTGTAGCAGTGTAGTGACAGTAACTCCAGTTCTCTCAGTGCTGTAGCAGTGTAGTGACAGTAACTCCAGTTCTCTGTGCTGTAGCAGTGTAGTGACAGTAACTCCAGTTCTCTCAGTGCTGTAGCAGTGTAGTGACAGTAACTCCAGTTCTCTGTGCTGTAGCAGTGTTGTGTGAAAGACTTGAACCCTGGGCCTCGATTCCATCGGCTGTGTCTCTAAAAGGCCCCATAGTGAGTTGTTAACTGGCAGGTGAATTGCCTTCTGCCTTCTACCGAACAAATGCCACCGCAATTTATTTAAATTAATATATTTACCCTAAAGCGCTTTGTGGATCAAAGCGGTCAAACATCAAAGAGATAAGCTGCTTGAGCCCAAAGCACTTGAAGTGTGAATTATTTTTGCCTCATACTTGAAGCATGATACAAAAAAAATGGAGAACATATAGTATTTTTAACTGAGCAAATACAATTTATCAAAAAAAATAAAGACATGTATTAGTAGTAGACATAGTCAGACATCAACATGCTAATATCACCCGTCCATTCAATTGTAAATTGCAAATCTGTATTATAGAGTGTCTGTATGTCTCAGTGACTGTTGTTTATCAGCTCACATTAAAAAGGTATAGAAAACGTATTATTGAGATAATAATAGAGAATAAACTTGATAATATTTTCTATTTCCATCTCTTCTGAACAGGTGTCACCACAGTGCTCACCATGACAACATTGAGCATCAGTGCCCGCAATTCACTTCCAAAGGTGGCCTATGCCACGGCCATGGACTGGTTCATGGCCGTCTGCTATGCCTTTGTCTTCTCTGCGCTCATTGAATTTGCCACCGTGAACTACTTCACCAAGCGCAGCTGGGCTTGGGATGGGAAGAGCGTGGTGAATGATAAGGTACACCGCATCACTCAAGCAGCACAGACGCGTCACAGCGTCATGGACAGCACTCTCAAAACCCATAGCAACGCAAACATATTCACCAGAGCTCTGGGAGCGGACGTCAAACACTGAGCACGCGTCTGCAGGGGCGAAACGAGGATGTGAACCTAGTGCTGTTCAGAGCCTCCTCACAGAGGTGTCATGTTGTTCATCATCAAACACTCATGGATCTGATGCTCTTATGTACAGACACACGGCCCGGACAACTATGGTCACTACCCCTCGACTGGTACAGCTGCAGATCTATAGAAATACACCTGTGCTTGTTCTGCGACGACACCTCTGTGAGAAGGGTCTATTCAGCCAGAAACCTTTTACAATGCTTCTATTGTTCAATTTTCTTTTAAAAGGAAGTATTTTCTGACCCCAAAGGATCCTCAAAGAAATGAACCTTTGTGCGCGTCACTTCCTTTGTTTTTGTTTTCATGTTCCGTTCACAGAAGAAGGAAGCTGCCGCCGCCGTGAAGAAGAACAAGGCTTATGCTCTGGCTGTGGCCAGCTACTCCCCCCACAACCCCAGGGGCTCCCCACTGCCCACCGTCTCCAGGGCCGCCGCCGCCGCAGAGCCCCTCGCCGCGGGGGCCCGGACCCCGCCCGAGCACAGCAAGAAGACCTTCAACAGTGTCAGCAGGATCGACCGCATGTCCCGCATCCTGTTCCCAGTTCTGTTCTGGGGCTTCAACATGGTGTACTGGACAACGTATCTCAACAGAGACCCGGCTATCAAAGACAAGGAGCCTTCCTCATGAGTCCCACCAAGCATGTATCAAGGCTAGAAGAGAACGACCTGACATCAGATCCATTGCTGTCCTGTCCTGGTGGTGAGGCTACTTTGGAAAGTGGCAGAGATACGGGTATAATGTACGCTATTTGTAAATGTGTTGTTAGCGTCAGGAAGTTTTGAGGTCACCTTAAATAATTGAGGATTATTTCTCAATAGGTTTCTCCCCATTGCGAGGGAGGGGCGGTGCAAACCAGTCAACCCAATTACTTGTCAAAGAAATATGGCTGCAAAGCAAAAAATTAAAGAACACAAAACATGACTTTGTTACAATTGCAGGATTCAACTCATATACACTAGGGATGTGCAGAGAGACCAGTATTTGTATTTGTTGAGGCAGCAAAACTATGTATTGTATGTATTTGAATAAATGTGGAAATAGACGTTAATAGGGAGAAACACATATTGCTGGTTCCACGAAAACAAAAGAGAAGTAGCGTTATTATAAACTACATCAGCAAACCGTCAGCCAAACGGCGGAGCTCCGGCAGAATGTACTGCGCTGTGCTTTTATTTGAATAGGCCTGCGTTGCTCCTCTCTGCTCTCTCTCCACTCTCCTGTCTTTGTCGTGTCCGCAGGGTTAGGCAGAGCAATAATAATATATCAAATATTTTATAGATATTAAATACCAGCCATGCTCACAGTTATGAGGAACACCAGCTATTTTATAATATATTTAAAATATTTGTATGAAATGAATATTCAGAAAACCCCAATATTTCTGCTGTGCCAAATTTTGGATTCCACACAGACACACAAGCCGTGTATATGTCATAGCATTAAACATTTTCTTTGGCCTGCATGCTGTTACCTTTGTTTTGCCTTGAAACATGTCGTAATGTCTTAAATTGGTGTATTTATATTACAAATGCTTCCTGGTTCATTTATGTATTGTAGCTATGGACACTCATTATGCTAATTAACTAATTATTATATTCTCATTATTGATACTGTATTCAATATATTTTTTAATTTAACTGACCCTAATCATCTTCCAAGATATGAAAACATATTTTAAAATAGATATTTATGATTGAGATAATGATGAGGGCATCATGCAATGGCAAGTATCTCTTTGTTATCTGTTCAGGGTTCACGGGCTAGAATACAATTATGCAATTTATAACCCCCAATGTAACCCCCATTTAAATGTTTGATGTGTATGTTAGCCTCACTTCATTGATGTGAAATTACTTATTTTTTAAATCTTTGCTTTGTACCAGCATACACTATTCAGCATGTGAATATTGTGTCCCACACAGCTTTGCAAACATTTGATTAGTGACTTAAGCATGTACAAAGAGCAGAGCATAGTATGCTATTCCCACTGGTATAAGATGCATTCTTCTTGAAGTCACTTTTTTCATATGTTCAATCTCTTGAATATGTTAGTGTCAATAATAAAATAACTAAAAAATCAGATAATGTGTGAATGCAGTGCGACAGCAGAGCTGTGAAAAACCTTCTGAGCAAGAGAGCCTATCACAGCAGAAACACTACTGCCGCACCACACAAGACGGTGTTTTCACTGGATGAGGTGCTGCGCTATGCAATGCCTTACGGGCGTTCACCATTTAACACCGTCAGTATATTCAGTTGGCAAATGACAAAAAATAAAGTATATTTTATGCAGAAAAATAAACAGAATGTTCCAGTGAGACCTGGAGCGATTCCCCCTCCAACCGAATCAGCGTGGGTTCACACTAACAGAAGAGGGAGCACACGACGTGTGTGTGCTCCCTCTTCTACTTCTGTTAGTGTGACTGGAACCTGATGCAATAGTCCTTTCAAGCTTTGGGTAGATGATTGTGTTTAAATAACATATTGGAGCTGGTAACACTGTGACTCATGAACAGCTCCATGTGAGGCCGTGCGGAGGACGGAGCTGAAGGTTGAGCTGAGGAGTTCCCCCTGATGCGGGCCGACTCAGTAAAGGCAGAGCCAGCGACAACAGGGGGGGCAAACCAGTGTGGACAGCTCTCTCCCTCTGGCCACAGACTGGCTGTTACAAGGCTTATTCACCCCCCCCCCTGCACACACATACGACTGTGTGTATGTGTGAACGTGTGTGTGTGTGCATCTGCGCATGCGTATGTGTGTGTGTGTGTGGGTTGATGTAAACTGCACTGATAACTACAGCCATTGATATTAAGGGTCCCAAGAATAATGGCGGCCATAAAGATGTAAGAAAACCCAACCGTAGCAAAAAGTTATGATACCGTGGATTTGGACCGACTACTTACAGTTTTTCACAATCGTTTAAACCTGTTTTCTGAAACTATAGCTCAATTTCTCAAAACTCTTAACACAAACCTGAGAAGAGTTTTGTCAAAACTACACAAATTCTTCTCAAAACTTTTCACCAAAACGATGAACACAACAGCTATCATATCAATATCTCTTAGAGAGCATCAATGAAACACTGGTGTGATCAATTCAAAACACTTCCATCAAAATACTGTTTACATATGTTTTGGCTTCAAGAGGCCATGTTACATATTCCAATGTATACATTTTTTAGAAATTGCTTTCTTTTTTAAGGTTGCAATTAGGTGGTTCATAAAGTATAAAGACTGTTGCCATATTGTAATACAATACTGTGAATATATCATATAAATATTGACACAATCGTATCAGAATAGGATACAATGCATATTTGTCTATCCAATGATCTGCAAAGGGCTAAACTCACAACCCAGCTTCCCAGAGTCATACTGTAGACTTATAGTTGATACTGCAACATTGTTAGATTTCTGATTTCTGATGAAGACACAAATGTTACCTATTTTTGCAAAACTCACAGTACTGTAATTGCACTGATACAGTTAGTAAAAATGAAAAACACTACAGTAAGAAAATGTTTAGACTGTCTTTCGGGGGATGTAACGATGAAATCAGTGCTCAAATACAAAAAGGTAACAAAGCAAATAATTGACTGTATTTGTTATTGTAATACATAAAGTAAAATGTTCAGCTGAACTGACAGCAAAAAAAAAAGGTTTTCGTAGGCCCACAAAGAATTAAAATAAGAATATACAATTTGTTGAAACGGATCTAAATATAAATCAGACTGCACCCCACCTCCGAGCCTGATCAGGCCAGAGGACCTCATCGACATGCAGTGTTTCCCCCGACCGAGGGAATCCACCCCCGGATCCACCCGGAGTGAGTTTACTATTGAGTGCATCCAGGAAGGTGAGCAGACGGGCGGTGTTGTATGGACCACGTCGGGCATGGTGATGGATGACCCCATCTTGACCAATGGCTGCACACATGGTCACACTTCCCCCCCCTCCCTGACCACCCGCCCTCCCCTATGATGTATGTGTTTGTCATTTGAAAAGAAAATACCATTTAGTGAAGAGTTAACACTGTTTTGAGGGCAAAGTGTGCTTTTGAGATTTGTGTTTAGGGTTTTGAGAAAGTGGGGTAGTCTATCAGGAAATGTGTACAGTTTTTCACAATTGTTTAAACACATTAATTGGAACATCAGACACAATGTGCACAACCTGAAACTCATGTACCAACTGCCAAACCAATTCTGCTGAAACCTCTCTTGGTGTTCACACAGAACACACTGCCAATCACATTTCTAAACTCCAAAGGCTGTTGTGCAATTAGCAATCTGCAATTTGCTATAGAAGGGTCACAGAAGAAATGTATGACACTAAAATACAGACATTGAGTAGTATCACTCTATGAGAATGTTGATAATGGTGATGATGATGAACATTGTTATTCTCATTATGGTTATCATCATTATTTAGGATATTATCCATCTTATGGTGGAAACATACTGGATATAAGTATTGCCCCTTATGGGTATGTGTAGGGGCGTGTATGTATGTATGTATTTATGTAGGTAAGTGTATGTATGACATTTGTTTGTTACTAAAAATGTGAGAAGGGGGGGCTTGATATAAGCTGTAGCTTCTGCCCCTACCCTTTGGTTACGACCAATAAAAATGCATTAATTCATTCATTCAGATGTTTTGTTGTTTTGTTTACAGTATTGCCTATTTTCTGTTATCTCTTTCATTTCATCCCGTTTTCATCCTGTTTGGATTATAGTCAGGAAAGAAAGACATAAGGCTTATCTTACGCTGACCCTTTGTGTCGTCCAGGAATTTGTTGAGTCTGGTAATAGAGGTAATCTGTCTGGTAGGTAATAAATTCTGCTTACCCTTCCGAACAAACTTCCCCAGAACATCCACACTTTCCCCCTCTACAGGCTGCTGCACATTCTCCATGGTAACTTCCTGGTGTTCATTAAAGGTGCCATGACATGCCACCAGGTGTGGTGTGATTAGCCGTTACAAGCCATTTTGGAAATCTGCCCCTTAATAATAATAATAATACATTTTATTTAGAAGGCGCCTTTCTTGGCACTCAAGGACACCGTACAAGAGTACACAAAAGCAATAAAATATACAATAAAAAGGAACACTTAAAATTGGTTAAAATTGGTTGGACAGAGCAGTTGGCATCAGGTGGAATAAGCAGTTTGAAACAGATGTGTTTTGAGTTGTGACTTGAACTTGGGGAATGAATCAATGTTCCTGAGTTGGGGTGGTAGTGAATTCCACAGACGAGGAGCAGAGCGGCTGAATGCTCTGCTCCCCATGGTAGTGAGACGGGCGGAGGGGACAGACAGGTGTATGGAGGAAGAGGATCTGAGGGAGCGGGAGGGAGTGGGGACATGGAGGAGATCAGACAGATAAGGGGGGGCGAGGTTGTGGATGGCCTTGAATGCTACCAGGAGGACTTTGAACTGAATACGGAACTGAACCGGGAGCCAGTGGAGTTGTTGGAGGACAGGAGTGATATGGTGGATGGAGGGGGATCGTGTAATGATGCGGGCAGCTGAGTTCTGTACCAGTTGAAGTTTATGGAGCGATTTGAGGGGGAGGCCGAAGAGGAGAGAGTTACAGTAGTCCAGACGGGAAGTGACAAGACTGTGGACTAGGATGGCGGCAGTGTGGGGGGTAAGGGAGGGGCGGAGGCGGTTGATGGTTCGTAGGTGGAAGTAGGCAGACCGGGTGATGTTATTGATGTGGGATTGAAAGGATAGTGTGCTGTCAAGGATGACACCCAGACTCTTAACCTGGGGGGAGGGTGAAACGGAGGAGTTGTCAATGGTGAGGGAAAAGCTGCTGGTTTTGGATAGGGTGGATTTTGTGCCAATGAGGAGAACCTCTGTTTTGTTGCTGTTTAATTTTAGGAAGTTTAGTGTGAACCAGGTTTTTATTTCAGAGATGCAATCAGTGAGGGAGGTGGGTGGAAGAGAGGACAAAGGTTTAGTGGTGAGGTAGAGCTGGGTGTCATCAGCATAGCAGTGGAATTGAATGTTGAATTTGCGGAAGATATTGCCGAGGGGGAGAAGGTAGATGATGAAGAGGAGGGGCCCCAGGACAGAACCCTGGGGCACGCCTGAGGTGACAGAGGAGGGGATGGATCGAAGGGACTTAAGTTGAATGAACTGAGTGCGGCCAGAGAAGTAGGAAGTGAACCAGTCTAGGGGAGTGTGGGTGATGCCGATGGAAGATAGCCTATTGAGGAGGGTGGTGTGACAGATGGTATCGAAGGCTGCACTCAGGTCAAGGAGGATGAGGATGGTGAGGAGTCCAGAATCAGATGCCATAAGAAGGTCATTGGTGATTTTGATGAGTGCTGTTTCGGTGCTATGGAGTGGGCGGAAACCGGACTGGAACTGTTCATACAGGTTATTGTGGGATAGGTGGGAATGGAGTTGAGCGGCGACTGTTTTTTCTAGGATTTTCGAGATGAAGGGTAAGTTGGAGATGGGACGGAGGTTGTTGAAGTCGGAGGGATCAGCACCAGTTTTTTTCAGGATTGGGGTAATGGCAGCAGTTTTGAGGGATGTAGGGACAGTTCCAGTGGTGAGAGAGGAGTGGATGATGGCAGTAATAAGGGGGACCAGAGAGGGCAGGCAGGATTTAACCAGCTGTGTGGGGAGGGGGTCCAATTGACAAGTGGATGGCTTGGATTTCTGGATGAGTTCTGTGATTTCTGAGAGAGTGGGGAGCTGAAAGGAGGAGAGTGAGTGTGTGGGTGGGGTAAGGTCGGCTGAGATGCTAAGGTGAGGGGTTGGTCCAAGGTTCTGGTGGATGTTCTTGATTTTTTCGGTGAAAAAGGACATAATAGAGTTGCAGAAGGTGGTTGTGTATAAGTGAGGGGGGAGAGAGTCCTGGGGTTTGGTGATATTGTTGAGTAGGGAGAATAGTGACTTGGAATTTCCTTTGTTGGCAGTGATTATACTGGAGTAGTAGTGGGTTTTAGTGCTAATCACACCACACCTGGTGGCATGTCATGGGACCTTTAAAATCTATTTCAGATTAATCTTCAGAAACCGCCCCACTCCTCTCCAAAGAGCACGTTCTAAGCCCAGTTTTCGCCGCCGCCTGCACTAGAAGGACCGGGTGCGTAAGTTTTGCCACGTCCAGGTCCCGATGCTGTTCACTCAGAATCATGAATGTCTGCATCCTGAAGCTCTCCACATGAACACCTTTTTAAAGCCGACTAGGACCGGCCTTATGGGTGCCGTTTGTTTCCCCTATCGGGAGAGGATCCTCTCCAAAATTTAATTTTCAAAGTACGGGGGTACATTGGAGAGAACAACTCTTGGAAGGGGACGATAGAGGCAAAACTTGAACAAATGAGTCCATAATAACAAGCCCTTCCTTGATCAATGTATCCACCCTTGCGGTTTCATATAAGAAAACCACAATGGCTTTATTCAGGGGAGGCAGCTCTGATGTTCTTTCCACCACCAACGACTTCACACATCACCAGTAATACCTCCTCGCCGTCACCGAGGCGCCTGGCCACCCCAGCAGCCTGGGAGTGAGTCGGGGCTTGGTGGAATCACCTGGGAGTGAGTCGGGGCTTGGTGGAATCACCTGGGAGTGAGTCGGGGCTCGGTGGAATCACCTGGGAGTGAGTCGGGGCTCGGTGGAATCACCTGGGAGTGAGTCGGGGCTCGGTGGAATCACCTGGGAGTGAGTCGGGGCTCGGTGGAATCACCTGGGAGTGAGTCGGGGCTCGGTGGAATCACCTGGCGCGGCCATCCTGCCCCACCGCGAATGTTTGTTTGCAGCAAAATTGTCGCTGGCGATGCGCCAAGCCGGTCAAAATCGAGAGAGAGAGAGAGAGAGAGAGAGAGAGAGAGAGAGAGAGAGAGAGAGAGAGAGAGAAGCCATTTTTACACGGCCAAGCTGGTTCGGTGGCGGCTTGGCCCGCCGGCTGTCTGGTTCACTGGAGGAGGCGGGGCTACGCACGGAGACTAGACCTCTTCAGAATCATTAGCATACTACAAATGTATTTTTTTATGATTCATGAGACTCACATGCAAAAATGAGTATACATCTGAGTGTAGGCTACAAACGCCATTAACTATTTCCAAGTGCAAAAACGCCAACCTCTTCTTTATTTTGCTGACCACTTGTAAGGACAGTTCCTCTGCGTCTTTCTCGTAGATCGCACCATCTTTCCCCGTTTTTGTTAAATGCGACTGCACCACCTTCTCTCACTGATCAGCAACTCACAGATTTCACCGTCTCTCCAGTTAGAACTGCTCCTGCGTCTCCCTAGACCTTTCTACTCTGCCAAATATGTCCGTCTAATGCATGCCTTTTTCCCGGCATGGTCTGCGAGTTTGCACTGACCGAGGTAAATTGCCAGCTTGAGCCAGCACCCCAATTTACCCCCCCGGACCCTACACACATTGGCGGTTTCATTTTGATGTAAATGCGATTAGACGCTCCACGGTTCCAGGGGAGGGGGCTCTCTACAACAGAGACAACGCAGCGATATCAACATGAGGAGTTCTAACTGGAGAGACGGTGAAATCCACGAGCTGCTGACCATCACGGGAGAGAAGGTGATGCAGTCGCATTAAACAAAGACGGGGAAAGATGGTGTGAAAATAAAGTCTAATCTAATCTACGAGAAAGACGCAGAGGAACTGTCCTTACGAGGCTTTTGTCTGGAAGAAAAACAAGTGGTCAGCAAAATAAAGAATAGGTTGGCGTTTTTGCACTTGTAAATAGTTAATGGCGTTTGTAGCCTACACTCAGATGTATACTCATTCTTGCATGTGAGTCTCTTGAATCAAAAAAAAACAAAAAAACATTTGTAGTATGAAAATTATTCTAAAGAGGCCTAGTCTCCGTGCGTAGCCCCGCCTTCTCCAGTGAACCAAAAGCCGGCTCTGTGAAGACGGGGGATTCTCCTCCCTCGGTTTCACACAGGCAAGACGGTGAAATTGCTGGGCGTGCCAAACTGCGACCGAACCGGATTGGCCGTGTAAAAATGGCTTCTGTCTAGACAACGCAGCAACACCTCTACCCAAGTCCCGCCCCTGGAACCGCGGAGCGTCTAATTGCATTTACATCAGAATGAAATCGCCAATATAGGGTCTGGGGGGGTCAATTGGGGTGCTGGCTCAAGCCGGCAATTTACCTCGGTCAGTGTAAACGCGCGGACCATGCCGGGAAAAAGGCGTGCATAAGACGGGCATATTTGGCAGAGTAAAAACGTCTAGAGAGTAAGGAAGAAAGAAAGAAAGAAGGAAGAAAAGGAAGAGAGAAATAAAGGAGGAAACCTGGTGGAAGTAGAAACTGCAGTGCAGACATATGTAATATATATATATATATATTACATATGTCTGCACTGCACTGCAATGTATATATATATATATATATATATATATATATATATAAATATAAATATTTATATGAGTCGGTGCGGTTCACATGGGAATCAACTGCTTGTGTTGGACTGCGTCCACTTTTATGTCTGCGCTGCTCTTTCTCAAGACAACAACCCTCTATTGAGTGGACTCACTGGTGTGCTTAACCATTCCTCCTCTGAGCAGGCTCACCTGAACCACGGTGAACGTGTGTTTGCTGATGTAACGGGCGCATGAACTTCTTCATAAGACGACATTTGTTTATCCAAAATAAAGAAGAGTGTGAAGGGTTAAACAGACGGGATGAGCCAGATGCTGGTACAGTTTCCCAGCAGTGCTTAGTGTGTGTATATGTGGAACACCTTCTGGTGACCTTTTCTTGTGTGGTGCTCTTACAGTATATTGATTTAATGTATTTATGTTATGAACAGAAACATTTCGCCTTTAGAACATGACCTTGTTTAACTCAATAAGAATCCATCATTAATATTATCATATAATATAATTATTAATAGACCGACTAGTTACTAAAGATCATAACGACACCCTAAAAAGACACCAGAATACACACGTGTATTTTCTTATAGACAAATCGACCTACGTTTTTGATGTTATTCCAAGTCCCCCAAACGAGTCATCAGTGTTACACACTGCAGAACCTGCAGAACCTGAGCGCAGAGTCAGCGCTCTGCCCCCCCCCCCCCCCCCCCCCCCCCCCCCCCCCCTCACCCCCTCTCTCCGGGCGGATTGGAGGGTCTACCCTGTGCACGGAACATATTGAGATGCATGCATGGTTCAATAGCCACGAATCGCAGCATTTCGTTTCAATTGATAAACAGGCAAACCGATGCCAATACAGGTTTAGGTGAAGTGTAAACGGAGAGCGTGTCAGACGGGTCGTTTTGTAACGCGGTGCTTATTGCGTGGGGCTGTGAACATGAAACCGGTACTCGGCGTGTTTGTGGCCAAGGCTCTGCAGCAATATGTCAAAGGCAGAGCGATGGTTCCCTGGCTGGCGTTGGCTCTTGTAGGACTCTGGTGAGTACACACCGATCCGTGCGATGCTGCAGAATGTGTGAGGAGCTTTTGGTGGGGCTGCTTGGAGCCAGGACAGTCATCTAGTGGGGATGACAATGGAGAACGATTGCAGATGTTTTCCTCGGGTTGCGTTCATATAGCCTCGGATACATGAACGCAATTACATTCGTCAGCAATTAACATATGATATAATTAGGTATACAAAATACAGTTTTTTCAGGCATCATTTGGTGGTTACAGTTTGAGAGACAGTTCATGTTTTGTCAGTAGGCTAAATGGAATAGTGTATGCCTGTGTATGTGCCTGTGTGTGTGTGTGTGTGTGTGTGTGTGTGTGTGTGTGTGTGTGTGTGTGTGTGTGTGTGTGTGTGTGTGTGTGTGTGTGTGTGACCGTCAGCTGCTTTCCAGCGGGCAATGTCACCCAGTACAAATGAATAGCTGCTCAACACATTGAGCATCACCACAACCAAAGTACAGAGGTAGGCTGTTTGGTTCTGAAGGATCTTGCTTGCTTGCATCCAGTCATACTTAAGGACTTTAAGTTAGAGAGGCGTCACATTAGATACATTAGTGTAACAAAATAGATGAACATGACAAACTAGATGAAACTCAACTCTAAATATTCTTTCCCATTGTCATGGGATTTGTATTTCATTGTATTCATCGTGCAGTACACATGTCCAGCACGAAGGCTTAGAGGCATTGTTATTGTGATTCCTCCTCCTATCTTCCCTTGTATCGTCTTGAAGGCCATTCTGATGACACTCCAGTGAACAGTCTGTCAGATACATCTACCAACCAATACACTACAGAAATAATTTAAATGTTTCAGTTTTGACAAATTCACAATCATTTCACGTATTCCCGTATTCATTGACGGGTAGTGAACGTATTCTCACACGTGAGGTTATTGCAGATTGCACTGCTCATGAATAAGGTCTCATATTTGACTGACTGGTTTCTCTTGTAGGAATCGTGTTTGAGGGTTTGAGTTTCATTTAACTAAACTCGTAGATCATTCCCTGATCAGAAAGGTATTGCATCACAAAAATCTGCAATAATCCAAGGTAAATTTTGACCCTCTTAACAAGATATCAGATCTTCATTTACAGAATTATTATATACAGCAGTTGGGCTGTTATATATATATATATATAGCTCAGAACACTGAGGTGTCCTCAGCGTTCAGTGTTTAGTGTTCTTAGTGTTCAGTGTTCAGTGTTCTTAGTGTTCAGTGTTCAGTGTTCAGTGTTCTAAGGTGTTCTTAGTGTTCAGTGTTTAGTGTTCAGTGTTCTAAGGTGTTCTTAGTGTTCAGTGTTCTTAGTGTTCAGTGTTCAGTGTTCTTAGTGTTCAGTGTTCAGTGTTCTAAGGTGTTCTTAGTGTTCAGTGTTCTAAGGTGTTCTTAGTGTTCAGTGTTCTAAGGTGTTCTTAGTGTTCAGTGTTCAGTGTTCTAAGGTGTTCTTAGTGTTCAGTGTTCTAAGGTGTTCTTAGTGTTCAGTGTTCTTAGTGTTCAGTGTTCAGTGTTCTAAGGTGTTCTTAGTGTTCAGTGTTCAGTGTTCTAAGGTGTTCTTAGTGTTCAGTGTTCTTAGTGTTCTTAGTGTTCAGTGTTCAGTGTTCTAAGGTGTTCTCAGGTGTTCTGCTCTGGATCATACTAGTCGTGGCAGAAGCTCCCAGTTTGTGTCCATGGGGCTCTCCCCCAACATGTGATGTATCATGTTTGCATTGTTTGTGTATTTGTCTTTCTCTCCTCTCCATCAACAGCGGTGCTTTTGGACCCAGCAAACAAGACGAGGAGGACTACGAGGACGTGCCCATCAATAAGACCTGGGTGCTGTCGCCCAAGGTCTACGAGAGCGACGTCACCTTGATATTAAATAAACTCCTCCTAGGCTACGACAACAAACTACGACCTGATATTGGAGGTGAGTACAGAACAGGGGACGCTGAAAGGACAGACTGCTTCATTCGTCCTTGGGTGGTTAATTATCCTGACAGGGTGAAATTATTATTGCTAGATAATGAGTTAAGTTTTTAACGATTATTGTGTGATAACGGTTCACAATAGGCCCTAACGTCTCCTCTGATTCATTTGATGGAACAAGAAGTAAGGTGGCCACAGCTCAAATTAAAGTTTGTCGTGCCATTGGCCGTAGGTTCTTTTTGTAATGCAAGTAATGCAAATCCTTAAATTGATTATTAGAATAATAGAACAATATACAAACATTCTTCAAATCTAAAGGTCGGTCTGTGAGAAAATATTGCCAATTCAAAGAATTTAGAATTTAATGATTTACTTTACTACTTATGCGTGGAGTGATTTTTTGAACATTGATTAGATTTCTTGCCCCCAGTTATGGCTCCGCTCCCCCAACCACAAATCAGTCAATGTTCAATATTTTATTTGGGCCAAATGACCAATCACAGGCCTGCAACAGCCACAGACACCAGATCTGTTTCCTCCTCAGCTCAAATCGAGGTGGACGTGCGTTTCTCTTTCTTTTGCATCATGTTCGTTTCTCTCGACCAATCATGTTGCTGGAAGCGGGGATCTGGAAGAGAGTAATTGGCGAACACAAAATCAATACAATTACACACTTTACAATCAAACTGCAATAAACAGTCAAATCAACACCATGCAGCGCAGCCACTGTAGGACTACACACATTAAAACCCCCTCCTTCGGTAGATCATCTCCGTAACGGAACACGAAGCAACTCAACTTGGCCGCTTTGCCCCTTACAGCACGGCCGGACTGCTGCGTCTCAGATGATTTCCCCAGAGCCCTGACACAACATAAGGCCAAAGAGCTTCTCCAACATGAGAGCATTTCCACTGGTCACATGTTCAAGTTCACGATGATATAGAGCGCCTATTACTGCACGTCAGTCTGGAGGACGTGATCCTGGAGAGGAATATTGATTGCTCCATCATTAGCCCGGTCCTATTCTTAGAAAGCAGTCTCTCTGGCCTCCACTGTAGTGATTTAAGCTCAACCATTGAAATGATCATAAAACCTTAGAAGTGAACGTCAGGTTGTATTATTCCTTCATCAAAATTTCTGGAATAAATGCGAATCATCTAATAATAGTGTGTGTGTGTTTCAAGTGTTTAAAAATGGACAAGCGCTGATGAAGCGATGCTTGGATTAAAGAGAGCTTCACGACGTCTGTTTCAGTGCGACCGACGGTGATCGAGACGGCGGTGTACGTCAACAGCATCGGACCGGTGGACCCCATCAACATGGTGAGCAGAATCCTCCACATGCCCCCCGGGCCCACGTTCACACACAGCTTCACCGCACGCCTCCAGGCCCACGTTCACACACACAATTCCTCTCGGACTGACGTGCCTCCCCGCCGTCGCAGGAATACACCATCGACATCTTCTTCGCCCAGACCTGGTACGACAGCCGCCTCAAGTTCAACAGCTCCATGAAGCTGCTCATGCTCAACAGCAACATGGTGGGCAAGATCTGGATCCCGGACACCTTCTTCCGGAACTCCAGGAAATCAGACGCCCACTGGATCACCACGCCCAACCGTCTCCTGAGGCTGTGGAGCAATGGCAGAGTGATGTACACGCTGAGGTGCAGTAGACCCGTGTACAGTGTGTGTTGCATCAGAACACAATGTCCTCCCCAGAGCCGTTTCTTCAGTTTTGTAACGACTGTTAACAGTGTTGCTGTTATTGTTTGTGCTGCTGTATACATAGTTTTTCTGTTTTGTGTGTGTGTGTGTGTGTGTGTGTGTGTGTGTGTGTGTGTGTGTGTGTGTGTGTGTGTGGTTATCTTCTGCGATGTTTTCCATGAACTAGTTATGGCTGCCATTTGAGAACAATACAAAAGGGAGATAAATATGAGTTAGAAGGTAGCATAATCTGTCCATGTATGTATAGAATGTTACAAATGCTGAGGTATAGAGGTGCTTAAGGATAGGTAGACAAATACATTTTTAGGTTTTGCCATTATGCCAAAATGGTACATTTAGATGTATAGAGAATTTGTTATAAAGAGGTAAAGTGTTGAACCAAAATCAATGATATGAGGTGCGTATGCAGGTGGATGGGGCCAGAGGTGGCACAGGGCTGATGTTGATCTCAGAGTATCCTTTACGCTCCAATGACTAAGGAATGATTCTGAGACCTGCTTTCTTTTTGTCACCATTTCTGTTTTTGTCAGGTTGACTATTAATGCGGAGTGCTACCTTAAGCTGCATAACTTTCCCATGGATGAGCACTCCTGCCCACTGGAGTTTTCGAGCTGTAGGTGTCTCACATGCTCCCCTCCCCCCCGCCCCCCCCCCGCCCCCTGTTTTAATCCTTCATCTCAACTTCAGCTTCAAGTAGCTTGCAAGCGGCCACAGTGTGTGGACACGTGTTGACGGCTACAGCCCAAACACCCCCCCCCCCCCGCTCATTACCATGGCAGAGGTTTTGAAGGTGCCCTGTCATGACCTGTCACTGGTAAAGTACCTGGTACCTGATACCTGGTACCTGGGGCCTGTCCATAGAACCCTGCCACCTGTTCTGATTCATCTGTGCCGTCTGTAACTTATCATTTGTCTACATTGTGCTCTGGCTTTCCATGTCTTGCCATGTGCTGTCATTTTCCACATGCGCCGGTCCATGTGGAAAGTCCATCCCATGGCATTGTTGATGGAGATCTCCTCCGTCTGCAATGTCTTTTATTTCCTCCTTTTGCTTTAAAGAGGTGCCATTGACATCTGCCAGTGTGCTGATACCTCTGCGGTTGTATTGCTGTCCTTTGGCTGGAGTACAGGTGGCTCCAGTATGACACCTGGTCTCTGGTGGGCCTTTCTTTGTGTGTGTTTGCGCTGACGTTTCCAGACGGCTACCCAAAGAACGAGATCATGTACCGCTGGCAGAGGAGCTCGGTGGAGGTCGCTGACCAGCGTTACTGGAGACTCTACCAGTTTGCCTTCGTAGGGCTGAGGAACACGACCGAGGTGGCGCACACTCAGTCAGGTGAGACCACAACACGGGTCGGCGCGTGGACATCACAGTGTGATTGGACCAACGGTGTTGATCACCGGTCGGTGCGTGGACATCACAGTGTGATTGGACCAACGGTGTTGATCACCGGTCGGTGCGTGGACATCACAGTGTGATTGGACCAACGGTGTTGATCACCGGTCGGCGCGTGGACATCACAGTGTGATTGGACCAACGGTGTTGATCACCGGTCGGTGCGTGTGCATAAACATCGGAGTGTGATTGGACCAACAGTAGTGGTTGTTTCCACGTTTTCAGGGGAATACGTCATCATGACCATCTTCTTCGACCTGAGTCGCCGGATGGGGTACTTCACTATCCAGACGTACATACCCTGCAGTATGATTGTTGTCTTGTCTTGGGTGTCCTTCTGGATCAACAAAGATGCAGTACCAGCCCGCACATCTCTGGGTTTGTAGTTTTTTTTATTTTATTTCACACATATAACTGAACTCAAAGCTGTAAAGGAGCTTCATTTGATCAAATATGTAATATTTGCATGTTTCCCACAAAGGGATGGAGCTCTGTGGATTCTGTTTATCTGTGTATCCTTATCAGACATATTTAAAATAGTGTTGAAGTCAGTTTTTATAATAATAATATATAATATAATAATAATCATCATGTTTATTATTAATAAATTATTTCATACACATTATGCAATAAAAAAGTTATAAATAATGTATATTTCTTCTTATGATCATAAAATATTATTATTAACAATAATACAAATTGTAATAATGAACATATGAATAATAGTAATTTCATTTATTGATAGGTATTACCACAGTGCTCACCATGACAACCCTCAGCACTATCTCCAGGAAGTCCCTGCCCAAGGTGTCGTACGTCACGGCCATGGACCTGTTTGTCTCCGTCTGCTTCATCTTCACCTTCGCGGCCCTCATGGAGTACGGCACGCTGCACTACTTCACCAGCAACCGCACCAAGAAGACCAAGGTCAGCAACGCACAGGTACTGAAGACCAAGGTCCACAACACACAGGTACTGAAGACCAAGGTCCACAACACACAGGTACGGAAGACCAAGGTCCACAACGCACAGGTACTGTTGGATTAGAAGACCAAGGTCCACAACGCACAGGTACTGAAGACCAAGGTCCACAAAGCACAGGTACTGTTGGATTAGAAGACCAAGGTCCACAACGCACAGGTACTGAAGACCAAGGTCAGCAACGCACAGGTACTGAAGACCAAGGTCCACAACACACAGGTACTGAAGACCAAGGTCCACAACACACAGGTACGGAAGTCCAAGGTCCACAACGCACAGGTACTGTTGGATTAGAAGACCAAGGTCCACAACGCGCAGGTACTGAAGACCAAGGTCCACAAAGCACAGGTACTGTTGGATTAGAAGACCAAGGTCCACAACGCACAGGTACTGAAGACCAAGGTCCACAACGCACAGGTACTGAAGACCAAGGTCCACAACGCACAGGTACTGAAGACCAAGGTCCACAATGCACAGGTACTGCAAACCAAGGTCCACAACACACAGGTACTGAAGACCAAGGTCCACAACGCACAGGTACTGAGAACCAAGGTCCACAACACACAGGTACTGAGGACGAAGGTCCACAACACACAGGTACTGTTGGATTAGAAGACCAAGGTCCACAACGCACAGGTACTGAGGACCAAGGTCCACAACGCACAGGTACTGAGAACCAAGGTCCACAACGCACAGGTACTGAAGACCAAGGTCCACAACGCACAGGTACTGCTGGATTAGAAGACCAAGGTCCACAACGCACAGGTACTGCTGGATTAGAAGACCAAGGTCCACAACGCACAGGTACTGAGAACCAAGGTCCACAACACACAGGTACTGAGGACCAAGGTCCACAACACACAGGTACTGTTGGATTAGAAGACCAAGGTTCACAACGCACAGGTACTGAAGACCAAGGTCCACAACACACAGGTACTGTTGGATTAGAAGACCAAGGTCCACAATGCACAGGTACTGAGGACCAAGGTCCACAATGCACAGGTGCTGCTGGGATGTTGGAATAATCAGGAACAAGCAGCAAAGAAGACAGAGCTTTGGTTGCTTGAACATTTAAAGATGAACTAAACACACATTTTTCAGTAAAGAGACCAAATGTGTTTTTATTTAAATCATTTGTTAAATCAAACTAGTCATTTGTTTTGACGAGTAGCCATCTGAATTGTCTGTGTGGTTACGGAGTAGGTGACTATTTGATCCAGTGATTAATACGTTTGGAGGATATTTATGGTTAATGTGGTAAACCAATAATAATAAGATAAAGCCTGCTCCCACCCCTATACTCTCCAAACCCACCGACCGTCACAAAGTCAGGCTCGCAAAGAACTGAACTTGACAATCTCTACGCTGCTGCAGAAAACCAGAAGGCATTTGAGAGATAATTTTAAACTAAAAAAATTCCATAATCTATCTTTAACAATTTGTTAACTTAAATATCAACTTAATTAAGTTCACATTTACAGTGATCAAGAAGCAGACAATATGTTTGAACCAATTTTCTACCTTGCCAAAGTGTTATCGATTAAACCATGTAGGACAATAATGCCGCTTTTCCACCGACAGTACCAGCTCAACTCGACTCGACTCGCCTCGACTCGACTCGGTTTGGTTCCAGGCATGTTGCGTTTCCATCTAAAAAAGTACCTCTTCAATGTGGGCGGGTCGTAGAAAAGAACCTCTCCAACATGGGCGGGTCGTCATAAGGTTTTAATCACGGGAGACGCGATTCCCGGGAAATCTGAATCTGATCAAGACTATTTCCTGATTCCCAGTAAAGGTTATGATGGGAAATAAAATAAAAATAAAAAGCACAATGACTGCGCGTCTATTGTTGTCATACGGTAACGTTGATGGAGGCGAAACTCGAGCCCTGGGAAAGGAACGACACTAAAACGAAACAGCGAAACGCTGATCCTCGGGAGCGGGTCCGTGGACTCCAGCCACGGCGGACACACACAACCACGCCGGACACACACACAAACCCACACACAACTCTAGCCCCGGGAAAGGAGCGACACACACGGCGAAACGCTGATCAGTGTCCCCCTCAGGAGTGGGTCCGTGGACTCAACCACGCCGGACACAACTTAACTTTGAGCGATTATTCCCATTTACAGCCGCTGGCCAATCAGTTACCAGCAGCCTGTTTACGTCACACACAAAAGTACCTACTCCGCTCGCTTGGAACCTTGACGGAGGTAGTACTAAAAAAAGGTACCCGGTACTAGGTACCAGGTACTTTTTTTGCCAATGGAAATGCAAAAAAAGGCGGGGCGAGTCGAGTCGAGTCGAGCTGGTACTGTGGGTGGAAAAGAGGCATAAGTCAGTCACAAAACTATGTAACAACAATAACCATAACCATTTTGCGCGAGATGTGCACGTGTGAACTGTCGTGGCAATTTCCTTTTACAGATATTGCGTCTAGGACAGATGAGATTTCTCAATGCAAAAAAGCACGCAATACTTGGCAGACAGTTATCCTAGGTTTAATGCATGCATACATTAGACTCCTCTCTAGCAGAGTGAGTCCAGAATACAGTTTGACAGAGTTATTTATACCGTTTCAGATCCTCCCCATATTGCAGATGTCAATAATCAAATCAAGTAATGTTTTCCCAAGACACAGAGGTGCCTATGTTCTTATCAAGCAGAAGAGTGCCTAAGAGGATGTCTTCTCCCTTGTGACCCGTTTACCCAAGTACGAAGGTTACATTATTGGTTGACTCTAAGGAAGGTAGGCCAGGGTATTCACATTAAGATGAGAGTAGACGAGAGAAGAGAGTAGTCTCTTTTACAAATTAGCCCTGGCCAAGAAAGACAGCACCTAGCTAAAAGACACATAAAAACAGAGATACAGAGTTAGATGCCACTGAGGAAGCTGACCACAGCATAAGGGTAAACATTTTGATTGACTCTGAGGAGGAAGGTAGGACAGCTGACCACAGCACATGGGTTAACATTTTGATGACATCGTTCCTTGGGGAGGTGGCTGAACCAAGCACAAAGGTCAATAAACAGACGACTCTGGGGAAAGGCAGGATGGCAAGAAAATACGCAGAGTCAGAAAACAAGGCCTAAGTTATAAAATGAACAACATGTCGATTTTTCCATCACAGAACACATGATGACCTACAACAGATTTGAACTCTCCCCAAGGTCTGATTACGACATGATGGTGAAAAATACAATGAACAGAGATGGCATTTGACGTAAAACAAACTACCTATTGAACAGCAACAACTAATCCCTGTGCTGTCATCGCCTTACACACAAACATTGATGAATGTAACCTTGTGCATGCCAAGGCCCCGGCCAGGTCAAAGAAAAGCCGGCATTTGAAATGACGCCAGCATTATATTCTGTCAGCATTGACATCACAATGCATAAGACTGTCCATGACGCCAAATCGTGTTACCTAGTGGTTCATGCCGAGAAATTTGATCCGTGGTGTAGTAGAGGTGTAAAATACACAAACGGTACCATATATACACTACCAAACACATTAGGTAGCCTTTTACCCTATCAACACATGCTACCTTATGTGTTTGGTTTTGATCAGCAGACCATTGTCCTATCAGACGATGCTCCCACTACAGAATCACCTTATTTTACACCACGACTCACTCCAGGTACAAGAATATGGGGGGCATATTTTGATACTGTATTATAAGGTCTTTATTGGAGGTTTCAGGGGTACAGTATGTGTATTTTACACCACTACTACACCAAGGATCAATAGTGTCGGCATGCGCAGAACCACTAGGTAGCAGGGTTTGATCGACTGACATTTGATGTGCGTCATTGTCCATGACGCCGGCAAGCATTGACATCACACAGCGTCTGTATGTCCCCCTCAGCACCACAAGTCCACCAGCCTGCTGAACATCCGGCCAGGGACGTCGCTGCTGCACATGAACCACATCCTGCCGTACCACGAGGAGGACGACTACATGTACGAGTGTCTGGACGGTAAAGATTGCGCCAGCTTTTTCTGCTGCTTTGACGACTGCCGTACCGGGGCCTGGCGGGAAAACAGAATGCATGTGCGGGTTTCCAAGATCGACTCGTATTCAAGAGTATTTTTCCCCACAGCCTTTGGTCTTTTCAACCTGGTGTACTGGGTAGGATATCTGTATCTGTAAAATAAAAGAACGCAACAAATAGGATAATTGCCATGGACACCCTAATATAAAGTCATAGTTTCTTTACTCTCTGCCAACGTGCTACTTCAAAAGATTCTTAAGAACAGGAAGAGAGATATGAAATGCAGTATCATTGTGGTATGACGGTTGTCAGAAAAAGTTAAAAAGTATAAGTATTTAATATATTTAATATATTAAATATGAATATTTCCTTTTCGTTGTTATATGGGTAATCCCATCCCATTATTGTCTTTTGCATACCAACAAATTGTCTAAAATGTATTGATTACTACATTCAATTACTACTTATTATTATTACTATTATTATTGTCTTCAGCATCCCAGTCAAAAATCTTAAATGTATTGATTAGTATCTTGAATCCTTGAAATGTCTAATCAAGATAGATGCAGAATCTGCATCATAATGGTGTATATATTTGGACAAAAACCCACTAACTGTACATTTTCATCACATAATGTCTTTGCAGAATAGCAGCTGTTTTGATGGTGCAGTGTGTACATTTTTTTATGGAATATAATAATCAGACGGTTGTTTTAATTAGTATATAATCCCTGGAAAATTATAATCATTATTTTTCTTACCTTAGAATTAGCCCTTAACATCTACATGGGGGGGGAAGGTCCTATTCCACAGAGCCACCATGTTTATACAGTATCCCAGAAGGGACAAACAGCCCTTATTTTAATCATAATGGTTACTTGTCAGCTATGACCTATAGTTTTACAGACTAAATAACTCAATACAAATTATAAATTTTTCAAGGAACCTCATCCATTGACACTTGGTTCCTCGATGGTGTGTTAGGGCTCACCCACACTAGGCCGTCTGTACCGTTGCCCGAGTACGTCTGCCCCCTAAAGTCTAGACGGTTTGTCTAGTGTGAGCGCGCCGTCCGTACTCCAGTACAGTTCAGCTCCGTGGCCTCAGTACAGTTCAGAGAGGTGTGCTCAGGCCACGCTACAGACGCTAATGAGCCGACACACACAGATACGCAGCCTATATGTACAAGAGCCAACCGTACTCAGGCCCAGTGGAGATTGCCCAGTGTGAGCACAGGCCAGCGGCACAGTGGGGGGGGGGGGGGGGGGGCAATTGTACTGTACGGTACAGGGCAACTTTGCCTAGTGTGAGTGCGCCCTTAGACAATAAAACCATTTTGAATACCTACTGGTACCTCACAGGCCACCGTAGCTCCTCCTGGGGGATTCAATTGGTTGCACTGCACCACTTAGAACGTCTCGATGCATTCCAGCAGCAATAAGGAAACGCTAAACAAAAAATTTAATACAGCAGCATGAAAGAACTGCACTTTTTGCTTCACATTCATCTGAAATCATATTTCTTTCAAAACTTTAGAGTAGGTATAGTTAAATATAATATAGATGATACAGATATACAGACTGTATACTGCATGAGGTAATAGCAGCTCTACTTACAGGTAGGTGTACATGTACACACTGTTAGCAAATATCCATGTGAAACTCAAGATGTTTTTCCTGTGTGTAAAATGAAAAAATATGAACACGTACTTCTCATGATTTTTCAAATGTAGCTGTAGAAACGTGACCAGCATGATACCTGTAGACCACCAGAACGCGACTGCAGGCCTATCCGCCTACTTTCTCAGATGCCAAAGATACTGAACCATATGTTTATGTCAATATTTGGGATCAGATCTGACTGTGTCAAAGCTAAATGTGCATAAAGCATAGAGAAGTGCTATGAATCCTAATCAAAGTTATGTTAAGAATACATACCCTCCTCCCCCCAGAAAAAAAAAAAAAACAGCCAGTGAAATGTGCAACATTCATAATTATATATAGTGTAACTGTAAGTTGACATGTTATGGGAAAGCCCTGTACACAATATGAGAGCTAACAATGCTGCCTTACTGTAGCAGTCTGCTACAGCCTGTTTTAAACCTACTGTTGTTGAACACCTTTTCATATAGCATTTTAGCACTGCATATTGCTCCCTCTATTTTCTTATTCCATTTAATTTATAACGTTTCAAGGAATTAGCAATTAAAATGAATATGTGTGCTGTATTATAGTATCTTAGCAGTCTAATATATCCTTACAACTTTTTGTGTGTGTTAAGGAAGAAAACATGATTTGTGTGATATGCATGTTTTGATCCTTCTGTGATGTGGTCGCCTCAGCCAATGAGTTCATTCTTGCATTTCATGAATGAGTCCAGCTGTAATCATGTCCCAATTGTTTTGCTACGTACTTTCCCCACACATGTATTTAGTGGGGATGCCAACATGCTTGTTTAATGATGCTTTAATGAAGCTCTACACTAAAAGCTACACATGGCTGCAGCTACGCGGCCCAGGGAGCTGCAGTAGTGGTTCCAGTTATGCATAAAGGTGTTTCCTAAGGGAAGCAACCTTATCGGGGGTCAGAACTGGGGAGTGGGCTACTAGGTTCTTTTCTAGTCCTGTATTGTATGTCTCGTTGTGTATCTTGAACGGGGACGCCATGGAGGCAAAACAAATTTCAGTGTAAGCTGACAATAAAGTTGTATCTTATCTTATCTTATCTTATCTTATCTTAGTGTTGGCTTTTACGTTCAAAGTATTTTTGTAGCTTTTCCTGTGGTGTTCTGCATTATCCTGAATGAAGACAGGCAGTGACTGTCCAAAATCAAACCAGTGTACTTAGTTACCTGCGTTAGAGGTGAGTGGCAGACAAAAGTGAATGTCACGCGACTTGAAGATATTGTAGGCCTACTCATGAGGGCCAGGGAGCCTAAATAGAACAAACAAATATTGATTGTTTTGGGCTGCAAAGATGTGGTGATTGATTGGCGGTGAATCATTGTGTTGTGTTGCCCTTTAAACATGTCAAATTTTGCTGTTTAAAGGGCATGGTTATGTTCGTTTTTTTTTACGAGAAATATGAAATATGTAATTTTGACAAGGAAAGATCTTACTGCATACTTCTGAGAAACCACATGACTGTAGGCAGATGTAGTATGCTTTTTGCTGTAGAAAGTCTAGTCCACAACAATGGGATTACAAAGATATTGGGTAGTGCTTTGCGTAGTCTACTGTCCTTAACTTGGATTGTCTTTAACCCTACACATGGGAGATTATTTAACCCGTATGTTATTTTAAAATGGACAGACATTGTTTATGTCTGGGGTCCAATTGACCACAGCCATATAAATCGGAAAAAGGAAAAGAAAAAGGAATTTTGTATGCAAGCTTAGGACCCAGTTACTTTGCTTCTGTCGTCTGCCCTATCCTCGGGTACTGCCCTAAGCTCCAAAAGTAACATCTGAACAGTCTGGGGTGAGGCATGCAGCTGTATAGTCACATCTGGGTACATCTTTAACAGTCTGGGGTGAGGCATACAGCTGTTTAGTCACATCTGGGTACATCTTTAACAGTCTGGGGTGAGGCATACAGCTGTATAGTCACATCTGGGTACATCTTTAACAGTCTGGGGTGAGGCATACAGCTGTTTAGTCACATCTGGGTACATCTTTAACAGTCTGGGGTGAGGCATACAGCTGTATAGTCACATACATCTGGGTACATATTTTGGTGCACACAGACTTCATAGTTCCAGTTGTCACATGGCTGTACTGCATCGGGAAAGTATAAGGTCATTAAGATAATAATCTTCCACTGTTCAGTGCTGCCTGTCTATATTCAGTGTACTGCGGCCCTATAGATCCATGTGTCACCGTGATATCTTCTGCTACAAAAATGAACTGTGACTTTGAGCGCAAACGTGAGAATGACCATAATGGAAAATAAGGAAAGGTGTGTGTATATATATACACATATATACACACAGGCACACAGTAGCTCCATGTTGCAATGGATTATATTAATGGAACAATAGAAATGTTGTCTGCGCCATACATGATTGCTATTAATGACCCAAACATAACCCTCATGACCCTCTCCATATAATCCATTTAATATATGTGTTTCACTCAAGCCATATTGATTTTGTATACGTCTCAAATAATCTTCTGTCAATGTTCTTATTGCCAACTCAATACACTGTGAGAGAATAAAGCAGTGCCTATAGAGGTCTAAACCGTGTCCTTGTTATGCTTTACTGAAACATGCTTTAGTAATGAGAAAACACAGGGACCAAAGAAAGAATAAATATGAATTATTGTTCTTTTGTCTATTTCATAGAAAATATATGTAAAACGGGTTTGCATGCATGAAGACCCCTCAATTGGAGTATGACTTCATTCTAAATACTGAGCTTATGCAAGATAATATTTAACATTTGGTAGATGGATAGATAGATAGATAGATAGATAGATCTCGCTCCTTTTAAGGGAGAGGGATGGACAAGGTTGAAGCACATTCTTGTCATCTACCTTGGCCGCCACTTGTGTGCCCAGTGCCTCTTCTTCTGCTGGTCAGTCTGCAGTCATGCTGTGAGGGTTTAAAGCGTCTTTGAGTGAAGTGTATGATACATACGAGCAGAAGAGCTGCTTCAATCTTCAACTGTCCAGTGGGCTTGTCAAACGGCTTACAGAGACACTATCTGTAGGAGGACACATCTGAGCTAAGTGTCAGGGACTTCATGTGTCTAAAAAAGAGACGCTTACAGTAGATGCATTGAGTACCAGCCGAGTACCAACCGAGTTCTCACCAATGGTATTAATAATAACATTCATTAACATAACATTCACTTGGCCACGATGAGGGTGTATCATCAGATCTCCGTTCTAAAGAGGAACAAGCCTTGCTAATCAAGTCCTGCCTGTCAGCTTGGGAGAGCTTGAACTTCTCAAGTCAAGGACAGTTATCTACCAGATATAGTTTGGAGATGGATCAAACCATGTTGAACCTTTACTTTCAAGCGAGAAAAGTTCAATTGGACTCACTCAGGCAAGGCAGGCAGGTCTTTAAGCATGCTTGCAAAAAAGATGACAGACTAGGAAAGGTTTACGTGTTTCCATGGCAGCAGACCTACATTTAATGTAGGCCTGCATTCATAACGAATGGCCGCAAAGGAGGAAGAACCTCTGGCCAAGTCACCATGAATAACACTCCACCCTCATGTAGGCATACAGCATACAATGTACTTCAGATTCAAATGAGGCTCATAGTGGACTGCTTATGCCTGGATGGGTGATGAGTTCAAGACTTTCCAGCTTCAGTCTTGAGTCTGTATTATTTTATATTTATTATTTTTATAGTAGTAGTAGTATTAGTAGTAGTAGTAGTAGCAGTAGTAGTAGTAGTAGTAGCAGTAGTAGTAGTAGTAGTAGCAGTAGTAGTAGTAGTAGTAGTAGTAGTAGAAGTAGTATTGGTAATAGTAGTAGTAGCTGTAATAGCAGTAGTAGTGGTACTGGTATTGACTAAATACGCGTATAATTACAACTGTGAAAAGTATCAGAAATGTGTGAAAACAGGAAATGCATGAAAAAAGTGATTATTTCAGGCAAAGTCTAAGATCTGGGGGATGGGAACGTTCAATTCATCTTACATGTCAACATCAGACTGGTATTGATAGAGTAAACACATCATATCAATTGTGAAAGGTATAAGAAAGTTGTGAAAACATGAAATGCATGGGAAAGCGTGATTATTTTAGTCTACGATCTGGCCTGTCCTGGTGACCCCAGAAAGGATGTGAACATTTCAATTCAGCTTATATGTCAGCCTCAGACTGGTATCCATTGAATACACTCATAATTATAAATGCACTCATAATTATAAATACACTCATAATTACAACTGGGAAAGGTAACAGAAATGTGTGAAAACAGGAAATGCATGAAAAAGGGCTGTTAGTTGAGTGTGGTGCCCTAGTGTGTTATGTCATATATATATATATATATATATATATATATATATATATGATACTGTGAGACACATCTAACTGGAGGAAAGAATTGAAGTTTAGTTTAGTATTTTTGTAAGGAATATTGAATAAGAACTTCAGAAAATGTGTTCAGAAGATCACTGCTTGACCACAAATGCCATCAACAAAGAAAACAATATAGGGAAAAAACAAGGGTGCAAGCCACAACACAATATGCACTTCAGCCGCAAATAGGTGACAAACAGATGGACTCCAAATCCGACCAGATGGTCATTGAGGACTTGCATCACAAAATGGCTGAAGAACTTATTCTTGGCTCTGGTAATATCTTGAAATTAATTATCATTTAGAAAGCCCAAACATTTGGGAAGGACCTTGTTTGAGATGATCTTCCTTTGTGTTTGGCTTTGATTTATTTCAGACCCCCTAGCAGACATTTGTCGGATGTGTGGAAGGACTCCAAAGAAAACGAAAAGGGCACATTTATGATACCTTTCACAGTTGTAATTATCATGTATTTAGTCAATACCAGTCTGAGGTTGACATATAAACTGAATTTCAATGTTCACATCCTTTCTAGGGTCAACAGGACAGGCCAGATCTTAGACGTTCAATCGTTTTTTTTCACGGTTCTGATACCTTCACAGTTGTAATTATCAGCGTATTTAGTCAATACCAGTCGAATGTTGATATATAAGCTGAATTGAATTTGAATTTCTGGTGAATGTCTAATTTCAAGCTAAGTTATCTGTGGTGTGTAACCCATTTCAGGAACATCTAGCTATTTCAGGAAGCCATGTAAGACAATAAATTAGTAAAATGTAATGTTCACTTTTATTAAGCCCAACTTACTATGTAGTTGTATTTATCTATTTATATAAAATACATGTGACCACACCCTTCTGTGATCACGTGACCACACCGTTCTGTAATCACGTGACCATACCGCTCTATTATCACGTGATTTTTGTGAAGCGATCACGTGAGTCAGACTTAGTTGATCTGAGACACATTAACAGATACTGGGGTTTCTGCTGATTAACTGTGAATACATAATACAGAAGTATCACTTTATGTCCGTTGCTGCCGTGCACTTCATTCTTTCTTTATTCTTTCACTTTATTCTCCAGTAAGGATAACGTTCCTTGTTGAGAGTTTCGCGTTGTTTGGGGTGTGACCCGTCCTTTATCTGAGGTCTTTATCAACTGCTGTTGACCACCATGCGACTGGTGATCCTGGATGACTACGACCTGGCCAGTGAGTGGGCCGCCAAGTACATCCGGAACAGAATCATCACGTTCAGCCCCACAGCCCAAAGGTACTTCACCCTGGGCCTGCCCACAGGTGAGGGACACACGCACTGCTGCCATGCTATCTATATCTATATGTGTCTGTCTGTCTGTCTGGCACATCACTGATGATGTGTCCAGAGGCATCAGTAGATGTATGTACACTGTGTGTGTGTGTGTGTGTGTGTGTGTGTGTGTGTGTGTGTGTGTGTATATATATATATATATATATATATATATATATATATATATATATATATATATATATATATATATATATATATATATATATATATATATATACATAAACAAACAAGGCTTGGCACAGACCAGGCTGGTTAAAAGCCAACATGGTTATATATATATATATATATATACAAAACTGTATAAAAACATGTTGGTTTTATATAACGGAATTGCTGCCATCTTTCTTCATGAATGATGCAATGAAAGGAGGCATTGAATGACCAGCATGACACTTATAGTCTCTAGGCCTACTGCCTGCACATCATTTGACAAATTATATAAACGTGTCAATCATGTCATGTTTTTTTAATTCTTGCATCTTATTTTAGGAAGTACTCCATATGCCTGTTATAAAAAGTTAATTGAATATCACAAGAGTGGGGATCTTTCTTTTAAATATGTGAAAACCTTCAACATGGATGAATATGTGGGTGAGTAATTGCCTTCTTCTGTGTCATCCACATATAACATAAATATAACATTGCCTAAACATCAACATTTGCTGTTTAATTTCAATGTAACCTGTGTCCAGATGTTCCTTATGAATCAAACTGCAGTAAAATAAATGCATTTGTACTGCCATCTAGTGTGTAGCTGGTTAACATGCAGCCCTCCTCTGCAGGCCTGCCCCGAGCCCACCCTGAGAGCTACCACTCGTACATGTGGAACAACTTCTTCAAGCATGTTGACATTGACCCGGCTAACGCGCACATCTTGGACGGAAACGCACAAGACCTTGAAGCAGAATGTGCCGTCTTTGAGAAAGACATTGCAGACGCCGGAGGAATAGATTTATTTGTAGGAGGTTGGTAGCACGCTTTATTTGGTGGTGGGAGTTTATACGTACACAGCAGAGCTGGTTAAATGACGTTATCAGGTTAGAGATGGTGAAGTGTTGGTATTAGGTAAGAGATGGTCAGAAAATGGTTAAGTTTAGGTATTGGGTTAAAGATGGTTAAGTTAAGGTTTGAGGTGTTAAGGAAGGTTAAGTGAAGGTGTTGGAGATGGTTAAATTAAGTTATTATGCTAGAGATGAAGTATTGGTGTGGGGTAAGAGAATGGTTAAGTGAAGGTATTTGATTAGAGATGGTTAAGTTTAGGCAGAGATAGGTTTAACTTGGTGCTGCCCACCAAACTGTCAGTCATTTCATTTAGTCACACTATATTGTGTTGAACTGTGGTCTGAACTGAGGGTTTCTTAGTCTGTTAAACACTTTAACCATTCATGCATGTATCATGCATGCAATCATGGATATAGCACCTGCAGATTGACGAGTGGTTAGGATTTCCTTATTCTAGAAGTTATTGGATGTGCAATAATGTCTGCTATGAATGGATGTGCTAATGATCCTATTACTGTGTTATTATGCTAATAAAGGCCTTAGGTTTATTTTATGGTAAGAATCCGATTTCCCTCTTTCAGTGTATTCTAGAAATACCTTTTTTGAATACCTGTTATTTTGTCCAGGCATCGGCCCAGACGGCCACATAGCCTTCAATGAGCCGGGGTCAAGCCTTGTGTCGAGGACCAGAGTGAAGACGCTGGCCAAGGACACCATAGTGGCCAACGCTCGCTTCTTCGGGAATGACCTCTCCAAGGTGCCCACCATGGCACTAACCGTCGGGGTTGGGACTGTCATGGATGCCCGAGAGGTCAGTAGAGCTTTATTATTCATCCACCATCGAAATTTATCCAAATACCGAATTTAATCAAAATGCCATCTAAATATGGAGCTTGAATTTTCTATATCAGTTGTACGATGTGATTTTATGACCAGGAAATTAAGATAAGATGGTACATTATAAATCCCAGACGGGGAATTTGGTGTAACATAACGTGTCATTGTCATTTTAAGGTGCGAAGTGGTACTAGATGTCACATATGTACTTCCTTGTTGCTCAGGTGATGATTGTAATCACGGGGGCTCACAAAGCTTTTGCGCTGTACAAAGCCATCGAGGACGGGGTGAACCACATGTGGACGGTCTCAGCCTTCCAGCAGCATCCACGCACCATCTTTGTCTGTGACGAGGACGCCACACTGGAGCTGCGTGTCAAAACCGTCAAGTACTTTAAAGGTGAGACTGAAACATTACATTACCCTCACTACATTACATTACCCTCACTACATTACATTATCCTCACTACATTACATTATCCTCACTACATTACATTATCCTCACTACATTACATTACATTCATTACATTATCCTCACTACATTACATTACATTACATTCATTACATTACCCTCACTACATTACATTACCCGCATTACATTACCCGTGTTACATTATCCTCACTACATTACTTCATTAGATTACATTATCCTCACTACATTACATTATCCTCACTACATTACATTACCTTCATTTCATTACCCTCATTACATTACATTACCCTCACTACATTACATTACCTTCATTTCATTACCCTCACTACATTACATTATCCTCACTACATTACTCATTACATTACCCTCATTACATTACCCTCATTACATGACATTACCCGCATTACATTACCCGCGTTACAATACCCACATTACATTACCCTCATTACATCACATTGGTACAGGATATATTCCAAGTTTTATTTTTCATGTATTTGTAATAGTTTACTTCATACCGCAGCATTGGTGAATAATTGATTAGTCAATAAGGTTCCATGGGAGTGCATTATGTAAGGAGTAAACCACAGGAGGTCTCGTTATTGGACATCATGTACGACAGGGCTTGTGATGAGGCTGCCACAACCAAGCTACATTATATTCCAATAACAGGACACAACAGAGTATTTTATTTAGCTTATACCAACAATGACAACAATACCAGAATACCAACAATATTACTTTAATCTTTATTGTTCTTGTTTTATTTATTTACTTATTCAGCTGAATTAAAAATATTCTTCTGGGGCACTTTGAACATATTGGTTTGTGTTGTCTAGGAAACATCGTGTTAATTTGACCAAGCTGCTGCCATGACCAGCAGAGGATCTAATTGTAACTAGCTTTTGGATGGATGTTTTCACTTTAAATAATGATGAATTAAACTATTGGATCAATTCGTTTTTTGTATTTAGAGAAACATAATTGTACTTTGAGTTATTCATGATGTTTAAGGTTGTATCAGGCACTTTTGGTATGTGTCTGTTTCTGTGAAAGATGTTATTATATTCACCTTGTACATTTTCTCCTTGATTCTTACCAGGTTTAATGCATGTTCATAATAAACTTGTGGACCCAGTGCTTACCATGAAGAACGATTTGAAGTGAAAGTGATGAATGAATACCAACCAAAATGTTGAAAAGGACATTGGGAAGAAGCATATCCAGAAATTCTTCAAACAACCACAACTGTCCCCTTTACCTACAATAATGACTGTTTGGTTTATGCTAGTATCTGGCAATATGCATGAAAAGCATTTTAATGTTTACATAAAATGAAAATTGGTTAAAAAAAAGAAAAATGTGTTTGTACTTGTAAGTTTTAGTATTGCTTATTCAAGTCAAACGGTTTCAACAGTTGTTGATTGTACTTATGTTATTCTTCTATCAAGTACTATATTATTTTGTTTTTCAAAAGTTACAAGGTCCAAGGGCATTTGTCATCAAAACACTCTAGTGAATATTGCATAATAAAGATTTATTTTTTCTTTCTATAAAACATTGCATACAGTGATGATGTACTTGTTAAACAAATGTACTGATGGGGTGGAATCAAACATTATTTTTTGTTTTAATTTCCATATCTGAGCAGAACCAGAATGGCTTATGGCGTGCTTAAAAAATAAAACGTCAGGTTTTGCGTAGTGAGATTAAGATAGGCCTTCAATTATTTTTTGTTGCAAAATTCAAAATGGCTTGTTTTAAATATGGTATAAAAGGTAGGCTATTTTATATACCCGTTTTATAAATATATATATATGGCTAGGACAATGTCTGAAACCGGGATATACAGGTCCAGCATTATTGTCATTTGAATCCGACACTCCCTAACACTAGGAGGCGCTAGGTTCTTTATTTTTTTGTTGTTTGGCTGTGAGGAAACGGAACTGAAGAGATACGACCTCTAGTCGAGTCCGACGCCACACGCAACCCGTCTCTCCGACAGAACCGAACCATGTCTGGACTCATCAGGACCGCCGCGGCCCGTGTGGCCCCTGCCCTGCGGACCGCCACCGTCACCCAGCGGGCCTCCCTCTACACCCGGCCCGCCAAGGAGAAGCTCGGCACCGCCGTAAGTCACGCTGAGGAGCCGCTCCTCACACGGTGGCGTCTCCCAAGGGTCCGATGTTACGTCGGCTAGTGGACTACTTATAGACCTCTGGGTTTTAACCTCATCTATAATGTGTTTTAACCCCATCTATAATGCGTTTAAATCTACTCTATAATATGTTTGAACCATGTATGCAGTGCTCTTCCATGTAAAGTGAGGTAATCTGCTCGGGTTCCACCGCAGTGTCTCTGCTCGATATGACCGCGGAAGCGTTATGACATTCACGCGTTTGTCATCATGCTGTCATATAGTACCTGCAGATGGACTAATGGTTAGGATTGCCTTATTCTAGAAGGTGTTGGATATGCTATCGTTTCTGCTATGAATGTATGTGCTAATGGTCCTATTAGCGTTGTTATTTATACATGGTTAGATATGGATATTAGATATTTGGATATGGTTATTACATATTACCAGATATGGTGTGCATGGAGCTCCTTTATCATTAGGTTGTGGTACTATATAGATATCATATAGAAGATGATACATCACGTATCATCTTCTATATAATATCTTGAAGGTCAGGGATGTTCTTTTGAAATATGTTTTTGTTAAACTATGCAATAAACATACGTAATATGCTATAATTAATAACTTAAATTGCCGTTTCTATTTATTGTTCAGGAAACTGCCATCGGACTGGGCATGTTCGCCTTGGCCATCCTGGGACCATCTGGGTGGATTCTCGCCCACTTGGAGGAGTACAAGAAGAAAGAGTGAGGACATTTGAATGGTGCATACAACTTCTCAAACGCTCCTCAATGAGCCTCCTGGGACCATAAGCAGATACCTGAGGGAGAGGGCGCAGTCTAAACCTTCTCTCTTCTCCTACCTCGACGGCAGTTACATTCTTCTCGTTCCATTTTAATACCGTTGACTTGTTTATTTGACATGTGCCCTTATAAGGGCATTCTAACAATGTTAATAAATCATATTTAAAAACTGAAAATCAACATCTCTCGTCTGGCACGTTTTACATTAAGGTAATGAATAACCTTGAATAACCTTTAAATATGCTCGTCACCTATTGAAGTGTAGATTTTGAAGGCCCAATTTGACCACAATGCAACTTTGTCTCATCATTTACATTTAGGGCATTTAGCAGACGCTTTTATCCAAAGCGACTTACAATAAGTACTTTTGTCATAAGAAGTGAAACAATATATCGCCGTAGGTACAGTAAAGATGTTCATAGAACCAAGTGCAAGTACTAACAATCGCCAGGCCAACCCATTCCCCGTACACAGCAGTGATAGCTAGCTACTGCAGATGCTACACAATTAAGTACATGCTACACAATTAAGAACAATGAATGAATACAACCTGCATTAAGTGCCAGGACGTACGACAAACAATAGTGCAACAGACAAATAAGGGACTGAATGGCTTGTAGAGTCTAGGTGAACTCTGCCATGTCTCATGTGTAGTGATTGATATGCTGCAGTGGAGGCTTCTCCAGTGAGGAGAGGGAGGAAGATCCTCCTTAACATTGTTGAGAATAAAAAGTGTAGATTGCCCAGACTACTGTAATGAATTAATGCCCTTAAATATGACTACTTTAATGCCTTTGTATATGTAATGTTTGTTTCCCTGGGTAAAGGGACATTAGCACCCCCTAGCGCCTATTGGATATTACTTCGGGCAGGACGTTCCTCCCTCGGTCTCCATTGACTTCCATTCATTTCTCGGGCACTACTGGCGGCCGGTGAATAACATGGGGTTGAACGGGAGAGAGGAGGAAATTCCCATAGACATAATAAAGAGTAGAGGCCGCATTGGCTGCTGGGCGCAAGAAATGCGGAAGCCATCTTGGAGCGGTCATACTCCTAGTTGCGTAGCAGCAGAAGACACAAGATGCCAGAGCACTGCAGAATATTCCTGCTCAAATCGGCGGACCATCGCAAACAGGGCCAGGGGCATTGCTTTTCAGGAGGAGACACGGTTTGGCATCGACAACCATCATTCTGACTTGCTGTCATTGGTTGTGTCTGTGTTTCATAACCACATTGCCAAACTCGCCTCTCTTGAACTGCAGAAAGGGAGCACGAGAAAGAAGCTCTGCAAAACAGCCCTCTTTCAGGGGTTTTAGCTCATACAAAGTTGTGAAATTATGTTCTTGTTGTTCTTTTAATTGTTTGTTACTCTGACCGTTCTGTTTAATATTGTGGAAAGGATGTTAGTGAATGATTCAGAGCATGATGCATTTTAAATGCCATCACTTTTGGGCTTGTGTCTTCATTTTTCTTAAAACAATTGTAGCTGAAAATAAACATAGCCAAATTCCAACCAATAGCTTCAGTCATTGAGGGCAAAAATAGGCCCAATGATAGGTCCAGATTTCTTTATTTAGTTTTACAAATCAAGAGTAGGCCTGATTTGACTAATTGGCTTTGCATCCTTTCCTTCTGCCCCTGTAGTCCAAGACATGCTGCCCACCAGCTTTCAAAGTACAATGCTGCCACTGGTGGATTTGTATACATTTTATTCACATAATTATCCCTCCCTGCTTTTTGTAGTTCACCAAAACACCCTGAAACAACTTGAGTCTCACATACTTATGCCACCATACACCACTAACAGTGCAAGCAGGCCAATGGCAACCAAGCGTGCAGTCCTTCACTTTAAAAACCACCAGCCGCCACTGATATGCATGGTAGACTTTACATGACAGAGGCATAAACCAAGAGGAATAACACATAAATGCATACATTGTAATAATCCTGAAATGAAATGACCAGAGGCTCGGGTCCATTTGTTGCTGTGGAGAGGGGTCTTCCAACCAGTCAGAGACAGGCTTTGTTATTATATGGTGGCATTATAGTGGTAGTGGCATGTGCCAAAGAAAGGCAGAAATGTGGGTATGAAAACCTTAGTACTGTTAAGGGCCACAGAGACGGTTGTCAAGCCAAATGAAGAATGGTGGCCAATAAGGTAAAGAAACATGTTGTGAATTAAACTGCCACCCGTTTATTAGCAGGCCTATTGTGTACAACAAGGCTAGTGACGGAATAATGTAAGTGTTTGAGTCACTTCAAAAAGTGCTGTTTTAAATTAAATGGGATGATCACTTCTTCCTAACAGTTGATACTGTATACAGATAACGTGGTGAAAAGGGATTAATATTGATTAAAATCACTTCTACACTGCAGGAGATGTGTGACAAAATTAATTAAGCTGGCCACACACAGGCCGATAGAGGCCTGTGTGTGAGGGCAATATAGACTAATTATTAGCCTACCGTAAATTCACGACATCTCCAGAACTTACAAACGGTAATGTTAAGAAGGCCTTGACTCATTTCATTTGCCAACATATATACTTATTGCCATTATAAGCTATAACTAGTATGTGCATGTGTTTCAGTGTTTTTGGAGTCATTAAGTGGCACATGGCTGCAAGGGGTGGATGTGTCCGAGTGGGGGAGCGGTGGTTATGAATGTTATGCTAATGATATCCAACCTCCTTTATTCTGGATGTGTCCAGGTTAGGCAGCCCAAGTGGAAACTATTTCAACCAAAAATAAAAGTTGGGGCAACGCAAGATGTCTGATTGCAGCATGGTCTCAAGTTCCACGTCCCTAACGTGGCCACGGCTGTGAAGGGTCAAACCAAAACAGGCTGCGATAGATTCTCATCAAGTTGAGAATCTGCTTATTGTTGTCCCCGCTACTCTTTAGAAACTTGGAACACGATGGAGTGCAAACAAGCACACAAAAATACAAATATGTCGGATTTATTCATGAGCGAGTGTTGTATCATGATGTATAGCCTAATGAATGAATGAAAGAAAAACTTTTTTATTAGAAGGTAATGCAGGCCACTACTTAACATATTTGTGAAACCAAGACTCATGTGGGCAACGACCTAATCCCACGTGAGATGTAATCCTCTACTGCTGGAAACAAACAGGCGACTAAGGTTTGGTTATTAAGGGTGAGGGTTCTAATCCCTCACACAGCCCCTCCCAGGCTGAGACCCTCGAGTTCTGAGACAGGTTTTAGGGTGAAGTTGAGGATTTCTTTTTTTTGGTATTTTCTTTTGGTATTATCATTATTATTGAAACTCACAGCTAGCTAAGTGAGTTCCACTGAGTATAGTATTACTGGAAACGTTGTTATTTCATTCAATCGACAACAGCGATTCACCGTGTAGGTCTTTAAAATGGGACTGGATGCTTTGGTTAACGCTTCAGGTGAAGTCTTACCTTACGGGGGGAAGAGTGCTTTCACACAGCTGGAGCATAACATTGTGGCCAGCTACCTCATCACTGCAGGTAATGTTCTTATATTTTGTATTTTTTTTAATTTTTATTAGCCTAAATGGCCTAATACAAATAAATGTAATGGTAAGTAAATGCAATCAGACATTTTTTATTTGAATTCATTGATAATATTTTCCTGCAGGTGATGACTATAGAATCACAATGAACTTCTCAATCACAATAAGCAATCTCTGTTTAGTTTTGTGGGATGGCCTACAACACCACAAATATAGAGAGCTAAATTACTGAAATCAACAATTCACACATTATGGAGAGCTACGACCTGGGTATTGAACACTAGTACTGTTGAAAAGGTATAGTGGACATGGAATTCGTTCATCAATTCTAGTCGTTTATCATTCAGTTACACGGTCATATTGTCCAGGCAACCCGATTCTGCAGTTTATTGTTGTATATTCTCTCAAAACGCTATTCCAAGACCAGCTAAGACCTTTCCTGAGTGCTTAGAAAGCCTCTATTAGCCTTATGTAACGACTCAGGTATCACGGGATAGCTGTTGAGCTAGAAAATATAGGGAATGATTGTAAGAAAGAATAATAATAATATAATGTGTATACTTTGTCGCCATCAGGCATTGTGAGTTTGGCCAGCAACATTGTGGTGCTGCTCATGTTTGTGAAATGTAAGGAGCTGCGTACGGCCACCAACGCCATCATCATTAACCTGGCCTTCACCGATATCGGCGTGGCAGCCATCGGGTACCCTCTGTCGGCTGCCTCCGATCTCCATGGCAGCTGGAAGTTTGGATACGCTGGATGTCAAGTTGGTTGACTTAATTTTCTTTATTTGTTCAAATAATACCAAATCACCAACTTTTGTTAAGAATTATTGAGTCGAATTGAGACCCTGTCATTTCAGAATAGTCTGGTGACCAAAAGTACTTCCACTCCCCAAGTTCAGTGTGCTCTGATAACTTACCCTGTGTTATTAGTTCAGTGTGCTCTGATAACTTACCCTGTGTTACTAGTTCAGTGTGCTCTGATAACTTACCCTGTGTTATTAGTTCAGTGTGCTCTGATAACTTACCCTGTGTTATTAGTTCAGTGTGCTCTGATAACTTACCCTGTGTTATTAGTTCAGTGTGCTCTGATAACTTACCCTGTGTTACTAGTTCAGTGTGCTCTGATAACTTACCCTGTGTTATTAGTTCAGTGTGCTCTGATAACTTACCCTGTGTTACTAGTTCAGTGTGCTCTGATAACTTACCCTGTGTTATTAGTTCAGTGTGCTCTGATAACTTACCCTGTGTTATTAGTTCAGTGTGCTCTGATAACTTACCCTGTGTTATTAGTTCAGTGTGCTCTGATAACTTACCCTGTGTTATTAGTTCAGTGTGCTCTGATAACTTACCCTGTGTTACTAGTTCAGTGTGCTCTGATAACTTACCCTGTGTTACTAGTTCAGTGTGCTCTGATAACTTACCCTGTGTTACTAGTTCAGTGTGCTCTGATAACTTACCCTGTGTTACTAGTTCAGTGTGCTCTGATAACTTACCCTGTGTTATTAGTTCAGTGTGCTCTGATAACTTACCCTGTGTTACTCCTCATTCCAGATCTATGCAGCACTCAACATCTTCTTTGGCATGGCCAGTATTGGCCTGCTGACTGTGGTGGCCATTGACCGATATCTGAGCATATGTAGACCTGACATAGGTAGCACATCCACACCTTCATTCTGTATCCACCTTCTCCACGTGATAGTGCTGTCAATCAATGAAACCACACCACTATACCTGTGTCTTTTTCCCCTTCAAAGGCCAGAAAATGACTATTCGTTCGTACACGCTGTTGATTCTGGCGGCCTGGCTCAACGCGGTGTTCTGGTCGTCCATGCCGGTGGTCGGCTGGTCGGGCTATGCCCCTGACCCCACCGGAGCCACCTGCACCATCAACTGGAGGCAGAACGATGCGTAGGTTCCTAGTCCTATACAGCCGTTAATATAGACCATTCTGTGTGGCCCTATTCTCTATACTGAATCATTTTTGTCTCAGTCATATAGAGGTTCATAAAAAGATCTGTATTGAATGGTGCATTATCTTTATTTTCATCTCATCCGCAGCTCTTTTGTGTCTTACACGATGGCAGTGATAGCTGTAAACTTTGTGGCACCCCTGGGTGTCATGTTCTACTGCTACTACAACGTGTCCATCACTATGAAGAGGTTCAAAGCAAGCAACTGTCTGGAGAACCTAAACATTGACTGGTCGGACCAGATGGACGTCACTAGGGTGAAGGAACCTCTAGCTGAGCACATGTCCACATAGCTAGCTTAATAACACAATTCTTTCAATCAAGATTATTGAGTGTATCAACGTCCACCTTCTGATGAAACGTATCTCATATTTCATTATTGATTGCAGTATATGAGGTTAACAGGCAGGGTGAATTGGTTTGCCTGCTGGAATTTTCTATTTTTTATTTGAATGTTTTAACGAAGCTCCACATTTCTTTCTGTCCCCAGATGTCAGTGGTGATGATTGTCATGTTCCTGGTGGCTTGGTCTCCATACTCCATAGTCTGTCTGTGGGCGTCGTTTTCAGACCCAAAGAACATTCCTGCCGCGATGGCCATCATCGCTCCACTCTTTGCGAAATCATCCACCTTTTACAATCCCTGTATTTACGTTGCTGCCAACAAAAAGTGAGTTTCTCTCTTTCTTTATGTACATGTGATGTGTGTGGGAGCAAGTCTTGTTGTTTACAGTTATACTGTTCCCATTGAAAATGGACAGTGCTAATCTTTTTTTTGTATTGTCTGGGTGTGTGTCTGGGTGTATATAATTATATATATATATATATATATATATATATATAAATATATATATATGAGTTGATTCAATATTTTGGATCAACCCATCAATTGATCTGTTGTAAAATCTTCAATGATTTATATAGCTTTACATCTCAGGTTTTTGTTTAATATATTTGTCTCATTGAGATGGGAAAATATGATAGTAAAATGTATTTACAGTGTAGGCCTAACTCTGCTGTCTAAGGTTATGGCCTTGTGAGACCATCCAGATGTTCAAGATCTTTAAATTAGTCTGAATATCAGTCTGGCTCTGTCAGTGTTTGATTTCCGAACATGTCTTCAGCCTTAGGTTGTTTAAAACCCTCCGTGTACCGTGAGCACTGGCACGCTCATGTTCTGTTCTGTATCTCTTTCTGTCAAACCTAAGTTGTTTAGCCATTGTTAATAATTCCAGTTGATAACATACTTTTATCTAACATAGATAGAAGTTTGACAAGACATACATTCTAATTAAAAGTATATTACTACAGTCCATGTCGGAAATCAGACTTCCTAGTTCAAATGGAACGTACCAGCCCTAACCCTAACGCTTTCACGCTTTCACCTTCAGCCTCACACGCTGCCAAAACAATTCTCACGGCAAAACACTGTGACAGAGGCCAACGTATTATAGTCTAATCTTATTTTTTACCCAAGCAAACAACTTTGCCGAGCTGACTGAAGTAACAAAAAACAAACAAAGGGGTGATCCACACGGTGTCTCCATGGAGCTGTATCTTAAATGACACTCGGATTGGTGCGTGAACAGTATCTCCATGTTGGTTGGAGAGCTTTAAAGCAGGGAGCCAAGAAATCGTTCAAGCAAGATTTTAATATTGGAAGCATCATGTCTTTGACTTTCTTTAGTCGAAACTGTGTGCCCATATTGGGTTGGTGTGTCTAATATTGTGAAATTGTGAGTATTTCCCTGGGTGGAAGTATTCAGGGTATGGGCGTAGTCAGGCGATATCCTTTAATCTTAGACCTAAGCTCTCGCCACATGTGTAAGCTGCATACCTTTTAAAACCCTGATGGTGAATTGAGTCCAAACATGTGCACGTGATTAAATGCGCGTGCACGTACGCGGGATTAAGCCCATGGCATCAAAATGTCTCTTCAGTGATGCACTCCAGCAAGAAACAATACTGAGTGTCTTTGCTGCAACACTCCCAGCAGCACAGAGCCACCGGCGGCCCACAGGGCTCCGGTCCGGTCGGCTCTGGCTGAGGACGCAGCCCACTGGTGCGCCGTCTCTTCCTCTTAGTTCCTACTACCTGTCATTATCTGGGAGGTGTATTAAGTTTACAACATGGACTCGGGGTCAGCCTGCTAATGCTAACGGATACGCAGGGATCACTGAACCAATGTACAACAAAGCTGTCCCACTGCAACTGCACCACGTGTCAATCCCCGGGATCACAGTCCTGAACTGACCCTGTTTCTGACCACAGTGTTCAGCACATGCTCGGTTTGAAGGGCTCCAGTCGAGACTCTGACCGTGTGCACACAAGAGAAATATCTTGTTTATACAACTTTTTAAATCTAGATGAAATAGCCCACCTGTTTTTACCAAGGTCACAACGCCCACCTCCTCATCTCCTAGCAGCGTAGAGTTTGGCGAGTGATGACGAGTGTAAGCTTAGTGCTAGACAACGCTTCAGCAAGAGATTCAAGTAGCGCACACTACCTGTGGAGGTGGATTTGACAACGGTTGTCTACATCTCTCGTGCAACCATGCCTGCCTGTTAACACCAAGAAAACATTGGGTCACAATCTCACAGTTATTTTTTATTGGTGATTTGAAGTGAGATTCAGACGCCTATCTGGTGTCCTTAAACTTGACTGTTCCTGGTCTTTGTTCTGGCCTTATCTTTGGCTAGACTGAAGATAAGTAGATAGATAGAAGATAACCCTAGTGAAGATAAACCTAGTGTGTACATGATTCAGTTGCTAATGTACTCTTGGACTTTTCCTTTAGGTTCAGAAGAGCAATCATAGGAATGCTTCGATGTCAAACCAGGCAGCGAATGACCATCAATACTGAAGTTCCAATGACCTCCTCACAAGTACCATTGACCCAATAGTCGATGTAAAACGACATGGCATAGTTGGGTGTCTTGGTATCATCCGTTGGATATTTTAAACATTCTTTAATTATACACATGTTCTGCTGATTAGAAAAAAAAAAACTCATGTAACTCATGTAAACTCTGCATGTATAAATCATTTAAATGCCATGAATACGAAAAACGTAATGATGGTAGTTTATTTATCTGAGAGAATTAGATTTTTTTGTTTGTTCTGAAGACAGTTATTTTGTATTGTATAAAACATTCAATTAAAAATGGACTGACTGACAATGGCAATTCCCATTGGAATATAGTTTTGTAGTATGCATACAGAAAAACACTATAAAGATGGTATACGTAAACAATGGTGGTTCATGGAATGTTATTTAAAAACTACTGAATAAATCAATTGATCACTTAAGGTTGAAACATACAGATTTGTATAAATTGATTATAAATATGCAAAGTATAAAGAACAACGTATGGATAACAGAGCCCCAGATTTAAATCCTTTACATTTGATATCGGCTACGCAGCCACAAACAACGCATATAAAGTTGTGTAATGTGAGTGTTTGGAATGAGACACATACACTGAATTGAATGGTAGTGTATTGAGATAATGAACCAACAGGAACTCTACTCTGCTACGTTGTGCTCCAACCATGATCCAATGGCTGCCTCGTTCGTCCTGATCCACGCGATGTTGTTCCTCACGGTCTCCAGGGCTTGCTCTCTGGGCATTTCCCCAGCGCCAGCATTGGGTCTGAGCTTGAAAAAGTGCTCCATCTAAAATACAGATATGGCCACATTAAGTATTTCCTTCCCATACTGGTGTCAAGTGTGTTCCAAGTGTGTGTTCTCACCTTCCAGAGCTCAACCTCTGTGTTGTAAGTGGTCGTGATTCGGCTCAACAGGCGGCCCAGGTTTCTGTCATTAATGGTGTATCTGTTGAAAATGTACAGCTTTGATTTTAAAAACATTTCAATGCTCCATCTCCTAAAAATAGCTTGTCTAAAGCAACAACGTTACCAAATTGATGTTGCGCAGAAATTCGTTTAGATAATTTAATTAAAAAAATGTATTGAAATGTATTACTACTGTTGTTATTATTATAGTTATTTGTATTATTATAATTATTATTATCATTATATAGTATTGCTGGTACAGTCAATTTGACAAATTTCAGCGAAAATCCCTGCTTCTCCGTTCCACTTTGGCACTTGGACTGCACGTACCTGTTCACCAGGTAGTCCCAGTTGAGGGTGGTCCAGTCCCAGGCCATGCTCCTGCCCAGTGGATTCAAGGACACGTACCGCACCACCGTGAACAGGTCCTGGCTCCTCATCACACTCTCATCCTTAGTGGTCTCCAGCAGCCTGGGACACATCACACACACACACACACACACAATGTTTCCAAGAAATATACACAAATAGAGAGATAATGTGTTTTTATATTTTTTTATGTTTTAATTTAGTAGATTCTCCATTGTGAACATCCATCAATGAGCATTAATCTGATAGAAAAGTGATCCTTTAATGTTCTTGCCCCCTCTATTTTAAAGTTTTGTACAAAAAAATGGCCTCACTGCTCCAATTTTTACAACCGTTTTGTCATTTAATGGAAAGCTGCCTGAGAGTTCTAGTGATAGTATGTACAACATGGTTGTTTTCTGTGTACATGTGTGTCTGTCGTTGGCCTTGAATGTACACATTAGTCTTTTTTTTTTCCGGGAGATTAGACAATTGTTAATCTCTCTATCACTAAATATACACATACGAGTGTCCATCTTTTATACTTGAGCTTGATAAATAATAATAATAACAATATACAATTTCCATTTGTGCACATAAGAGGAGGAGGCTTTAAGTTACTTGTAGAGAAGATTCACATCCTTCACAGATGCCAGGCCATACAACAGCTTGTCCTTCTCCTGGGCCAAGGAAGAGTCTTTGTATCTCTGGAACATAACGTTCCATTTCTCCACTGTGCCAGAGTTCCTCATCCCATAGCGGTAGACCAGCAGCCTCAGGTTCACCGCTACACGACTAAAGAGGGACAACATGGGATTAGTCTATTTGGAGCGCACATTAATGTCTCTATCAGTGATGTCTTTTAATTGAATGTGTGGTGGCATGACAGTGGTAGGACTCAACAACTGCATTCTGCGCAGATACCTGATATCTCCAGCAATCCACTGATCAAAGATCTCTGATGCCTGAGCTGTTGCAAAAGGATCCTCCATCTGGCAAGCAATGCCTAAAACGGTCTCTCTCAGTAATCTGAGAGAATTTGCCCAAATGAGTTACAGTATAAAAATAATAAATAGACGCTGAAGTTAAATCTACAAGTAGGCCTACATGATTTACTTGTCAACAAATCAAGTGTATTGTTGAGATTAAAAAAATAGATAATTTAAGTGAATGAAGTAAGCAAACAAATGAAACAACTTAAGTTTGTTGTGATGTATTTGCTAATTTAGTTTAAAATAATGAGAAAACCATATCAGAACTGAAGAAAACAATGGGTAGTATAACAGACTTCTTTCATGCCCTACCTTTCTGTCTGTGTCTGTGTGCCTAGATCTTGCCAACCAAGTTGGGTTGATATTGGAAAAACAAGGTCACGAAATAATTTCTGAATCATAAAATAAATATGTTAATAAGTTACATACGTAAAATATAAAAAGGATATGTCAAGCACTGAATTGATCCAGACTTAAATCAATAATTTAGTAATTTAGTAATGCATTCAATCTTTTATTTTATTTTATTTTTTTAACTAGATGGGGAAAAATAAGGTAACTTCACCTGAAATGAAGGGTACAGTGTTGTGTCTGACAACATGTCCCGTACGTAGGCGATGGAGGACGCCAGGCGATCCCACACTATATAATCCCTCTCATTGACCAAGTACTTGGTCAAGTTAAACGCAGTCCCATAATCTACAAGGCCAGCCCTGATGAAGAGAGAGGGGAGAGTAAGGGCACAACATGCAGTGGGAGGGAAAGGCCCAATGTGACATGTTTACAATCAATGTATTATCTACCTGGCCAGTGAGAAGACATCATCAATGTAACCGGTCCGATCCGCTGCATCAAACACCTGTTGAAAAAAGGTTTTTACTCCTCACTTCACTGTCAGACGAATTAACATTGAGTCCTAAAATCTGCTGCCTTTAGGACATGTTTGCATCCATTATCTGTCCTTAATTGCAAGTCAGCTTTTCCACAACCAGTTGCATTCCACACAACCATATTAACATCTAAATGTTTCCAGCCTTAAGTTGTTGTCCCCTATTAATAAATTATGCTCTTGTGCAATTATGATTCACTAAAAGTGAATATGCAGATTTAGGATAGATTACCGAGTGGTAGGTTTGAAATTGTAGACTTATTTGCATCCACATGTCTTGGTCATGGTTGACTCTGTAGAATCCAATGTAATTGTTGTTCACTTTGATAAGTTCCCCTGGGAGAGAATTGGTCTTAATAACATGACCTGAAACATCAGAATATCATCATTTCAGACTGCTGGTCAAACAAACCACATAAATTGCTTCCAACGTTTGAATAATTCAAAAGGCAATAGTACTTGAGCTAGTTTTGTTGAACATTGAAGATATTATTTCATTGCTACTCAAAACCTTTGCTTTCACTGGAAATGTCCACTTGTAGCTGCAATGCAAACAGAAAACACAGGATGTGCTTGTCAACTGCGGTCCATGGATCAGCACATTAATGCTCGTCTATCAGATGAAAATATTTTCTGGCAACAGACGGTACTACAGACATTTTAGTTCGATTTTTATAGCCGGATATTTTGATTAACTTTCAAAGAACTAACTTTAATTAACTTTAAAGTCTCTGTTGGGGAAAACGCTACAGCAGAAGGTATTGTCTTATAAATCAGATAATGCTAGCGGTTTGAATGGACACATCCGTGATCATTAAGGAGTTCAGAAGGAAGAGGTTTCTGAACCCGTTCAGTATATCAGACCCAAGAGATGACGGAGGCTGGCTGGGGTTGGCTTTGGGATCCAGGAGAAAGCGCTTCTGAGTCAAAGTGGCGACGGAGCCTGGAATGGAAAGGTCTACAACGGGGTAGCCCATCTGCTTGGTCCATGTGTCCATCACCTCTGCAACGGGCAGCCCATTCACCTGTGGGAGGAATCCAACCAATACCAGTCTGAATATGTTCGCTAAAACAGTGGCCCAGTCCGGAGATATCTTCTACCAGTAAATTATAATGAATGATGCTGGCATGTAATCGAAAATAGAAGATGACCAAATACAAACATACACTAGCAAGCGATGCCCAGAAGTCCTCAGTCTTGGCATTCTTAAATTGGTTATCCTTCAAGTATTTCTATTGGGAGAAAAATAAAATTACAAACACAACCTCCTTTTTATGTGAGCGAAGTACACAGCAAAATAAAATAGCAACTAGTATTGGAATAAGTTGGAAATATTTGAGAGTTATGGTAATGTAGATATTGTTATATAATAGTTAATTATACTAAACGACTTCGATTTGTGAGCACTTCCAACGACTAAATGTCAAGTGTGTCTATGTCACGTACCCGACAGCCATCTCTGAAGTTGTCTTTTCCCATCCAGTCCTCCAGCATCCGCAGGATAGACGCGCCCTGACACCAAGAACAACTCATCACAACCTCAGAACAGACCCCCCTGACACCAAGAACAACTCAACATCACATGGAGTGTACTGTGGTCTTCACAACATCTGGCTCCATTACATTTTAATTTATAGTTGGTATTCAATCGCCACCAGGTTTAAACGTTTCAAAATCAGGTGCTTTGACTTGAGGTGCTTTCTTTTTACAAGTAGCAGACAGATAGGTGGAAAGACATTCAAGTACCAGATATTATATGAAGACATTTTATATGTATGACACAAACTATGACACAAAAAAAAAGACCAGAAAATCAACATGACCATAGATTGTTAGGTTGTCAAAATGAGGTCGTTCAACACTCAATAGCAGGTAAAGTCTCATGGGCCCAATGACAGATTGTCATGTAAAAAAAAACATGTCAGAAAATTACAAAAGATAATTGTATGTGATGGATTTCAATTAGAAAATAATTCTCCTAAATTGCAGTTTGAATGACTTAAATGTGTCATTTAAGTCAGTTTATCCAATGGGCTTAAGGGCATTGATATGTCACCTTGCTGTATGATATGCCATCGAACACGGAGGTGATCTCTGCAGGTGTGGATACGTCCACAATGATTGGATGAGAGGACAAGAGGGCGTCGTCTACCATGACGGGCAGCACATCACTAATGAGCATGATGTCCCGCTGTTGGAAATGGAAACAACATTTTAGGGTGTTGACAAACTATCTTTCATCTATATTTCATATCTTTCAAAGCACCTTATATGTTTTATCTGTTCACTTGCACCTTATATTTCTACTTTCTACTTTCCACTACAATTATACTGCTTATTTATACATTTTATATTGCTTCGTTTTTATATATATGTCAAGGTTGTTTCTCTTTATTCGTGTTGTTACTGTGTGCAATGATGCTGCTACACTGCAATTTACCAGCTTGGGATCAATAAAGTAAATCTATCTATCTATCTATGTGTAATAAATATGAATGCATCAAATCATACACACCACACCATATTCTCAGGCTGCGATAACGTCTCCAATGACCTTAGTGGATGAGTTCACAACAATAACCAGGGCAGGAAAGCTCACCATCCCCCAGGTAGGTTCAGCCTTCTCCACGCCGATGTACTCAAAGAAACTCGCAAAGCCCTCATTCAGCCACAGGTCATCCCACCAGTCCATGGTCACGATGTTTCCAAACCACTAGGGACCCACATATAGCAGACAGATATAGATGTAGATAGATAGGCAGACCGATATATTTGATGTGCATTAACGCAGTATATCTACTTGCACCTGTGATTAACAGTGTTGAGTTTCTGTTAAAAAACCCATTAGAGAGGTTAAAACTGGAAGAGAAGTTAGCCATCAAACAACAGGACAAGGGGATTTATAGACCACAAGTGTGAGGCCTAAATGTGAAGCCTATATATATATATATATAATAATATATAATACAATATTATATACGTATATAATATGTACATATTTAAAAAAACATGTCAATTGTGGGTGTGGTCATACGCCAGTAGTTTCTGCCCCACTGAAATGTAGGGTCACCGCACTCTACTGATCTGCTCCCACTGTCTTCTCAGTCCAGTCAGTTGTAGTTGTTAGTGACATTTCTCATGACTGCTTGCTGGCAAATGATATGAGATAAAACTATCTATTATCTTATCTTACATGGTGCAATGTTCACTATCACAGAAACCCATCTTTACAGTACCCTGTACAGTATCAGCCTTCAGCTCTTTAACGCAGTCATAACGACGTTCACCTTGTGTGTCATGTGCAGATTTATTTCCTTATTAATTTGATAGAAAATGGAAATAAAGAAGTTGTGGGTCAATGTTTGCTGTTTCCGCGCAATGTAATTCAAATCAAGTTCTTTGATCTAATCTAAATTAGTGAGCTAATTAAGTCAATTATTTGTCCCAATATCTTAATTAATTGTATCAATAAACACTGTCCACTATTCCACGTCACATAAGGTATTATTTAATCTGTCTGGTTTACGAGGCCCAACGCGACCCAGGGCCTCGTAAACCAGTAGCAGGAGGTGACAACTCCCCAACATAAAGGTCATGGTTAACCGTCTCTGGTTAAACATTGCTGCTTGTTATGGCCCTTTCCCCTAGAGGTTAGACATTGGTGCTTTAATATGTTTATTTATTTATTACATTATAAGATGAGTGCTGCATGCAGCGCTCAACTATTGTTCTAAGTTTTATTCTTTCTTTCTTTCTTCTTTATTATTCTCTACAAACGTGGGACCTATCTCCTTCCTCAAATTTAAAATGTTCAGATTAGCTTGAAATTGTGCGCTTCTTTTCAGATTTTTAAAATATTTTATACTTTTTAAGATATTCTACTTTTAAAATACAATTTTTTACAATGGAAGTCAATGGGAGGACATCCCAGAGCCGTCCTCAATACATTTTCTAGTTATTATTATTATTTATACAATTAAAAACATAATAAAATCTTAATCCTAGTAAGAATGGAACTATAGATCATTAAAATGGGGTTTAAAATAAGTTTTGCCCTTCCTGTAATATTTTTGTCTCAATATCAGCGTTTCGTAGACATCCACGCTTACAAGCTAAACTGACGGCAAGACGTACGTTGTTAAGTGCTAAAATGATGAATGGTTCAAAAACACTTAGATCGTGGCTCCAAGCGGTAAGGGTTAGTGCAGAAGTGGAGTGCAGACAGGAGGAGAATATTTCGAGCAGAACGGTAGAAAGCAGTGACAGCGAGCAGAGCGCAGGTGGTATGTGGTTCTTAGAAATGAATCCATGACACCATCGCATCTCAAACATCATTTTACAGCCGAACACGCAGCCTTGTCATTACTCTTATCTCTTGATGATAACGATTAGAGGACGTGACGTCACCTGATGGACCAGCTCGTGGGCGATGACGCTGGCCACCCTCTGCTTGTTGTTGGAGGACGACTCCAGCTCGTCGTACAGCAGGTTGTTCTCGCGGTACGTGATCAGGCCCCAGTTCTCCATGGCACCCGTCCCAAAGTCAGGGATGGCGATCTTATCTGAATCACGACAACAAAGTGTAGACAAAAGAAGAAAGCGCGAGTGATTTGTATCAGGTGTTGAGGTGTTAATGGCTTTTACACCATGAGTCGGCTACGTACGTTTCCCAGGATTTTCTGTCTGGTATTAATAAAGTATTAGGATTGATTCCCTCATAATAGGAAATATCAACCCAACACTCTTGGTTGGCAAGAATTGCAATTGTCCAACTCCAGATATCTAAATGTAGTATTTTAGTGCTCTGTCTACAGTTGCCAAACCAATAGAGGGTAGCTTTCTTGATCGTTTTTTAACCGTTAGGATATATTTGTGTTATGGTCTAAAGTTAGACAGGGAATACAATGCACACAATGAAATGCATTGATTGTTTTTTAATATGGCATCCATTAATTGTACTCATTCTTTATTCAATATATTATTTTCACATTTATTATTTAATTGTAAATAAAAAAACATTCTCTATACATGAGGGAGGAGTGCGTACTTATGCCAATAGCTGGTATGGTAATGAACATTTTTATAATTACCTAGTTTTTTTATGGAGTACGTCATGTTGAAATATTCCTCAAAGTAGTCAAAGATTATTTTGGTCATGTTGGCTGCGTACTCTGCTGTTTTGATCTGGCTCGGCTGGGCATAAATCCTTAGCTGTGGAAAAAAAAGAAACAGGACAAAAATGTGTGTATGTGTGCGTGTGTGTGTGTGTTAATGTGTGTGTGTTAATGTGTGTATGTGTGTGTGTGTGGGTGTAGGCCTTGTCCGATTATTGTCACTAATTACAAAAGGACAAAACTTATTACAAAATAAACATCGTCACCTCCAGTAGTCTTAAAGACCCCCAGACCATCGGCACGGGACCAGGTACTACCCTTAAAGACCCCCAGACCATCAGCACGGGACCAGGTACTACCCTTAAAGACCCCCAGACCATCAGCACGGGACCAGGTACTACCCTTAAAGACCCCCAGACCATCAGCACGGGACCAGGTACTACCCTTAGGCTCCCTCAGGTCAGCCCCTTAACGCCTCCCTCAAGTCTCCTCCAGCCCCTTAAGGCCTCTCTCAAGTCTCCTCCAGCCCTTAAGGCCTCCCTCAAGTCTCCTCCAGACCCTTAAGGTGCTCTGAGGTTTGCTCCAGACCCTTAAGGTGCTCTGAGGTCTGCTCCAGACCCTTAAGGTGCTCTGAGGTCTGCTCCAGACCCTTAAGGTGCTCTGAGGTCTGCTCCAGACCCTTAAGGTTCTCTGAGGTCTGCTCCAGACCCTTAAGGTGCTCTGAGGTCTGCTCCAGACCCTTAAGGTGCTCTGAGGTCTGCTCCAGACCCTTAAGGTGCTCTGAGGTCTGCTCCAGACCCTTAAGGTGCTCTGAGGTCTGCTCCAGGTTCCTACAGATCTTTCAGACCCAGGTGCCCCCTCCCCCCTCCCTTTAGTCATTGCTCCCATACCGTTCTGGGCCCTGGACCCAGCCAACATCACTAGAGGGGTCTCCACCCCCTCGACCGCCCCTCACAGGAACCACAGGTATCGCTCTCTCCTGGGTTCAGCCATGTTTCCCCACCCAGGTTTCTGTCCTCCCTGCCCCGGTCAAACAAGGCATGCCCCAAGGCTCTGTGCTTGGAGCTCTCCTCATAACCAAACACATGCTTCCTCTTGGTGAAATCATCAAATCAGCCGTTGTAACATGTCCTCAGTTACAACTGCTCCACAGATGACTTGGTACAGAACACCACCAGGCCTTCTCAGTTAACATCAACATGCATAATAGGTGAGCTTCTATTAGAGCTGGCTGTAGAAGCGCAAAAGCATTTTTTTTATCACCCTACATGGTGTAAACCTTTTATTATCTGTTCTCTGACACATTTCTTATCTGTTTCACGTCTATTATTGCAGGGTGTATGAAAAAACAAAGACAAACTCACTGGAACGCCATTTGCAGAAATTCTTTCCACGTGGCCAAATTGGTGCACAGCAAAACAAACTAGATAGGTACTCATTGGTACCGACTTCTCAAATGTGGTTTTCATTTTGTTGTGGGGCAGTGCTTCTGGTGTCCCCTGTAATATCAAGGACAAAGGGTTACTGGCAATTTAACATCCAATGAGCTTAATAAAAAGAGACGAACCAGACATTATTCCACCAATGGTGAAACCAATGGTGAGACTTCCTTTCATATGAATGAGCAGCAGACTGACGGATATCTTGGTGACCCAGACCTATTCTGTCTTTTAATGCTACACAACCATACCTCTATTGAGGTTATTAGGTACCAGATAGAAGTTTTTTATTGAAACATGCTGTTTTTATCGTGTAATGCAGGAGTGGATTGCCTTCTCCTGCATTACCCGGTACGTTGGCCCTCTAGGACCATAGGCTGTTTAATGAAACAGAAACAAGAAATGTATCAAATGTTGGTATCAAGAAATCAAACATCCAGGCCTCCAAAGCACACAACGCTGATCCCCTGATTGCATTTTTTCTGTTTTGAATTTTCTTTCAATATTGACATAAAAGTGCCTGAAACACACTGGGTAAGAGCAGACTGACACACTGGGTAAGGTGAGCAGACTGACACACTGGGTAAGGTGAGCAGACTGACACACTGGGTAAGGTGAGCAGACTGACACACTGGGTAAGGTGAGCAGACTGACACACTGGGTAAGGTGAGCAGACTGACAGCAGACTTTGAGGATAAAGGATCTCTTCTTAAAGGTGTGACCTCACAGGTGTACCTTTTGGGGCATGTTGGAGAGCGCTTCATAAGCCTGGTCGTGGGTAATGGAGATCTGATAAGTCGACTTTTTGTTGGGTTCATCGAAGCAAGGGAACGACTTGCGAGCGTCTGTGGGCTCGTGATCCGTCGCTGCAATCTTTCTGATACACAAAAGAAAAAATCCAAACGTCTTACTGGTTAGGCAATAAAATAGGGATCATGCCATTCTGGATAGTCACAAGATTCACAAGATTAACCAACACATCACATACGATAAACACAGCAGCATATGATTAGCACTTTAGTAGAATTGATTCAGTTCACCGCGTGTGTACCTGTTTCATTACCAGGTATGTAAAATAACCATATTTATATGTTTTGGTAGCATTCTCACAATCATATCTGATACTGCTTTGATGAATTACAGCCTATTGTGTTGCGTTGTCAAATGTATATCAATGAACTTACTTGACAATCCCGCCTTCCGTGTAGACGACCCTGTAGAACCCAACCACCGACCCGTTGAGCCAGCCACGAAAGTCCAGGCTGAGGACGTACAGCTGCCCTGGCCCAGTGGCCGCCAGCTCCTCGGTGGCCTCCACCACCACGTACTCCTGGGGCTTGTATTCAAAGCACTCCTTCACCCCCACGCTCTTCGGAGCTCCTCGGGTCACCAGCTGCAGCCTTGGGACCGCTGTGACGAACGTCTCCCGGATGTGGAGCCACAGGTGGCGGGTGGGCCGGCTGACCTCCAGGCTGATGGCCACGCTCCCCTGGTAGACGTCCGCGTCCAGGTCGGGCTGCAGGTGGAGGTCATAGTGCACAGGCTTCACGTAATCAGGGAGCCGGAAATCCCCCCAGCCCCCGCTGGAGTCGTTGGAGGGCGTGCAGGGCCCCCGTTGGACGGGTGGCGGTACGGGGCCGGGGGTGGGCTCCGGAGGCTCTGCGCTGGGGTCCACTACGGAGCACTGGGGCTGGCTGAGCCCCACCCCGAGACCCACGGCCACGGCGGAAGCCACGACAGCGAGGCAGATGAAGGCCACATGCTTACCACGAATACAGTGGCGCTTGGCCGGCCCGTCGCTGTCCATGCTCTCCATCGTTCAGTCTCAAACCGTAGGGGGACTTAGAGCTCTTCTAACAGGTGCATAGGCAGAGCAGATCCGTATGACCTGCACTCAGAAGGGCACTTTTTTTGGAGTGCATCTCATTTATTTATTGTACAAAATGTGCAAAGTTCAATGACGTCTCCTGTCTCCAGAGTACAGCCCCTCCAACACACACACACACACACACACACACACACACACACACACACACTAAAAACGAAACAATTAACATGCAATATGCATCTCTCTCTCACACACACACATACACATACATTCACAGGGACACAAAAGATCAAATATGCCAACCGCACAAGGCTGTTTTGGGCTATTGCCCTGTTTTATCTTTATTGTCGGCCTTGTTTTTTAAAAAGAGATAAGGTCACCTAGATTCCTCACCTAAAGATTCCGGCTCATGTAATAATTGTGGTGTCAAGAACATTGCAAAAATTGGTAACTTATGAAGTGGTACATATAAAAGGAATATAGCTCTATAACAGGGCTATTCATAAAAAGACATTTAATAAGTAATTCAAAGTTAATAATGAATTATAGATATGTGTCCCTCCCACGAAATTCCTTGATAAACAAATAAGGAACTTAACCCTGTCATGCATGGGAGGAGACTTGATGAGAACTACAAAAAATAAAAAGTCAGCTTAAAATGTAACTGTCCTGTTTTAAAAGAGCATGAACTTCCATGCACTACTATCATCCATTTTCCATGAGTAAGCAAGCGAGTAAGTAAATAAGTAAGTTCCTCACTTAACATAAATGAGATCAACCACTCGTACAAAATGAAGAACAAATACCTAAAAACAAAATAACATGAACCCAGAACTTCAATCAGTAACAAGTAAGGCCTTTCACTTTTGATGTGCTTTGTTGGAGCTCGCTTCAATTGTCGATGACAAGAAAAGAAGGAATGTTTCCTACTCACGATTCCCAACCAAACGGAAATCTCAAGAGAGAGGGATGTAGCTCAAGACTGAGATCAAACGGAGAACCGCACTTCAATTGAGTGAAAGATGAAGACTGAGATGTTGCCCAACCACCAGTTGCTGTCCCGAAGTCTGAAGGTTTCTCTCTCTCTCCGTGGTGACTTGCACAAGTAAGTACATAGCCAAGGTTCTTAGAATCATGCTCCACACACAGGAAGTCCTTCCAAACAAGGTCCCTTGGCCCATCACTTGAAATATGAGACAACACAGCTGCAGTCTGGAGTGTTTATAGCTTCACACACCGAGTCCAGGTTTGGCAGTCGAAACCCTCAATTATCAGAAGAGCAGAAGACTGAAGCAGAGACAAATCTCTGCTCATACTGTTGAGCAAGCAACATCTGCTGACAAATTTTCTTCTTTTGGGTTTGTGAGACTCTGTGTGAACTCCAGCTCTGATCTAGAGCTGGAGAATTTACAGTTATTAATACAGTTTCTGGAATCACCCAAACCTTAGTTACCATCTAACTGCAAGGCATTAGGCAAGTTTGGGACAGCAAATGCCAAGGGAGGCACTTCTGTGCCTCCCTTGAATTGGCTTTAGATGATCAAAAGCATTTTCACATCCAAATGGTAAAAGACAAAAACATCTTCATCCTCTTCTTCATTTGTTTTGTCTTTTCCTATCTTTGCTTTTGTTCCCGTTGTCCAGCAGTGAGGCCACCTTGTTATAGCAGCTTCAGTGAGTTATAATTACTGATTGAAATGTGAAATGTCTGTAACTACCACAAAAAAAGGTGGAAAGAGCAAAGACAATGAATGTTTTCAGGCACGACCATGTCTTAACAGCTTAGGTTTTTTTTAAAGCACTTTGAATAACCACTGTGTTTGATACTGTACTATACAAATAAATTTGACTTTGACTTTGACTTTTAGATTTGGTAGAAACGCCGTCTCCTGATACAACCGATACAACTCCTGATACAAAGTACAGCGGTTAGTTGTTGGACCTGCTTTTTGAAGAAAAAATATATAATATATAATATAAATATACAGTCCAGGTTGTTTGATACTGCTACAAAAGCAGTATTAAGTATGTCACACAATCTGGTCATCTAGTGAGGGGGGGGGCTGACCCTCTGGGGGACAGACGCTCTGACTGAGGGACAGACAGACGCTCTGAGGGACAGACGCTCTGACTGAGGGACAGACAGACGCTCTGAGGGACAGACAGACGCTCTGACTGAGGGACAGACAGACGCTCTGAGGGACAGACAGACGCTCTGAGGGACAGACACTCTGAGGGACAGACGCTCTGAGGGACAGACAGACGCTCTGAGGGACAGACGCTCTGAGGGACAGACAGACGCTCTGAGGGACAGACGCTCTGAGGGACAGACAGACGCTCTGAGGGACAGACAGACGCTCTGAGGGACAGACAGACGCTCTGAGGGACAGACGCTCTGAGGGACAGACAGACGCTCTGAGGGACAGACAGACGCTCTGAGGGACAGACAGACGCTCTGAGGGACAGACGCTCTGAGGGACAGACGCTCTGAGGGACAGACAGACGCTCTGAGGGACAGACGCTCTGAGGGACAGACAGACGCTCTGAGGGACAGACGCTCTGACCCGCTGACTGAGGGACACATAAGCTTCAGACTCCCAGGCTGTCTCTGTTAAGTCATCGAGATGCTTTCTAGGGTCTCCCACATCGCATCACGTATTTATTAAAGTGTGTATTTCATGTTTTAATAATGAGTAATTATGTGTTTATTCATTTTACATTTGAATGAATGAATGAAATTCATTAGTAATGTATTCATGATTGAGTGACGAAGGTCTTGATGTGTGGCAACACAAACATCACAGATTAAAGTGTTATTTTTGTTAAGCAATATTTCCATTTTATTGTGTATTCAGGACTGACATTAAATTACATTTATCATCATTTGTTTGCAGTCAAGCCATACGCTAACTGACTGCCAAGAACTGATTAAAACATTTAATATTAGTTGATATATATATTATTATATAAAATATACTTCTATATTATTATTATTATTATTCATATTAGTCATATAAAACAGTATACTTGAACATGCTCTTTCACTTCCAAAATAATATAATATATACACAAACTATAATGCATACTTCCATAAGTAGCCTAGTCCAAAACATACTTGAATTTAGTTCAACTTTAGTTTTTTTTTTTTTTAAATAAAGTCTTCAGTAGTGTGGAGAGTGATTCCGTCTATTTCCTCCATGCTGGTGACGGGTGGTAATGCAGTGTGCTGGTGACGGGTGGTAATGCAGTGTGCTGGTGACGGGTGGTAATGCAGTGTGCTGGTGACGGGTGGTAATGCAGTGTGCTGGTGGCGGGTGGTAATGCAGTGTGCTGGTGGCGGGTGGTAATGCAGTGTGCTGGTGGCGGGTGGTAATGCAGTGTGCTGGTGGCGGGTGGTAATGCAGTGTGCTGGTGGCGGGTGGTAATGCAGTGTGCTGGTGGCGGGTGGTAATGCAGTGTGCTGGTGGCGGGTGGTAATGCAGTGTGCTGGTGACCTTTCTCAAAGGTTAGATTGTATCCGGATGATACAACTTAACGGATGTTTTCCGCCGAGCTTTGACCAACTTAATGGTGGGAGGATGTGCGTCTCCGATCACCCCGACCACCTTCAGCCTGATGTCTGCCTCGGCGACCCCCGCCGCGCTGCGCGCCTGGCAGCGGTAGTCTCCGGCGTCGCTCAGCGACAGCCCGCTCAGACTGATGATGGACCAACGCAGGCCGGCTGCAGGGGACGCCTGCAGAGCTGAACACATTCAGGTCAACATCGGGACCTCTTGGAACGCAGCGAAACAAAAGCAACAAAGAACACAAACTTTATGATTAAGCAATAGATCACGACAGGCTGTGGTATACGCTCATTATACCACAGTTAAGGGGCGTTGTCCGTCCCGACGCGCAGCGGAGGGGCGGCGACCCCCTTCACTGTGGTATAATGACCGTATATCACTGACTGAAGTGATCTATTGCTTTTATAAAACGGTTACGTAAGTATGGCGAAATTAAAGTCATAGACACCCAAAATTTTGAAAAAGCTAGAAAGTCGGAAAAGCATTTTTTTTTAACAAATACAAAAAAGTAGTCCCTCCTGGCTGCCGGCAAAGTGTACGCCGGTTGCCATGCAACAAACTGTAGCGTCCTTCAGAGAGAAGGCTAGAGACGGTAGCTCGGTTCGCCGGCAATTTAGCCTACTATCGAGTTCACTCGAACTCGATAGTAGGCTAAATTGCCGACCGTGTGCCTATTGCTTTACAACATTTCCACCCTCTCCATCAATCAACATGTTTTTAGGCTTCAGTGAACTATGCTATTGCTTTTATATATACATAAACAACAGTTCAAGTTAGGCGCGGGGTGATACTGAACTCTGTAAACTGAACGGGCGTCATAGCTGTGTGTATACGCTCAATATACAACAGTTGGGAACCAATCGGATCGCTTGATTTAAGCCCCCCGTTTTATAAGGTTGTTTTAAGGATGATTGAAGTCTGAATGTAACAACCAACCGGCTGCGGGGGAAGCAGCTCCGTGCAGGCGGAGCTGTCTTCTACTTTTATTTGCATTCTACACTCAAATTTAGATCTCCCTTAGAGTAGCCATGAAAGTCAAGTCAACTTTGTCACTTGAGTGAAATGTTTGTTATTCTGAATATAAATATAAGTTATAAGTTAACTTTGTGGTTAGTGAAATGTACTACAAGATACATTGAGACAAATGGTGAAAGGTGTGGCTCCCCGTAGGCACCCTAGAGGCTTCTTTAGGCTGCTCAAAAACTGATCCAAACTAGCCACTTTAAGTTGCCTTGGGAAAAAAAAGTCAAACAATTGACTGAATTGCTCATAATCGACCGCCACACACACACTAATCCCCTCAGCCATCCAAATAATCAACAAAGCAAAACCTCACAGATAAATGAAATAAATGACTCAAATGTATGTGTCTATCCCCCCCCCCTCCAAATGAATGTATATGTGTTTTTCCATGCTGCATATGTCAAATGTGTTAAATGTCTGATGTCATGTGTGTAAATGTCTAGGTGTTCTGGATTAGGTGTGGCACAAATGTGTGGAATGTTTGTCTGTCAAAAAAAAAAAAAAGCCTGGCGAAAAATGTATGAACTTATGAATGACTGTGAAAAAGAATTTCCCCATGGGGACATAAAACATACTTACAACTCTTTAGATTCTTTGGTAATGGTTCAATCTTTTCAGGGGTGTCTGGTGGACAACATCCTGCAGTACACACATGAGGCACATGCTCTGTTGGTTGATCTGTTACATTATCTCTGCATAGATGACATTGATTTATTACCAGAGTAGGCTGACGTTTTGATCCAGGTCAGAGTTGGTGTGGGGAAGCCAGTGGCATCACAGCGGAGGATGACATTACTGCCTAGAGAGGAAACGACTGTTGTTGCTGCTGGCTTGACTGAGAGCCGTACACAGTGGGACGTCTCCTTGCCGGGTACCTCCACAGTGGGCCCGTCGATAGACCTGCTGCAGGTCAACATCTGGTCAATCAGAACCACAAGGCTTCCCAGAGACACGGAGAAGGACCTGACCATGGAAATCTCACAGTTACACAACCAAGGGTTGTCATGGAGACCTGGGGAGCAGGAGCATGTGAGGTTAGGATCCGATCGAGGTACGATGGACAGTAGGATATTTAAACACATGTTGTACCTAGAATCTTTATTTTCACAAGCCCACCCTCTCGACCCGCTAGTGGGAACCACAGGTTGACCAGCTCAGCGGGCAACATAGTCAATCTAAAGATAAAGAAAAAGAGAGAGGGAAAAGAGACAGCAGGAGGAAAGAGAGCAGAGAATATCCACGTTAGAACCTGATGATATAACAGACCAGAAGCACATTAACCTCAAGTATCTTGAGGTACCTTAACCTCTGTACAGTCCCTATCTTGTGGAAAACATCTACAATTGTACCTGTGCCAAAACTGCCCCACAGACCCACAGAGTCTAATAACTTCCGACCAATAGCGCTGACATCACTGGTCATGAAGTGCTTAGAGCGTCTGGTAAAGAGGTACATTGTATTCCAAACCCACCATCTTATGGACCCCCTGCAATTTGCTTATCAAGCCTCCAGGGGGGTGGATGATGCAATTTTGACATTAATGCACCTTTTGCACACTCATCTTGAGAAACCTAAGACTCATGCTAAGATTCTATTTGTGGACTTTTCATCTGCTTTTAATACCATGCAACCTAAGATTCTTGCAGACATTTTAGCTAGTGAATTTCATCTTAATGCAGGTATTATTTATTGGATCATGGACTTTCTTACTAGTAGAGTCCAGCGTGTCAAAGTGGGCTCATCTCTGTCTGATGCGATGACAACATCCACAGGCTCTCCACAAGGATGTGTTTTATCTCCTTTATTATTTATTTTATACACAAACTCATGCACTAGCACTTTACAAAACAGGCACTTTATCAAATATGCAGACAACACAGCTCTAGTGAGTCTGCTACAGGATGGGGAGGTAGATCATGGGCCAGTTTTAGACTCCTTTTTAGAATGGTGCACTAGGTCACACTTAATTTTAAATTCCAATAAGACCAAGGAAATGCTAATAGATTTTAGAAAGTCACAGCAATCCACTGACACTTTCATCAACGGGGAGGCTATCCAGGTTGTTACAAACTACAAATACCTTGGCATTGTATTAGACAACAAACTCAAATGGGACTCATGGACTGACCTTTTGCACACTAAGGCTCAGCAAAGAATGTACTTTTTAAAGAAACTGCTTGTTTTTAATGTCAATAACAAAATGCTTCAAATGTTTTACACTGCTTTTATTGAAAGTGTTTTAACTTGCTGTATAATTTGCTGGTTTAAAAATGCCACTGAGTCACAAAAAAAGGCCATCAGAAAAACAGTTACAACTGCTAGTAAGCTACTTGGGATGACACTGCCGAGCATTGAGGTCATTGATAAAGACAGACTGGTGAGAACGGCCAATAACATTGTACGTGACTATACACACCCCCTGTCATGTTATTTTAAACTACTCCCATCTAGGCGTCGTTTCTGCCCACCCCTTATGACTAAGAACAGATCCAAATTCTCTTTTGTACCACAAGCTATAAAAGCCTTAAATCAGTAAAATAAGCTATCTTATGTCCAGCTGGCCTGGCCATATCCAAGGGTATGCAGTGTATTGTAGTGTGTGTCGTATGTTCTCCATGTTATGTCTGTTGGTGTCTGATGTATGGACTACTTGCTGTCATATGTTTGTTGTCCTGTCATGAAGTGCCTGGCGACTGTACCGCAAACCCAACTGCCCCCCGGGGATAATAAAGTTATCTACTACTACTACATTGCCTCTGGTTCGGCCTCTCTCTTAACTCGATCACCCGTAGTCACACCTTGACGCCCGTGTTCCTGCTGCCCACTCACCTGTTGCTGGAGAGGTCCAGGTAGGTGACGTTGGGCAGGAAGAGCGCGGCCTGGGCCGGCAGGCTGGACAGACGGTTGTTGTGCAGGCCCAGGGTGCGGAGGCGCGGCGCGTCCCTCAGGCCCTCCCAGGGGAAGGCCGACAGCAGGTTCCCGTCCAGACGCAGCTCGCGGAGGGACCTCAGGTTGAGGAAGCTGCTGGGGTGGACTGACGTGATGCTGTTGTAGGTCAGCCCCAGGAAGCGCAGCTCCGAGAGGTTGTAGAAGGCCGCGCGGGGCACCCGGGAGACCAGGGTGTTCTCCAGGCGCAGACGCACCGTGTCGGCCGGGGCGTTGGCGGGGATGTAGCGCAGCCCGGGGCCTCTGCACTGGACCCATCTAGCAGAGTGGAACAAATAGAAGGTTCCATACACAACATGCATTAGACAGTCATGATCAGCTTGTACTGGTGACCACTACCGTAACCAGACTTTTCAGTTGTTTAAGGCAGTGGTTCTCAACCTTTTTTCAGTGATGTACCCCCTGTGAAATATCTTTTCAGCCAAGTACCCCCTAACCAGTACCCCCTAACCAGTACCCCCTAACCAGTGCCCCCTAACCAGTACCCCCTAACCAGTACCCCCTAACCAGTACCCCCTAACCAGTGCCCCCTAACCAGTACCCCCTAACCAGTACCCCCTAACCAGTACCCTCTAACCAGTGCCCCCTAACCAGTACCCCCTAACCAGTACCCTCTAACCAGTACCCTCTAACCAGTGCCCCCTAACCAGTACCCCCTAACCAGTACCCTCTAACCAGTACCCTCTAACCAGTGCCCCCTAACCAGTACCCCCTAACCAGTACCCCCTAACCAGTACCCCGTAACCAGTGCCCTCTAACCAGTGCCCCCTAACCAGTACCCTCTAACCAGTGCCCCCTAACCAGTACCCCCTAACCAGTACCCTCTAACCAGTGCCCCCTAACCAGTACCCCCTAACCAGTACCCCCTAACCAGTGCCCCCTAACCAGTGCCCCCTAACCAGTACCCTCTAACCAGTGCCCCCTAACCAGTACCCCCTAACCAGTACCCCCTAACCAGTACCCTCTAACCAGTGCCCCCTAACCAGTACCCCCTAACCAGTACCCCCTAACCAGTACCCTCTAACCAGTACCCCCTAACCAGTACCCCCTAACCAGTACCCCCTAACCAGTACCCCCTAACCAGCGCAAAGCTTTTTTGTTTTGGCCTCCTTTGCCACTTGTCCCTTTGTGTTTTCTAAAGAATCTCCTCTACGCTTCAACCACGGCGCCATCGTTGATCCAAGTGATTGACAGGTGATGCCAGGTGGCATGTGACAGGTCGGGTCGAACCATCCCGGTATGGGGGGGGGGAGACTCTGGGTCTTAAGGATAATGAAATTGAATAGCCTACTGAATATACATTTCATTTTATGAACTTATACTTATATTTTCCTGAAATATTTATTAAATAATTATTTTTAAAGGAGTTTTGCATGGATGCTACTTTTTTAAAATATGTATATTTTAAAATCTCCCGTACCCCCTGGAGTGCCTTCACCTACCCCCAGGGGTACGCGTACCCCCATTTGAGAACCACTGGTTTAAGGTATTATATTATTATATTATTATTATAACAGTCATTTTGCAATCAGGAAGGGGGAACAATTTCTAAAAACAATTCAGCTTGTGCAGCAAAGTGCATGGATGGGCATTCATGACAACTAAACGTAGACACTTTAAAAAACGATCGCCTTAACGTGTATTAAACGCTGCAGCAGACTTCTTCCAAGAACAACCATGTTGAATGCAAAACTAAAACAAATATTGACACAAGCCTTACCCAACCTGAGCTCCGGCGTGCCTTTAACTGCATCAGAGCAGGCGCACTTGGAGGGACAAGAACCAACGGCCAGGAGACAACTCTGGAGAACCAATAACATCAGAAACATCCTTCAGCGCGGAGCTCCGACCGGACCCAAGCTCTTCATGGCTTCATGCCCCCGGTCCAGGTCTGCTCACTCGGGGATCTGCTCCACAGCACCTAGTGAAACTAAAGATTAGCAGGGATTAAGCAGGGTGCAACAAATACATTAATCCTGAGTCTTACTGGGAGAGTCCAGAACGTCAGACAGCATTAGAGACATGTTAAATACACAGCGTTAGAATATGCTATTCAAGAGACATGTTTCTTCTATTCTTTCATCTTTCATGGAGGTATATCTGACCCTATAGGATGAGTGACAGGTTGAATCCACCAGGTTCTAGTGACGTCACTCCCACCATGACGATGACGATGGCCCCGCCCCACGTCATACCCCCACGTGGTGCGGAAGAAGTCGGCGGGTCGATCGCTTGTTTTGATATCGTGTTATGCAGACACACAGCGTGTCAATCAATCATGTCCACCGCACAACCGCCAGTAAATGACCATCATGTCAATCGCCACGAGTTTGAAGGACATATGAGTGACAGCAGGTACCACGATCCGTATAGAAGAGTCCCACAGCAGCAGACCTACCAGGTAAACAAGCCATCGAGTGATCTGAGGAGCAGAAGTTAATGATTCTACTTCTTTAAAGAGCTGACAGTGTGTTGCATCGCGTCCCATCGGGTTAACAAGGTCCCGTTAAGATACACTCAAGTTGTGGTACAGTTTGAAAGCATGACGGTGCTCCTCGGATGTGTGTGTGTGTGTGTGTGTGTGTGTGTGTGTGTGTGTGTGTGTGTGTGTGTGTGTGTGTGTGTGTGTGTGTGTGTGTGTGTGTGTGTGTCTGACTGTGTATTACTGCCAACTACTGGCGACCAAGGTGATGCACATTCCTCACTTATGGTCAAGAAAAAAATTAAAGATAATATGTTAGTTATATGCCCCAATTAAAGCCCAGCTTTGATTTCTTACTTTCAGAACTATTGAAAGACACTTTTATACACTTTTATGTCATTGCCAACCCCAATGTCTCCTCGAACATCTGCATCCCACTCAACAAGAGGTGCAGCAAGAGGGGACTGCATCATCCCACTCTAAGTCAGTTTGGTCAATCCACATTCTCACACAAAGCAGCACAAGAACGGAACACCATTCCAGCTCACATTAGGGAATTGGACTCACATCCGTCTTTTAAATTCCACCTGAAAAAATGGTTCCTACACAATCAGATGTGTGACCATTAAAACATTTAGGCTCAGTGATTAAATCACACTTAGTGCGTGACTTCCCTTGTTACCACCTGCTTCCATTTTGCCACCTTGCTGTGTGTGTGTGTGGGGGGGGAGGGAGAGAGAGAGAGAGAGAGTGTGTGAGTGTGTGTTTTAAGTCTTTGGGAGGGTCTCTCTCCTCCCCGTGGGGGTGTGGAGGGCCCCCGGGCTGGTGGGAGGGTCTCTCTCCCCCCTGTGGGGGTGTGGAGGGCCCCCGGGCTGGTGGGAGGGTCTCTCTCCCCCCTGTGGGGGTGTGGCGGGCCCCCGGGCTGGTGGAGGGTCTCTCTCCTCCCCGTGGGGGTGTGGAGGGCCCCCGGGCTGGTGGTGGAACGCGGGTGACCATGTGGAGGGCGGTTGGTACTGCGTTACGTATGTTGTGTTCCAGGTGGTTCTCACTTCTGAGGCGCTGTCAGGCAGTAGGCACACTGGGTTGTGTTATGTGGACTTAAGGGCCCCTAGGCAAACTAAGTGTGTTGTTACTAAGCCTAGTTATCCCTAACCATTCTCCAGAGAACTTCTACTCTGCGACTCTTGCTAATTGACCTCCATATAATTACACCCCACCTACCGCCATACTCCTTGCCCTTCCAAACACCACACATTTTGAATTCGATATAGTTAGATAGTAGTCAGTAATCGTTATACTGCCATATACTGCCACCTACTGCACTGAAGTGTGAGGTCACAAAATATATATTTTTAATTATTTGAATGAAGCACTACCACATTCATAACATTCCTAACTTTGTTTCAATATGTTTTTTCCAGATTGTCCTCTCATCAAACCATTAGTATTTCTAACACCATGCCTAGATGACCATATATAGTTAGCCCTACTCTCAGATCCAGCAGGCCTAGTATACTAGCAGAACTTGTGGAGATGAGAGACGGCACAGGGCCTTGGCCACAGTGTTCCTGTATGGCTGTGGTAATGACCAATCATCAACGACTTGGGCTATCTTTTCATGATCAAGTTCAACATTAACACCGGACCTCTATTCCTGACCTTCTGCATATATTTCAATTGAATCAATCATTAGAATGAATAACGCACAATAACACAACTACACTTGCCTGTGGGCGGGGTACCATGAACTACCTCAATAGGCTTTGACATTCTGTTCCCACCTTCAGCCAGATACCTCTGTCACACTTAAAGGCCATAACCTGGGTATGCCCATTGAATGTCATCTTATTAAAACGCCAAATTTTCAAAAAGCGCTACCACTGTTGTTTTCACCCCACTGGTATTTGCCCAGTCCTTGACACTTTGTTATGGTCTGGTAGGTTTTCTGTCAACCACACCTGTGTTCTGGTTGTATATTAACAGTTAGTATAGTTAGTATGCAAATCTTAACATAACTCCCTTTTTGCTCAATGCCTCTTTGTTAAAAAGAACAAAAATATAGTTATTTGATCTTTGAGTGTACAAATGGACCACACATAAATTACCATCAGCAAGTTGGTTTTTGAGTAGAAATATTTGTAGGGAAGAGATGCTCGGCTCGGTCAGACATAAGCGGGGAGCAGTTAACTTGTTAATGCATTGTCTGCTGGTTTCATTTTTACCTTTCAGAACACCGAACACATGTCAGTATCCCACTTAGTACTGTATTACTTTGAGTGAAGTGTCAATTACAATTAGAACACTTGTACCTTTTTAAGATACGTTTAAGATCAAAAACCAAAGAAGGTTAAAAACAACTCAATCTCTAATAAAATTGTGATTTGGGTGAGATTACCAGTAGGTTTGAGAATGATCGAGCAACGACAATAGTCAATAGTATTGGCGGCATTGAGGCAATAGGGGCATCAAATTCTTAGGGCTCCATAAAGTCTTGGGCCGGCCCTGATCCTGCCTTTTGATGTGCGTCCAAAGCACACTGAATGAATGGTTGAACAAACATTAATACACAGTTCTTCTTTTACAGGACCTTCCAGACAGGTTTGGACCACGCAGCCCATCACAACCCAGGGCCAGGCAGCTATCTTCCTCTAGTTCAACAGCCCAATGGACCCTTCTGGAAGACCCGACGACCAGGCCACAGAAGGACGACTGTGAACGCATGGGGACTTTGTTTGGGATGCTCAACAAGTGCCTTCGTAGGATGGGCTTCAGCCAGATGTACTTTGGTGAGAAGATTGTGGAGCCGGTAGTGATCGTCTTCTTCTGGCTGCTGCTGTGGTTCCTCGGTCTCCAAGCACTAGGACTAGTTGGAACTCTCTGCATTATCATCATCTATATCCAAAAGTAAAGAAAATGTCTTCTCATATCATACATCACAAAGACAGAAATGGACATTGAAACGGCTTCTTAGACTGGATACCATTTTAAAATGATATGAGACAGTGGTTGGGATTGTGGGCAAATAGTACCTCGTAGATTTGGGAATTTAGCTTTTGTCAGTCAGCGATGCCAGTATATCGTTCAACATTGTCACTTTTATATCTGTGGATATCTATTGAAGTGTGCTGCCATGGCCAGTGGGGGCAGAAGCGTTCTGTAGCTCCATCGGAGTAACAAAAGGAAAAGCCATTGCATTACTTGATTGCATGTTAAAGGATCAGTTAAATCAAGGTTCAAAGAGTTCAGGAAGTCCAATATCTTATCTTGTAAACTATTTATCAATTAATTATCAGACTTTGACTTTTGTCTTACAAACCACTGATCAATGTCAAAGTTGTATTAATTGTAATTAGTTGCACAGTATAATAAAACAATCAATAACACATGGGTCAACTGTGTAAAGAAAAAAAAGAGTTCAATAAAGATGAACACCAAATATACTCCATGCCGAATGTCATGTTTTGCATTCCCTTGCTTACCAACAGGATGACAACATTGATAACTTCAGGTGGCCATGAGGGACACACATTTACAGCATGGACAGAATCTGACTGTGAAGACTAGTTGTTCAGAATGTGGAGAAGTTCCCAATGTGTAGAATATGTATTTTCTCATTTAAATTGTATGTATTTAAGTCCCATGATGGGTATGGTCCCATGTACCCCTCTGGGGTAAAAAATAAAAGCTGTCTGTAGAGGTCTTATAATGGTGGAGTGGTATAATGGAGTTTATCACCATTAAGTACAATACTTATATTTCATAAATTTGGCACAATCATGAATCCGAGGGCATGGTTTACAAATGCATTATGACGGAGTTACACATAAAGATCATGTTTCTACCATAGAGACCTAAAGCGTAAGTTAGATATATCTGTGGTGGTAGTTGCTCTCCTGGTTACATTTAGTTACATGGTAAGTAATGTTAGGGTATGAGGGCTGTCATCTAAAGCAGTGTAAGTGCTACATTTTAGTAACAGGGTAGGTACAATATATATTCATTATGATTTGACAGCCCAGACTGAACTGCACTGTATTCACATAAGGCGCTCAAAGGCGCGAGCAGACATTAAACCCCATACCCCAGTGAACCACTGGTTTATGACCACTATACGCTCTGCTCTTGTGTCATGAGCCCAGCTCCCAGGGCCTGAGAGTTCCCAGGTTGTAAACCAAGCAAGGTGAAGCAGCTTTTCCTTTTTATGCACCACAGAGCTGCAATATACTGTAAGGTCGGCCTCAACACTTATTTAAAATCAGGGCTCAATACATTTCTGTTTACCACAGCTTTTAATTCAAAATGTATGTCTACACTACATTTATACCCTTTTAATAAAAATACGTTATTTGTAAAACAGTTTACAGCGACCAATTCCCTTGATCAGGGATTTTTTCCCTTGATCAGGGATTTCTTTCATGGCGTTAATAGTTGCAGAGGGAAATTTAAACAGTGCAGGTTCAACTACACTTTATTAACCTGCTAATGTGCTATGAGATTATTATATTTGTGACTTTTAACAATTTGCAATTCATCAAATACTTAAAGCTCTACCATCTCAGCAGTAAGGCTAACTTTCACTCTAGCATGCACAAGAGAATGATCAATTTATGAACTTATTGATCAACTTAATTTGAGAAAGAGCCACGGTGCAGGTGGAAAAGTTGCAGAAAATTTCTTTCCAGCTTTGAGTTCCGGGAAAAGGACGAAGGGAGCGTCTTGTGAGGGTGGTTGGCGTATTTTCCTTTAGTTTTACCTGAGACTTCGGAACGAAGAGTACATTTCTGTGAGAGGATGTAGGAGGGAGCTAGCCATGCCTGGGGTTAAAGGTGGGTTGAATTATTTTAAATCAATCCAAAAAGAGACCTGTGTTCTGTTAGTATATTAACAGTCAGTTAGTATAGTTATTATACAATTCTTGCCATAACTCCCTTTTTGCTCAATGCCTCTTTGTTAAAAAGAACAACAATACAAGGACCTCCGAAGCCTTTGACCTTCTGTTCCCACCTTCAGCCAGATACCTCTGACACACTTAAAGGCCATAACCTGGGTAAACACACTCCTAGGCCCATTGAATGTAAATTATTAAAACGCCCAATTTTCAAACAGCGGTACCACTGTTGTTTTCACCCCACTGGTATTTGCCCAGTCGAGTTTGACACTTTGTTATGGTCTGATAGGTTTTCTGTCAACCACACCTGTGTTCTGTTAAGCAGGATAAAACAAAAGCATGAATACGTTAAAGGTCACTGGTTAAAATAAAGCTTGTGACTAGCCTGTGAGCCTGTTTCTATTTCAACATTGCGGTCAAAGATGACCCCTAAGGTTCTAGATGGTAGGCCAAAGACGAAAACCTCTGATATGGGTACTTTTTTAACAAAAGACCGTTGTGGAGGGTTGGGTGACTTGGGTCTTCAACCTCTGCTATAGCCAGACTCCTGGGGAGTCTGAACAGCACCTGGGCCAGGACCAGGAAGTGTGAGGGACGGAGTTACGCAGTGATTTCGGTCTTGTTATGGATATATTCTTCCGAAGAAACAAGAATCTGCGAATGTCAGGAAGGAGGTTTCAGAAGATAAGTTTAGTATGCCAGGGTTGGCTTTGTGTTTCTGATGGCCAAGGAGGGATACCGACGATGGGAAGATGATGCTATCATTTCTGTTAGCAGTCCTCTTCCGTCAGGTTCTTCCCAGTAAACCCACTCCATGTAGGAATGATTTGAAGAAACATTTTAAACATTTGAAGAAAAATTTAATGAAACTCCCCATTCACACAGGTTTAAGCTAGTCTGCCACCAGGCTTTAGATGTTAGTCTAAAGTCTGATTTGTGAGACTAGGTATAAAGCCTAACCTCCGGGGACCATCCAGATATTTAAGTTTGTATTTTGCAATGAAAATCAGTCTGGCCTTGGCTGAACAATAATTTATTTACACATTTGGGTACGGCTTACAGTGTTAAAGAAAACAAATCCTTCAGTCTATCTTAGATAAAACTGTTTTGATTGCTCCGTCGACTTCTACACCATCCTTGGGCGATGCCATTGTTGCAAATTCCATGGACAGTGGCAATGTAAATTAGACGTGAATATCAGGATTATGAAAATTAATGTTGAAATTCAACTTTGCGGGGATTACAGAAGCTGATTACAGAAGCCCATTTCACAGCAATTTGCATTTTTAAAAACAACTCAATCTCTAATAAAATTGTGATTTGGGTGAGATTACCAGTAGTTTTGAGAATGATCGAGCAACGACAATAGTCAATAGTATTGGCGGCATTGAGGCAATAGGGGCATCAAATTCTTAGGGCTCCATAAAGTCTTGGGCCGGCCCTGATCCTGCCTTTTGATGTGCGTCCAAAGCACACTGAATGAATGTGGTTGAACAAACATTAATACACAGTACTTCTTTTACAGGACCTTCCAGACAGGTTTGGACCACGCGGCCCATCACAACCCAGGGCCAGGCAGCTATCTTCCTCTAGTTCAACAGCCCAATGGACCCTTCTGGAAGACCCGACGACCAGGCCACAGAAGGACGACTGTGAACGCATGGGGACTTTGTTTGGGATGCTCAACAAGTGCCTTCGTAGGATGGGCTTCAGCCAGATGTACTTTGGTGAGAAGATTGTGGAGCCGGTAGTGATCGTCTTCTTCTGGCTGCTGCTGTGGTTCCTCGGTCTCCAAGCACTAGGACTAGTTGGAACTCTCTGCATTATCATCATCTATATCCAAAAGTAAAGAAAATATCTTCTCATATCATACATCACAAAGACAGAAATGGACATTGAAACGGCTTCTTAGACTGGATACCATTTTAAAATGATATGAGACAGTGGTTGGGATTGTGGGCAAATAGTACCTCGTAGATTTGGGAATTTAGCTTTTGTCAGTCAGCGATGCCAGTATATCGTTCAACATTGTCACTTTTATATCTGTGGATATCTATTGAAGTGTGCTGCCATGGCCAGTGGGGGAGTTGGAAGTGGAAAAGTGGAGTTGGAGTGGAAAAGTTGCAGAAAATTTCTTTCCAGCTTTGAGTTCCGGGAAAAGGACGAAGGGAGCGTCTTGTGAGGGTGGTTGGCGTATTTTCCGTTAGTTTTACCTTAGACTTCGGAACGAAGAGTAAATTTCTGTGAGAGGATGTAGGAGGGAGCTAGCCATGCCTGGGGTTAAAGGTGTGTTGAATTATTTTAAATCAATCCAAAAAGAGACCTGTGTTCTGTTAGTATATTAACAGTCAGTTAGTATAGTTACTATACAATTCTTGCCATAACTCCCTTTTTGCTCAATGCCTCTTTGTTAAAAAGAACAACAATACAAGGACCTCCGAAGCCTTTGACATTCTGTTCCCACCTTCAGCCAGATACCTCTGACACACTTAAAGGCCATAACCTGGGTAAACACACTCCTATACCCATTGAATGTAAATTATTAAAACGCCCAATTTTCAAACAGCGGTACCACTGTTGTTTTCACCCCACTGGTATTTGCCCAGTCGAGTTTGACACTTTGTTATGGTCTGATAGGTTTTCTGTCAACCACACCTGTGTTCTGTTAAGCAGGATAAAACAAAAGCATGAATACGTTAAAGGTCACTGGTTAAAATAAAGCTTGTGACTAGCCTGTGAGCCTGTTTCTATTTCAACATTGCGGTCAAAGATGACCCCTAAGGTTCTAGATGGTAGGCCAAAGAAGAAAACCTCTGATATGGGTACTTTTTTAACAAAAGACCGTTGTGGAGGGTTGGGTGACTTGGGTCTTCAACCTCTGCTATAGCCAGACTCCTGGGGAGTCTGAACAGCACCTGGGCCAGGACCAGGAAGTGTGAGGGACGGAGTTACGCAGTGATTTCGGTCTTGTTATGGATATATTCTTCCGAAGAAACAAGAATCTGCGAATGTCAGGAAGGAGGTTTCAGAAGATAAGTTTAGTATGCCAGGGTTGGCTTTGTGTTTCTGATGGCCAAGGATGGATACCGACAATGGGAAGATGATGCTATCATTTCTGTTAGCAGTCCTCTTCCGTCAGGTTCTTCCCAGTAAACCCACTCCATGTAGGAATGATTTGAAGAAACATTTTAAACATTTGAAGAAAAATTTAATGAAACTCCCCATTCACACAGGTTTAAGCTAGTCTGCCACCAGGCTTTAGATGTTAGTCTAAAGTCTGATTTGTGAGACTAGGTATAAAGCCTAACCTCCGGGGACCATCCAGATATTTAAGTTTGTATTTTGCAGTGAAAATCAGTTTGCAATGAAAGTCAGTAATTTATTTACACATTTGGGTACGGCTTACAGTGTTAAAGAAAACAAATCCTTCAGTCTATCTTAGATAAAACTGTTTTGATTGCTCCGTCGACTTCTACACCACCCTTGGGCGATGCCATTGTTGCAAATTCCATGGACAGTGGCAATGTAAATTAGACGTGAATATCAGGATTATGAAAATTAATGTTGAAATTCAACTTTGCAGGGATTACAGAAGCTGATTACAGAAGCCCATTTCACAGCAATTTGCATTTTAGCAAATTTATAAATTAAGCAAATAATATCGGATTCATATTGTAATTAACTTTTAATTAACTTGTTATTAACTATTAACACCCTAGGGGTATGCCCCACATTTTATCAGCACAGTGTGTTGAAACATTTTCCTGCTGCTATGAAAAAGGGGCATTCCTCCTTCTAGGAATGTTTAGTGCAATGGGGGCCATAATTGACATGCATACATAATGGTATAGAAATAGAAGCAACAGGTGATGATAAAGTCAGATCAAAAAAGACATGCACAAACTCCAAACAAAGTGTTCCAGGGTGCCGAGGCTATTCGGTGCAGATCCACAAAATGCAGGACCAAGGAATAGCCAAGGAGCGCGATCCAAGATGACTCTACAGAGCGTTAAAGACTGAATGCAGAGAAGAGAACACACTAAAACCACTATCCAATGTCCAAAAGAACATAAGGATTATAGACCCATAGCCCTCACTTCAGTGACTATGAAATCACTTGAAAGAATACTGTTACAACATCTTGTTAGTATAACCAAAGACAAAGTCGATTCCTGTCAGTTTGCTTATAAAAAAGTGGTACGGAAGATGCGGTTGTCACACTGGTACACTTAATCACTAAACACCTAGATCTGTCTAATGAAAATTATGCAAGGGTGCTGTTCTTAGACTTTTCTTCAGCTTTCAATACAATTCAGTCTGATATACTGGTGTCAAAGATGGTACAGTTGGAACTGAATCCATATTTAATTCACTGGTATGCTTCTTTTCTTACCAATAGAGTACAGAGGGTGAAAGTGAACAGAACCCTCTCCTCAGCATTAACTACTAATGTTGGGGCTCCTCAGGGTTGTGTTGTATAGAGAATACAGGTTGCTACCTTCAGGAAGAAGATACAGTGTTCCAACACACAATAAGGTTAGACTAAAGAAGTCCTTCGTCCATCAGTCAACCTTAAGGCTGAATCAGGAGCTTAGCCATAGGTAAGCTCAGCGGTGGACATTTGCTCTCATCTGCGTGTGTCTATATATGTATTTGTGTTTTGTTTCCACTGTGTTATGTCATGTGTAATGTGTATATGTGCTCTATGCATACAATGGCTGCTGGGTCGCAAGACAAATTTCAGCCAAGCTGACAATAAAGTTATATATCATATCATATATCATAAAGGGAGGCCTATGGACGAAAAGCACAAGATTAACCATTTTGCAGCAAAATGTCTGCCAAGGCGTCAAAAATCTGTAAGCAGTATTGCAGAAGAGTCAGTTTCAGAAAGTGGATTATACTGTATGTGGACATGGTGAACTCAGATGAAGCAGAGGACTGGGAAATTAAACTGAAGCTGAAAGGACGTAATATGATTAAAGACATATTGTTAATAGTTAACAACTCTCTCCAATCAGGCAATTTCCTAAAAGCCTTAAAAACTGCAGTTATTAAACCCCTTTTTAAAAAGCGGAGCCTAGATGCCTCTATTATTAACAACTACAGACCAATATCAAATCTAACCTTCATAAGTAAAATCATTGAGAAACTTGTCCTCCAGCAACTTAGTGACTTCCTGGCATCAACTAGATCTACTAGACCTCAGTGCTGCATTCGACACTGTAGACCATACAATACTTTTGGACAGATTAGAAAACTGTGTGGGGCTTTCAGGCACAGTCTTAAATTGGTTTTGGTCCTACCTACAAAATAGGAACTACTTTGTTTCCATTGGCGACTTTGTATCAGAATCAGCAAACGTGACATGTGGAGTCCCACAAGGTTCGATCTTAGGACCCTCTCTATTCAACATCTACATGCTCCCACTAGGGCAAATCATGCAAAATAACAATATTGACCATCATTGCTATGCTCCGACCTCTCGGTCGTATGCCGACTCCTCTAGCTGCTCTGCCGGCGGAGGAGTCCCCATACGACCGAGAGGTCGGAACAATGGAGTGTCAGAGAAATTATATGGACCGAAGTTAACTGACAGCTGTCTACTGAAACATCGCTTTCTCCAATGATAAATAACACACTGGCTCACGTGGAAATGAGGTCCAAAATTCCAAACTACCCCTTAAATGCTTTTTTAAACTTTGCCTTAATTTCCATTTTTACCAGAGAGATACATGATCTGATACCAGAGAGACTGTTGTTCTGGATTAGAGTCCTAGAATCCTGGTTGGAGTCCCAGAGAAAGGACCTTTACGTCGGGTTGGAGTCCTGACGTGGGTATCAGAGAGATACATGATCTGATAGAGACTGTTGATCTGATACATGAACTTTGAAGGGTTTGAGACCCGAGTTCTGTCTGGGTTAAGGTCCTAGAATCCGGGTTGGAGTCCCAGAATCCGGGTTGGAGTCCCAGAGAAAGGACCAAGTTCCTTTAGGTCGTTGAAGTCCCAACGTGGGTATACCAGAGAGACTGTTGATCTGATCTTAAATACATTGCACTTTCTAAAATGCTTTTTTAACTTTGCCTTCATTTTCTACTCATTTTGTGTTTATATGTGAAGCACTTTGAGTCTGCCTTGTGTATGAAAAGTGCTATATAAATAAAGTTGCCTTGCCTTGAATTCTTAAATAAAGATTTATTTAACCAGGGCTATTTTTTCCCTCAGAAACATGTTTGCTAACGTTCAAATCCCTCCCACAACATCTGATGCATTAGTATTTAAACTCAAGCCAAGTAGGCCTATCTCATTATCTCCTCCTGTTCTGGAGCAGCAGCAGCCGCTTCACTCTGGTATTCTTCCTGTATCGTCAAAAAAAAACATCTGCTAAAAGTATGACAACTGTAGGAAAGGTAAGTTCAGCACTTTACAGCGACAACAAATTGAGTTTGTGTTTTAAAAAAAAAATGTTATTTATGCAATAAAATATGATTTTCAACCGATGTATTTTCTGTACCACATTTGTAGAAACACTGATAGCCATTTCATTCCTTATTTTTAGAAATGTTTTTATGTGTAAAGTCTTATTTCAGATTGAAAAGATACATTTATTGTAGCCTTGGAAACTTGTGAGACAGACGGTCCACGAGGTTCCATCTCTTGTGTGTGTGGAAAAATAGCTATTTCCGCTTGATATACTATGCCAGTGCTGTCTTGAATGAGTCAGTATTATTTCTTACATATTATTAAACTAATAGTTTCCCAAATATTTAAAGTTAAATCGTTGATCCCAGTGATATCAATTTGGGAGAAAATGCAGTTATAGCTCAAAGCTCCAACTTCACCACACCCTCCAAAGTTCCCCATTCCAATTTATTTTAGAGTTACATGCAGGCTAAAAACTAATTATTTCTCTGTACTTGTAATGCACTGAATAGTCTGAATATATTTTTACAGCCAAACAACAGCCAACAACATGTTAACAGTACACCAACTGGTCCCTCTCTCATTCTGTGTTCCGTTGAGGGTCTGTTTCTGTTTTATGTAATGTTGGCTTATCCAAACACCATGTGGAAAAATGTATTGACATTGGAAGGGTGTGTATTTAATTTGGGCAGAGACGGAGACGATAAACAGAGTAGATAAAGTCTGGAAACAGTTAACTATTAAATTAAGTTAAAGTTTAAAAGCTGCAAAGAGCAGCTTTAACAGCATTCAAAGTCCATAGTATTTTGTAGTTATCAAAAATCCTTCCCTCTGTGAGATGCAGTTTGTTTGTTTGTTTTTAAAATAATGGAACCCCTCCAAATTCTCTTTCCAAAGTATTTGTACTGGCAAAGTCATTGCTATTATCTGAACCTTTACGAGGATACTGAATAACAGATTGAAACTCTCTGAAATAGTAAGTATTCCAGATGTTCCAGGTGAGGCCTCTGGACGGTATAATGTGAAAAACTAAACCATTGGCAACTGTTATGCATGTAACAAATATAGAACAACATTTAAGACACATTTTAATGTCAAAGTGTTTATATTTGTCATATGCACAGTATTACACTGTAAAATCCCTTGTGACCTGGGAAGCAACACAAATGTGGAAGTCATTAGCAAGAAGATACCATAATATTGAATCATTAAGTCCCCAATCCACAGTTCTGTAAATCATTTTCTACAGATTGGTATTCATTTTGATATGCTCTAGATTTTGATCTGTAGTTTAATGAATGTTTGTCTCTTCTAGGTCATTAAGTGTAAGGCTGCTGTGGCCTGGGAGGCTAACAAGCCTCTGGTGATCGAAGAGATAGAAGTCGATGTTCCCCATGCCAATGAAATACGCATCAAGGTAGACCTACCTTCCTTTGAAAGAACAGAATGCGTTCTTCTAAAAAATTCTGTGCTTTCACACACATGCATGAACGCACGCACACACCCATGAACGCACGCACGTGCACACACAGTACAACAGTTCTGATTGTACCTCTTCATAGGAATAATAAAGGAACAGTAGCCTCTGCAGTAGCGTGTGTGCAACTCACAAGTAAAGAAGTATTCAACATATCCCTTAAATGAAAACATAATTACACGGTGGGCTTGGATGCAGATCATTGCCACAGGAGTGTGCCACACGGACCTCTACCACCTCTTTGAGGGGAAACACAAAGACGGCTTTCCTGTAGTCCTTGGACATGAGGGCGCTGGCATTGTGGAGAGCGTTGGACCCGGGGTCACTGAGTTTCAACCAGGTGTGGAAGCTGTAATGGAAGTGTGATGAGTATGGATCAAATTATTCTGGGATGTTGGCATGTATTTAAATTATGTGTACCTTAGAAGTTGTTTGTGTTTAAATGAAAGTCATTTCACCCTTTAATTTGTATTATATACTACATATTACAACAGATCAAGGTCTACACAACAGAGTCCATCTCTGAAACAGATAAATCCCCTCAGGCAATAAGTGGACTAAAGAGCGTTTTAGAGTGCATTGAAGTAAACTAACTGGAAAAATAGGGACTCTGTTTTAATAAACGTAATTATCATCTACATGTTAGGAGACAAGGTGATACCTCTCTTCATATCCCAATGCGGGAAGTGCCGTTTTTGCCAAAGCCCGAAAACCAACGAATGTGAGAAGGGATGGTGAGCATGCTGACAATCTACTCATAGTCTCTCCTTTCCCACTTTATCTGGAGAATGTTGTCAATGTTTATATTCAATTAATCTCCGTTGTTGAAAACTGAATTAGTTCATTGGCTTAGTTTTAACCTCTGCTCTTTGTCAAAAACATTGTAAGTAACAGAAAAACAATGGAAGCATGTTTTTTCTTGTAGTTTACTTGGCCGGCCTGCCTGTACTATGAAATGATTTTGTCAACGACAGTTCTGACTGTAAATAACTTTCCTATTGTAGGGCCAATGGCAGTCATGATGTAATGTCAACTAAAGACACCAGGTTCACCTGTAAAGGTCGAAAGGTTCTGCAGTTCATGGGGACCAGTACCTTCTCCCAGTACACTGTGGTCAACCAGATAGCTGTGGCCAAGATAGACCCTTCAGCACCGCTGGACCCCGTCTGTCTTCTGGGCTGTGGGGTGTGTACTGGGTTTGGAGCCGCCGTCAACACTGCTAAGGTATCCAAACACTTGGGTTATGGGTTCTCTTTTATCCAAAGATAAATAATTGTATTGATACTTTTGTTTAAGGTTTTTTTTTTTTTTAAGTAGCAAATCCTATTTTTTAAACCATAGGGCATTTATTGGGGATATGGAAAGTAAAGACTTGGATGTGGTCGTGACAATCGGTCTTTCAGTTTTTTCTATCTTCACGTGTACATTTGTGCTTATATAAAAACATCAATGTGTGGTCCACAGGTGGAGCCAGGATCCACTTGTGCCGTCTTCGGCCTTGGGGCCGTCGGCCTGGCTGCTGTGATGGGCTGTCACTCTGCTGGGGCCAAGAGGATCATCGCTGTTGACTTGAACCCGGACAAGTTTGAGAAGGCCAAGGTGTTTGGGGCGACCGACTTTGTGAACCCTAATGACCACAGTGAGCCCATCAGCCAAGTGCTGTCAAAGATGACCAATGGAGGCGTGGACTTCTCTCTGGAGTGTGTGGGGAACGTCGGAGTCATGGTGAGATACGTGGACCAACGCGCTTCTGCAAACATTTCGTATTTTGGCATACCTAATGTTTATATAAAAGCTGAATTGAAACACACCATGCTCACGCCCTAATCAAGATCCACACTTCTACACACATATCTCAAATAGTGTGTACAATATTAAGATTAACTGTTGTGACACAATAACTGGTATACACTGTGCATCTTTTGTAATGTCACCTACAGAGGAATGCACTGGAGTCCTGTCTGAAAGGCTGGGGTGTGAGTGTGCTGGTGGGCTGGACAGACCTGCATGACGTCGCTACCAGACCCATCCAGCTCATAGCCGGGCGCACATGGAAGGGCTCCCTGTTCGGAGGTGAGTTGTGTGAAAAGTTCCAATCTGACCTCATATTTAAAGTTTTTATCCAAACATGTATTTGACCCCAAATTCCATTTTCTTCTGTAGAACAAAACCATAGACATGTCGGAAAGGTTTCAGCTTGTAGGGTAATACATGTTGAGAGATGTCAAGGGGCTGTGTGTAGGGTTTGTACTGCTAATAGATGAACATGATTTAAAGGATCACTCATTTAAAGGAACTCCAGGTTTACAACTCGGGGAGATAACAGATTCTTTGAGCTCAAAGGTTCATTACGACTATGTGTGCATTGTTTCCCATGATTAACAACGCTTTTTTTAGGTTAGCCCAAAAGACACAATAGCAATAAAGAAATCACCTAGATCACAAGTGCAAATCAGTTTAGATGCAAAACTAAATTAATCAATGTACATTGATTACAATGATTGTACATTTTTACATAACATAGCTTGAACATTAAGTGTCACACTGTAAAATAAACAAATAATGGTTAACAGTGTGGTGGGAATTTGGACCACGTCAATAATTTCTGTGTAAACAGTTTAAGAATAAATAGTCATCCTAACTTATAACAATTAGGGTAATATACTTAAGTAATAAACATACAATAGCATACAAAAAACATACATACAACATACAATAATCATAAAACAAACAATACAATAAAAATACAATAATCCGAGGCCTCAGATGGGAGTTCTGGGAGAAGTCGCTCTGTAAGGACTCTGACACGCTGAACAGCTCTGCTCCACACATGACGTGTGATGGAAAACCCCATCATGTTGTTTCCCCTTCATCATGTAGGCTCTGTCTCCTATTCCTTGCACTGTCTAGCCACCCTACCTGTTCCTAGTGTTATCTAACGTTAACCTTTGTTCCTGGGGTAAACCGGTCACGAGGGAGCAGAGGTCCCCTTATGCATTCTTCTACTTGACGAGAACACAGGAAACTCTGTCCTTTAAGCAAACATTGTTATTATAATGTGGGGTCTCATAGTGGTGACTACTCAGTTGGACCCTTTGACCCTTGACCACCCTAAGGGTGTCTCAGCAAAAAGGCATAATCAACAGTCATCAGTTAGAGAGACAGAATGTGAAAATATAATTGTTCCCATAACAAACACCTTGCAGAAGTTTACAGGCAATGCATGATTCTGTCAAAATGGATACGCCCCTCATAATATTTTTCTAACTGAATAATTATTTCCTACAGCATCACATGGCATAGATAAGAACAAGGAAAGTGAAAAGGCAGATTAAATTTGAAACTGAATAAATGTGGGGGGAAAAAATCCCATCTGAGGAAACATATTTTGTTTACGCAAAATGGTTGTTTTTCCAATCAGGCTTCAAGAGTAAAGATGGTGTGCCAAAGATGGTAAAGGCCTACCTGGATAAGAAGGTGAAGCTGGATGAGTTCGTAACCCACAGAATGCCCCTGGAGTCGGTCAATGATTCCATTGACCTTATGAAACACGGAAAATGGTAAGTAACTGAACTATTAATTTCTAATTGAACCGGTTGTCTGGGTGGATTGTTAGTTCTAGCACTAAATGTTATTCACTTCTGTTTTTCCATACAGTATCCGCACCATCTTGAGTCTTGAGTGAAATCAAGGACCAAATCAATCGAGGACCTAATTGGAGAAGAACAACTTTTCTATATTGGTTGCCATAAAATACATTTTCAAGAAAATAAAACAATGTGAAATCAATCAAATAAACCATAAAATAAACCAGATATACATTTTTCCACATATTACAAAATGATGAATGATGAATGAAAACAAAGAAATTCTTGCTTAAATTACAAGTTTGCTCAAACATCTGATAAATCAAAAGAATTAATTATTGTCTTAATGAAGATTAAGACGATGAAATGCACATTTCTCGCTAGAATTGTTATCAAAACCATTTAATGCCAAATAAATATCAAACTATAGCATCTCCCAGTGAGAAAATAAATGTCAGCCATCTTAGTTTGTTTTGGCCGACAGAAACTTGACAGTCATGTGACGTGGACGCAGGCCTATAGAAAATAATAGGACAAAAAAAATCGCACAATTTTAGAGCCGTTATTGTGAAACTTCTACCTTTTCCACTGTGGACAAATGTAGCTATACTAAATTTTGGTGTGAGACTGGGTTGCAGTATAACACATGGTCATTCTAAACAGTGGAATTGATTGTGAACGAGAGCTACATATATGAAGAAGACAATGGCAAGAAGATAAAAGACCATCTTGAACAAAAACATTTTGGCAAGGAAATGCATGGAATGATTGTAGGCAACTAGGCAAGCATATACCATTTTCAAACTCAATCATTTCTAATGTGGGGCATTTTACTATGAGCTAAATAACATCACTATTGTCTACATTAAAGGAGGTTACAAATTACACATTATCTTGTACTTTGTTTTCCTTTATTTGACCAGTCCCACTTTGATAAGCCTTCAAATCCCTCCCACTTTTAGTATTTGCTCATCACAACCCCTGGCATAAATACTTATGCCAGGGGTTGTGTGAACAAATACTCAAAGAATCAACTCTCTTCCGCTCCTGTCCTGCAAAACCAGCTGCCCAACACTTTCAACAGTACTATGGTACTGTTGAGTTGATCTTTATAAAAGCTCAACTATGGCAACTGTAGGAAAGGTAAGTTCACCACTTAACATCATCTGTTATATGATGCAATAAAATGTGTGTGTAGTTGATGGCTGGTTTAAGCAGCCTCACCTGGAACTCGGGGCCAGGAGAGGCTGCTTAAACCAGCCATCCACGACACACACAGTCCACAGTGTGCATGAAATGCATTTAGTTTCATGTTTTTCAGAAATATATTCTATGTGTAATAATATAGCTAATTTCAGGTCAAAAAGATACATTCCTGTGTGAGAAATATCTTTAGGGTTTGTATATTGTGATGTAAAATCTTTACAACTGCCCCATTTTCGAAGTATAGGGGCATTGGAACGTTATTAGTAATGCAATTTTGGTCATTGTTGAGTAATTAATCATGAAATATTTGTCATTATGTTGTTTTTGAAAATGCCACAGTTTTTCTCATGCGAGATGTGCAAAACAAACATTTTATTCGCCTAGGTTGGGTATATTTGCATTTATTTAGAATTTTACAGTACTACAGTACTACAACTGTCAAGCCATCACAAAATGAAAGTGTCACTGAACAAACAATACACAAACAAAAAACTATTGCTTTATGAATGTTTGCCTATTCTAGGTCATTAAGTGTAAGGCTGCTGTGGCCTGGGAGGCTGACAAGCCTCTGGTGATCGAAGAGATAGAAGTCGATGTTCCCCATGCCAATGAAATACGCATCAAGGTGGGATCTACAAAATGTGTTCGAACACACACACACACACACACACACACGATCTGCCGCTATGGGGGTTGATTTGTCTCAATATTTCCGTGAACAGAATGACATCTGTGTGAACAGATATTTGTCATCTGTATGCACTCCGTGTCTACTTTAGTTTTTCTGTAAACATTAAATTATTCATCAAGCACTAAAAAAATCACAAAAAGATATTTGGCAAATACAGGAAAAGCATAAGTGTATCTAATTTCTATGCATAACAGTGACATACAAATAGTTCTGAGACAACTCTTCAGTCATTTTTCGGATGCTGACTCTTATTTTCTGTTGTGTTCCTTTTTTTTTTTTTAAATATGTTTTTGTTATTTGATAACAGAGCTAGTTAGGTAGGGCTACTCAAAGTGTGAAGGAAAAAATATGTAATGTTGGACTTTACTGCTTTACTGCTTTCTACTGGTCACCTCTCTGTCGACCAGATGATAAAGTGGTTTATTGCCTCACTGGGTATTTGTAAGATTAAAAGGAGGAGTGGTTGCGATAGCTCCCACAGCATATTCTTGTCCGTCTGCTGAATATAAATTTATATACCTATATATAGGTATATAATATATATTATATTATATTATATATGGTATTTCTGGATTCTGTACAGAGGATTTAAATACCAAAGGATACTAGGTCATACGTCAACTAATAAAGAATGCAGTCATATCGTATTCAACTAAAATTAATGCAAAAACTAAAATAACCTGTAAGCGTAATTTGGATTGCATTATTACAATTTGTTTGTAAAATGCAATCAGTAGGTGTAGCATTTTATCAAATTGAGATCCATACATGCATTCCATTTGTTGTACTTTCTGTTGTACTATTTTTGCGTTTGTGAAAGGGTTTTCTATTTACAGAGAAACCAAAAACTAATTTCCGATACATTCAGCGATTACAAATATGCACACAGACTTATAATAGATGAACAGATTTTCAATCACAAATAATATTGAGACATAAGCCTCTTTCTCTGAAACACACAAACACACACACACACACACACACACACACACACACACACACACACACACACACACACAAACATACAATTATCCACCCCCATAGACTCTAGACTCTGGACCCTAGACTCACTCTGACCAACTTATAAATAGCAGATGGGAATATAATCAGTGTCAATTCATTAACATCCAACCTACTTTGATAGAGACAAGAAATTTGCATCTGTTAAAAATAGAACAACAATGTCTTTCCTTTTTTTAAACAGAAGCAAATTTGGATCCGCTGCAGTGTCCATAATATAAAATAACCTAAATATATACGCATTCAATACAGATGTAAACATGTTCAACAATATGCCATCTAATTAGGAACAATGGAGGAAAAGCAGCCTCTGCAGTAGAGTGTTTGTGCAACACACAAGCATAGAACACAAGTATACCACGACACTGAATGAAAACTTCATTATTATTATTATAATTATTATTGGATGCAGATCATTGCCACAGGAGTGTGCCACACGGACCTCTACCACCTCTTTGAGGGGAAACACAAAGACGGCTTTCCTGTAGTCCTTGGACATGAGGGCGCTGGCATTGTGGAGAGCGTTGGACCCGGGGTCACTGAATTTCAACCAGGTGTGGAAGCTGTAATGGAAGTGTGATGAGTATGGATCTAATTATTCTGGGATGTTGGCATCTGTCTTAAAAATGTGTTCATGTTAAAGTTGTTTGTGTTTTTTATTAAGGTCACTAGAAGAGCAACATTTTACAGTGAATCGCAGTTAACGATAGGGACTGTCGTTAAGGACCTGTTTTTAACAAACTTAAGTCTACATTTTAGGGGACAAGGTGATACCCCTCTTCGTCTCCCAGTGCGGCGAGTGCCGTTTTTGCCTAAGTCTGAAGACCAACCAATGTTTGAAGGGATGGTGAGCATGCTGATTATCTACTCATTCGTCTTCCTTAATCTGGAAATATTTTGTCAATCTGTATTTTCTCAATCTCAAGCATCTATAAAGCAGTTTTTCATCAATGATTTCCATGATTTTTCAGTTGTACTTCACATGGATCCAGGCCTGCCTGCCTGTACTATGAATCATTCTCTCAAAGTAAATTCTGAGATTGTTAGTCCTCCATCTCTTCCCTACTGAAGGTCCAGCGGCGGCCATGAGACGATGTCGCCTCCACAGACCAGGTTTACCTGTAGAGGCCAGAAGGTGCTGCAGTTCACGGGGATCAGCACCTTCTCCCAGTACACTGTGGTCAACCAGATAGCTGTGGCCAAGATAGACCCTTCAGCACCGCTGGACCCCGTCTGTCTTCTGGGCTGTGGGGTGTGTACTGGGTTTGGAGCCGCCGTCAACACTGCTAAGGTATCCACACACTTCATGTTTCAACAGATGATTGCTTGAATACCTTAAATAATATATGTTTATGGGAACCACAGGTTATTTGTACATTTCTTACTTTTGTACAGGCATTATGTGAGAAAAAAAATCCATCTTTAAATTACCAAAGAATAATTGCCTACCTTTTTCTGAATGGAAATAAAATAATACAAACGATATCTACCTCTCTGTATATAGATATGTCTTTGTATACATTTGTGTTTGTATATACTGTATCTCCCTCACTCACTCTCACACACACGCGTCTATATATAAAAACATCAATGTGTGGTCCACAGGTGGAGCCAGGCTCCACTTGTGCCGTCTTCGGCCTTGGGGCCGTCGGCCTGGCTGCTGTGATGGGCTGTCACTCTGCTGGGGCCAAGAGGATCATCGCTGTTGACTTGAACCCGGACAAGTTTGAGAAGGCCAAGGTGTTTGGGGCGACCGACTTTGTGAACCCTAATGACCACAGTGAGCCCATCAGCCAAGTGCTGTCAAAGATGACCAATGGAGGCGTGGACTTCTCTCTGGAGTGTGTGGGGAACGTCGGAGTCATGGTGAGATAAGTTCAAGTGACACTCAAAGTGACACAAAACACATATTGTATTTTGACTGTGTGCTGAATTTAAACACATATTTACAAGAAGATCCAACAAGATTCACTTGACACTTGTACACTTCGTATTGTAAATATTGTGGTCAGCATTAAGATTGCTTCTGACTTTTATTTTAATAATCGTATATATCGCCTATGACAGATTTTTGCTATTGTTGCCCATAGAGGAACGCACTGGAGTCCTCCGTACTGGGCTGGGGGGTGAGCGTTGTGGTCGGCTGGACAGACCTGCATGACGTCGCTACCAGACCCATCCAGCTCATTGGTGGACGCACATGGAAGGGGTCCTACTTTGGAGGTAAGGCCCATATAAGGTGTAATGGTACAATGGACCAACAAAGTTAAAATCTAACCTCATATTTACAAACTTTAATTTGTGGTTGATCCATTACATCCTCCATGGAGGAGCCCAAATGACTTCATTAATACATGTTGGAAAGGTCTCAACCTGTAGGAAAACAGTTGAGAGATGTCAGTGGACCCTTAAAGGTGCACCATGTAAGATTATTAGTTAAATCATAAAGAAGATTAACGACAATTATCCACAGAATGTGACCAAATAAAAGCTTTTTACATACAGGTGGATCTCAATTCATTTTTATGTTGTGGAAAAGTTAATTAATATCAATAATTCAATTAAAAAACATGATACTCATATATTATATAGATTCATTACACCAAAAGTGAAATATTTCAAGCCGTTTTTTCTAATAATCTTGATGATTATGGCCTGCAGCTCATGAAAACCCAAAATTCAGTTTCTCAGAAAATTGTAATATTGTGAAAAAGTTCAATATTGGAGCCTCAAGGTGTCACACTCTAATCAGCTAATTACCTCAAAATACCTGCTAAGGTTTCCTCAGTCTTTTAGTGGTCTCTCAGTCTGGTTCAGTAGGCTTCACAATCATGGAGAAGACTGCTGACTTGACCGTTGTGCGAAAGACATTGACACCCTCCACAAGGAGGCGAAGCACTAAAGGTCACCGCTAATGAAGCTGGCTGTTCAGAGTGCTGTATCCAAGCATATTCATAGAAAGTTGAGTGGAAGGAGGAAGTGTGGTAGAAAAAGGTAAAGCAAAGGCCATTCAAAAATGTGTGGGAGCTTCACAAGGAGTGGACTGAGGCAGTGCATCACGAGCCACCACTCACAGACCTATCCAGGACATGGGCTACCAAAACGGTGGCATTATGGAGATTTTTTACAGCAGGACTTGGCACCTGCCCACACGGCCAAAAGTACCAATACCTGGTTTAATGACCATAGGATTACTGTGCTTGATTGGCCAGACTCACCAGATCTGAACCCCATAGAAAATGTATTGGGTATTATATATATGTATAGGGAAGATGAGAGACACGAGACCCAACAATGCAGACAAGCTTAAGGCCGCCATCGAAGCAACCTGGGCTTCATAAAACCTCAGCAGGGCCACAGGCCGGTCCACTCCGTGACACTCAGCATTGATGCAGTAATTCATGCAAAAGTAGCCCCATCCAAGTACTGAGTGCATATAACAGATCATACTTTTCAGAAGGCTGACATTTCCGCACTAAAAATCTTTTTTTTACTGGTCTTTTGTAAAATTTGAATTTTCTGAGATACTGAATTTTGGGTCATTCAAGATTATGTCTTGCATGAGCTGCAAGCCATAATCATCAAGATGAATACAAATAAAGGCTTGAAATATTTCACTTTTGGTTGAATTAATCTATATAATAATAATATATAATAAAAATATATAATAATATAATAATAATCATAATAATAAACACATAATAATCTATATAAGAGTTTCACTTTTTAAATATAATTATTTAAATTAATTACCTTTTCACACAATATTCTAATTGATTGAGATGCACCTGTATTGTGTTGCAGAGATATTTAGTGAAATTAGCAGCTAGTCCAGCTAGCATCCGCCTGTAGCGTTTCGTATTACCACTTTGAACCTCAAGCTGTTACTGCAGCCCTTAGTCCAACATTAGGATAAGGAAGAAGTGGAGCTAACCCTAACCATGTTGAAAGTAAACAGAAAATTGTAATTCTGGTTTTATTGAGGATCACTAGAAGCAAAAAAACTGCAGATTGACTGTAAATAATAAGCATTGCGCTATATTCAGTGGGGAGATGGATTTGGGAGGGAGGGAGGAGGGACCAAAGACCTTTGGTAGGGACTAGTAATGCACTGGTCGATCGACTTCAAAGACATGTAGTCATAGTCCATCATGTACCTAAAAACCTATTGTGGACAAGAGGCTCCCTCCGCAGCATCTGTCACTGTGACAATTAATGATTGGTTTGCATTTATCGTCATTTCTCTTCATTAAATGGTGTTTTGGGGAATTTTTTTTATCAGGTTTCAAAGGTAAACATGATGTGCCACAAATGGTAAAGGCCTACCTGGATAAGAAGGTGAAGCTGGATGAGTTCGTAACCCACAGAATGCCCCTGGAGTCGGTCAATGATGCCATCGACCTTATGAAGCACGGAAAATGGTAAGTTTAAGCAAGCACTCCGATTGGTCAATTCCAATTCTCGAGCGTGTTTAAATGCCTGGTGAAAGAACAGACAAAAAGAGCGTGCCTAATTACAGAAAGTATCGCTACGCTAACTAGCCGAAACTACTTTCATGAGCCTAGTTTCCATAACAACGTTCAACTGACCAAGAGTCGGCGCTCGTTACTATAGGAACTATTTTCTGATGGAGATGAACTCGGGCAGAAAGCTTGAATTTGAGGGCAAATTAACCCACAATATGAACATATTTTACAATATTGTTGATAATGAAGATGGTTTGTGTTATTGAATCGAAATCTTACACTCGATGGCTTTCTTGAATGTCATTATTGGTACGCGAAGCACAGCCGTAGGAACGAGGCGCTTGCGCCGAGTTCCGAAATCCTGTGCTTCAAGTATGATGATGACATTCAAGAACGCCATCGAGTGTAAGACTGCTTAAATCCACAGCTTGTCTTAACAGATTGCTTGTGCTGACCAGTGTCATTCATTTCTATTTTTCTGAACAGTATCCGAACCATCTTGAGTCTTGAGTGAAATCAAGGACCAAATCGGAGGACATATTGGAACAACTACTGAATGTTGGTTTTCCTGGGGATAAAATCAAATGACTTGAAATCCATAAAATAAACCATAAATATAATAAAACAAATATAAGAATGGTACATACTGTAAACAAATGTGAATGTTGCATTTTTCTCCCAAATAAATAGTTGCCTGAGTTTACATGCTTGTTCAGCAATGTTTTTAAAGGAAAAGCATTGAGCATCTGCTTTTCATCTTAACACTAATCACAAGTCAAAATTATTAAAATAAAGGAAATTCTCACCATTAGAATACATTGTATTTGTTGCATGTAAGTTGCATGTAAGGGATTGTTGCCGGTGCGGACTTCCAGACACCCGCCGGCCCCCGTAGCGAGGCTCCTGCTGGACTCCGGCTCCGGCAGGACTCCGGGAGTCCAGTCCACAAACGGCATCAATCCCTTTGTCCTCCATGTCGCGGTTCAGTCTGGACTCCAGATTGAAGTGGAAGTACCAACACCAGCGTACTCGGTTGCTAAGCGACGTCAACGTCTTTTGAACTATTTCTCTGCTGATCAACACTACGAATGGTAACAAATAAATTGTAAAAAGACACACCGTGTGAAGTTATTTTTTCGTTTTAGCAAGTAGCCGTGTAATAAGCGGGATAATGTATAGAACGTCGTTATCGAATATAAGCCCCTTCAGGGCGAAGCAAGACACCTCCGCTTCACGTCGGTGTCCGGTTCGCCCTGTCGGGGCTTATTTTTGCCGATAATGACCGGCATTCTATACATTATCCCTTACATATTATTAAGATATAGAGCTCCAGGATGCCCGCCGGAGCTCCCGGAGTGTTCTACATTAGAATATTTTATAGAACACGGCCAAAAGCTGTGTGCGCCTCCGGATGATTATGAATCCTAAATGGCCGCGTTGGTTTCTCTGACGTCTCTGGTACTTCCACAACAACTAGAGACTGGCCACGGCTGACAATGAATTAGCAGAACAGAAACATGGCGGTCACAAGGGGAAGCCTCTCTCAAACTCAGGCGAACACGCAGAACAGAATCGCCTGAATTTCCAGCGACTGTGGACACAACTTACGAAGGCCCACATAGCTCTACCCAATCAAAATGAAGCGTAGAATATTAAAAACAAACACAAAGAGCATTTCTGTAAATATTTGTAACATAATGATACGTAACTCTTCCCCTCACTGCAGTACAGACAGTCAGCTCTTCCCCTCACTGCAGTACAGACAGGGAGCTCTACCCCTCACTGCAGTACAGACAGTCAGCTCTTCCCCTCACTGCAGTACAGACAGTCAGCTCTACCCCTCACTGCAGTACAGACAGTCAGCTCTACCCCTCACTGCAATACAGACAGTGAGCTCTTCCCCTCACTGCAGTACAGACAGTCAGCTCTACCACTCACTGCAGTACAGACAGTCAGCTCTACCCCTCACTGCAATACAGACAGTGAGCTCTTCCCCTCACTGCAGTACAGACAGTCAGCTCTTCCCCTCACTGCAGTACAGACAGTCAGCTCTTCCCCTCACTGCAGTACAGACAGTCAGCTCTTCCCCTCACTGCAGTACAGACAGTCAGCTCTACCCCTCACTGCAGTACAGACAGTCAGCTCTTCCCCTCACTGCAGTACAGACAGGGAGCTCTTCCCCTCACTGCAGTACAGACAGTGAGCTCTTCTCCTCACTGCAGTACAGACAGTCAGCTCTTCCCCTCACTGCAGTACAGACAGTCAGCTCTTCCCCTCACTGCAGTACAGACAGTCAGCTCTCTCCTCACTGCAGTACAGACAGTCAGCTCTGGGTCTGTCTTCGGACCTTTAACATGTCTGCTGTTTAGCCGAACACAACGTAAAGCCATTAAGCGTTGCAAATGTTTGTATATTGTATCCATTACAATTCGTTGTTTTAATGTATTAATTGTTTTAATGTATTAATCACTATTCTGTTATGCCATAATAAGTAGTACTAGGTTAACCGCACATACACCATTCAGCTACCCCTGGAGAAAGCTGAGCCTTCTATGTATAAAAATAAAAGAATGGAATAAAATATGATTTCAATAATAATGTGGCGAGCAGCACAGGAATGACCAGACGGGAGCCAGGTAATATGAGTTTGCAACTCTCGTGTAACATACACCTCATGACCCTGAGAGATGCCTTTAGCCTATTTATTTTTTTGCCTTTATCTTCACACACACACACACACACACACACACACACACACACACACACACACACACGCACACGCGCACACACACACACACACACACACACACACACACACACACACACACACACACACACACACAACCACGGCAGCGGTCCGCTTCTGCCAACCCTCCCTCCCTGCGTAAGTGACGATGACCATTGACCGTTGGTGCTTGTTGTGTGATCAAATCAACCATTTGATTGGTTGATTTGTACCATATTATAGCGTGTAGTATTATTACTATATTATTTTTTTTATTATCATGGCCTGACTTAGTAGTGATTTTCACCCCTTTTGACACTTGTCCTCATCTCAAAAAAACCTGCATCATGTTAGAAAGTGAAATCCTGGTTGCTCTGTGGTAAACCAGTTCGACGGTCCATGTTTCCATGGTGACAGCGAGCTCCTCCAATCAACAGCGTCGTGTTACAGTAGCATTATGGGTAGTGTAGTAGCAGGTGGTCTCAAATGACATCGTGAATAAAACGTTTTTTTTTCTTAACACTTACTTTAACTCGTGCCTTTCAAAGGAGAAAATACCATCGTTTCACAATATAGTTACGACATGGTTACTTACGACATTATGGATTTTAATCAAAACCTCTATGCAGAACATGAAGGTGATTCTCACTTCCAGAACCACACTGTTGCGCACGCATGTCGACCGTTTCCTGGGCCGTGGTGGTCAGCTGACATGTGGGTGTGGCGCCACACGACACGACGACTATAAATTGGATCTCACTTCGGATCTTTTACTGGTCCAAGTTTTTGCGTCGTACAAAAATGGCAACTGTCGGGAAGGTAAGAGTTGTTATTTTTTAATAAAACCAGAAAACGTAACAAACAGCGATTGGTCCATAACTTCATGTAGAATGGTTGAGTTTATTTTAATCAAAGCATCTGCTTGACGAGTGATGTGATCCAATAAGTTAGTATTTATAGTTTCTCTGCCGAAAAACTATTAAACGGAACTAACACATAGGTTCAATGCCTTGGATGTGAATGTGGACTGTGAAGGAAACTCTTTTAAGAAGTCCACTGCTGCACATGATCACCAACATGGATACGATGCATCAATAATGAATAGGAAACTCACATAAACATCTCTTTTATGAAGTCAATAATAAGATAAGATGCATAAATAAATGCACATTATCAATGCATAGATAAGATGCATTCATAAATGCCTGCTTTGGGATGTTTGTTTAAATTGCTTCTCATCTGCAGACAGAGCGACGCATCAGATTATCATTTTTATTCTCGTAATGTGAGAACCATATTTTCTAAATGTGATGGTTTAAAATAACACATTTAACGTGGGACATTAAAACGGGCAACTTTTGAATGCATTGGTGAAAGTAAAAACATCTTGTAACATTGCACAACTGCAACTGCAAATCACATCGGCTTGCTTCACTGGGTTTCAACATGCTTACAACTCTGGACGATAAGATCCCAGGATAAGACTATTGGCACCATAATGTCCACCATAATGTCCACCATAATGTCCACCAATCCTTGAAGCTCAAGTTTGAGCTTCTCATAAAATATCCCCCAAAAAGTCTACTTTACATCATCCTATATGTTGTGTTATACAGCCTATATGTTGTGTTATACAGCCTATATGTTGTGTTATACAGCCTATATGTTGTGTTATATCCTATATGTTGTGTGTTATACAGCCTATATGTTGTGTTATATCCTATATGTTGTGTGTTATACAGCCTATATACTTTACATCCTCCGCCCCATGTCGTTTTTTACTAATATTGCAGTATCAATGGCTTCATGAACTGTTAAAACATTGAGCGAGTAAAAAGCTGCAACAAGTGAGGCTAAACTGATTAGATAGAAAGTAATTTAAATTTGAATAGACATTGAAACATTAGTTTATTCATGGTCTTCTTCTAAGGTTTGTGCTCTGCCACCCACAGTTTGTGGCCCAATAATGCAAGGTCAAAAAATAAGTGTATAACTTTTTAAATAACTAGAATTGTGTCTCCTCTACCAGCCTGGAAACCATTGTTTTAATATATGACCATGCCTGTTTTGACCTGCCAAATGATCAAACCTCTCAGCCGTTGCCTGGTGGCAGGTTCTCATTCTGGACCCTGAACACATGAAGAGCACTAGTGTGTGTGTTCAATGTCATCCTCTGTGTGTTCTGAAGACAATACGATGCAGAGCTGCCGTTGCGTGGGAGGCTGGCAAACCTCTCTCCATGGAGGAGGTGGAGGTGGCCCCCCCGCAGGCTGGAGAAGTCCGCGTGAAGGTGAACACATTATTACACGGTGCTACTCTATTCATTTACTAGATTAAAGTTTCGGTATGAAACTAAAGCATGAAGTAGCCATCACAAATAAATCATTGTGTGACTAATACTGACTCACTAATGTACCCATTGTAACATTAGTGAGCCACACCTTGTGTGGCTCACTAATGTTAGTCAGTAGTCAGTGTGTGTGTGAGTGAGTGAGTGAGTGAGTGAGTGAGTGAGTGAGTGAGTGAGTGAGTGAGTGGGTGTGTCACAGAGCCACCTGTAACAGCAGAGGCTACTGTATATCACACCGAGGCACCTCACACACTGCAGAACACAACGGCAAGGAGAGTCAGGGTGCAGGGAATGCCGGGAAAGCTAGCATGCCTGGACTTTGCCGACCACTCTGCTTCACACTCCATGTAAACAAACACTGCTGTTGGGGAGGACATCCTCCCCAAAAGTAAATAAAAGAACACACATGGAGGGAGAGGGGCTGGGGTGAAGGGAAGTGGAAGTGAATAAAGAACAAAAAGCATCCAATAACAGTCTAGAATATTCCACAGCTTGTATCCTTTCACTGTCAAAGCCAGACTGCAGGTCAACCTACCAAATACAATGTGTCATTATGCTACCCTGCACACCACCGTCCACACTGTATAATGCACTCAGTGTGGTTAGATAGTTAGTTAGTTAGTTAATGCACCGTCAACTCCAATCAGTTGCCAATATTGTAGGTGGCTGTACTATGTACAAAGGACTTTATATTGCACGCCATGACCAAATTGTCAATCTTATTGGTAGCAATGTTAAGGAAGTATTTCCAGAAAATGTGATTGTGTACAAACATTCACGTATTGAGTGGTTTAGCAGCTCTATTGATGTGTAACATCCCTAACACCCCTGATGTTGTGTTTATACAGAGACAGAAGGGAAGTGCTGTTACTTGAAATAGGCTGTATGTATGATCTCTACCTGGAAATGGTCTTTAACCATAAAACCATGAAGGACCAGCCCATTCTGGAAAAACTAAGGGACAGAGGCTTTCAATGCAAGCGAGTGGTGTTGATGTTTGTCAGCTGGGGGCATGTCCACAGTCTGGGGTCAGTGGGTTAAGGTTAAGGCAGGTCCACAGTCTGGGGTCAGTGGGTTAAGGTTAAGGCAGGTCCACAGTCTGGGGTCAGTGGGTTAAGGTTAAGGCAGGTCCACAGTCTGGTGTCAGTGGGTTAAGGTTAAGGCAGGTCCACAGTCTGGTGCCAGTGGGTTAAGGTTAAGGCAGGTCCACAGTCTGGTGCCAGTGGGTTAAGGTTAAGGCAGGTCCACAGTCTGGTGCCAGTGGGTTAAGGTTAAGGCAGGTCCACAGTCTGGTGCCAGTGGGTTAAGGTTAAGGCAGGTCCACAGTCTGGTGCCAGTGGGTTAAGGTTAAGGCAGGTCACAGTCTGGTGCCAGTGGGTTAAGGTTAAGGCAGGTCCACAGTCTGGGGTCAGTGGGTTAAGGTTAAGGCAGGTCACCGTCTGGTGCCAGTGGGTTAAGGTTAAGGCAGGTCCACAGTCTGGTGCCAGTGGGTTAAGGTTAAGGCAGGTCCACAGTCTGGGGTCAGTGGGTTAAGGTTAAGGCAGGTCACAGTCTGGGGTCAGTGGGTTAAGGTTAAGGCAGGTCACCGTCTGGTGTCAGTGGGTTAAGGTTAAGGCAGGTCCACAGTCTGGTGCCAGTGGGTTAAGGTTAAGGCAGGTCCACAGTCTGGGGTCAGTGGGTTAAGGTTAAGGCAGGTCCACAGTCTGGGGTCAGTGGGTTAAGGTTAAGGCAGGTCCACAGTCTGGTGCCAGTGGGTTAAGGTTAAGGCAGGTCCACCGTCTGGTGCCAGTGGGTTAAGGTTAAGGCAGGTCCACAGTCTGGTGCCAGTGGGTTAAGGTTAAGGCAGGTCCACCGTCTGGTGCCAGTGGGTTAAGGTTAAGGCAGGTCCACAGTCTGGGGTCAGTGGGTTAAGGTTAAGGCAGGTCCACAGTCTGGTGCCAGTGGGTTAAGGTTAAGGCAGGTCCACAGTCTGGTGCCAGTGGGTTAAGGTTAAGGCAGGTCCACAGTCTGGTGCCAGTGGGTTAAGGTTAAGGCAGGTCCACAGTCTGGGGTCAGTGGGTTAAGGTTAAGGCAGGTCCACAGTCTGGGGTCAGTGGGTTAAGGTTAAGGCAGGTCACCGTCTGGTGTCAGTGGGTTAAGGTTAAGGCAGGTCACAGTCTGGTGCCAGTGGGTTAAGGTTAAGGCAGGTCCACAGTCTGGGGTCAGTGGGTTAAGGCTGGGCTCTCCAGCACAACGTCTAAACCACTAGCAAAGGTCTGCCCCACACCAGCAGTGAGAGGCAGCCTCAGGTGTGGCGCAGGACATGTTGAATCCTGTCTGTAATGTGATTGGTGGATTGAAATGAAGAGTTCAAATGTGTGTGTAGATTGTGGCCACGGGGATCTGCCACACCGACGCCTACACCCTGAGCGGCGCCGACCCCGAGGGCGCGTTCCCCGCCGTGCTGGGACACGAGGGGGCGGGCGTCGTCGAGAGCGTTGGCCAGGGAGTGACCAAGTTCAAAGCAGGTATTCTACCCTCACGTCCAGCCAACAGCACATACAACAACACGAAGGCATTCGTTATTGTAAAAGGACTGAATTGATGTGGGTTTTTTTTAAGATGACATAAGATTAAACTTTTTTTATGCTGTGGGAAAGTCAGGGTGTTAAAGCACTAAAGTAAAGGAATAGAAACAGTGCACGTCAATGCAGAAGAACAATAAGGCACTACATGAATACCGCTGTATACAGCTACTGGGGTACGGAGCAGGTTAAGAATAGAATCAAATAATAGAGGTATATATGTATATAAAATGGATTAGATATCTAGAATGAGCTGTTGCCTGGTGTCATTGATGGTTGATCCACACCTATATGATACATGCAAGGATGGGGAGGATTTAACTACAGATGTATCTTTAAGGTGATTTAACTCCAGATGTATCTTTAAGGTGATTTAACTACAGATGTATCTTTAAGGTGATTTAACTCCAGATGTATCTTTAAGGTGATTTAACTACAGATGTATCTTTAAGGTGATTTAACTCCAGATGTATCTTTAAGGTGGTTTAACTACAGATGTATCTTTAAGGTGATTTAACTACAGATGTATCTTTAAGGTGATTTAACTACAGATGTATCTTTAAGGTGATTTAACTCCAGATGTATCTCTAAGGTGATTTAACTCCAGATGTATCTTTAAGGTGATTTAACTCCAGATGTATCTTTAAGGTGATTTAACTCCAGATGTATCTTTAAGGTGATTTAACTCCAGATGTGTCTTTAAGGTGATTTAACTCCAGATGTATCTTTAAGGTGATTTAACTCCAGATGTATCTTTAAGGTGATTTAACTCCAGATGTATCTTTAAGGTGGTTTAACTCCAGATGTATCTTTAAGGTGGTTTAACTCCAGATGTATCTTTAAGGTGGTTTAACTCCAGATGTATCTTTAAGGTGGTTTAACTCCAGATGTATCTTTAAGGTGGTTTAACTCCAGATGTATCTTTAAGGTGATGCTGGGAGGATTTAACTCCAGATGTATCTTTAAGGTGATTTAACTCCAGATGTGTCTTTAAGGTGATGCTGTGATCCCCCTGTACGTCCCGCAGTGTGGAGAGTGCAAGTTCTGCAAGAATCCCAAAACCAACTTGTGTCAAAAGATCAGGTCTGTGCACTGGTGTAGAAATGTCATAACATTTATTTTGTAATCATGTTCCCCGATAGCTTATAAACTTATCTATCTGCACTGCCAACGTTTATTCTTGGAGGCTGACACAAGGCAAAGGCCTGATGCCGGACGGGACCTCGCGCTTCTCATGCAACGGCCAGAGCCTGTTCCACTTCATGGGCTGCAGCACCTTCTCAGAGTACACGGTCGTGGCTGACATCTCTCTGGCCAAAGTGAACGAGCAGGCCCCTCTGGAGAAGGTCTGCCTGCTGGGCTGTGCCATCTCTACCGGCTACGGAGCCGTTCTCAACACTGCCAAGGTCCGTTTGGAAAGTCTGGGATCTAAAGTATATTTCCATTGTGTACCGTTGTCATTTAAACAAATGGGAACTTTAAAGGAGAATAACATTACCTAGAAATGGTCTGAGCTGTTTTTTTCCCCAAATTCAAGTGAATAATTGTGTATGCAGTTAAATGATAAGCGCTCTTTTCTTTCTTTTCTTCTGGTATTGAGTTGAAGAAAGCCTTTCTTTGCTGCAGAAGAAGTTATTTTGAAAAACAGAAACTTTCAAATCCCCGTCACGGCAACAGGACTGTGCTGGTGGTGGTTCAGGTGGAGGCGGGCTCCACCTGAACCACCACCAACAGGACTGTGCTGGTGGTGGTTCAGGTGGAGGCGGGCTCCACCTGAACCACCACCAACAGGACTGTGCTGGTGGTGGTTCAGGTGGAGGCGGGCTCCAGCTGAACCACCACCAACAGGACTGTGCTGGTGGTGGTTCAGGTGGAGGCGGGCTCCAGCTGTGCAGTGTTCGGGCTGGGCGCGCTGGGCCTGGCCGTCATCATGGGCTGCCGCGCTGCCGGGGCGGCCCGCATCATCGCCATCGATGTCAACCCTGATAAATTTGGAATCGCTAAAGAGTTTGGTGCCACGGAGCTGGTGAACCCCAAGGATCACAGCCAGCCCATCGAGCAGGTCCTGGTGGAGATGACCGACGGAGGGGTGGACTACTCTTTTGAGTGTGTAGGAAACACTACGATCATGGCAAGTACAAGCATTGACGTGTGTAAATCAGACTAAACATGGTATGTTTAGTGTACATGCCTCATACTTGGCCTACATACTTTAGAATTTAGTTTCTTTATAATATGTGTTAATATTAGGTTTTAATTCTTCTGGTTCAATATTTTGTTCTTTTTTATTTGCTGTCTTTTATTTTACTTTCCTCGTATTTTCAAATATACCCGGCAAAGTCTCAATTCTGATATTACAAACCTAAATTCCAAAACGATTGACAGTATAAAATGTAGATAAAATGGAAATGGGCAAATCCTGCATTCAATTGAAATTGAATTCTTTGAACAAATGTCGTTTTTTTACCTATGTTTGAAAAGCGTACCGTCTTGTTTCCATGGTTCTCCAGAGAGCAGCCCTGGAGGCGTGTCATAAAGGCTGGGGCACCAGTGTGATCATCGGGGTGGCGGCGGCAGGGCAGGAGATCTCTACACGGCCCTTCCAGCTGGTCACCGGACGCACATGGAAAGGCACGGCGTTTGGAGGTACCCAGTTGGGAGTAGGGTTGCCAGTACTGTACCTAACTTTGTACGCCAATGTTTGCATTTCAGGAGCAGTGTTTCTTCACGTGGAGGTTGTCTATGATCCGATTGTCTGTATCTGTGGGAATTTGCAGAAATAACATTTCAGAAAATTCCTGAATTTCCAAATATATAGAACGGTGGCTAAATATTCCACCAGTGCACATTGAAATGAATGGGATATATCTCGCTATGGGTCGAGTTGAAAGCACCGTTATAATGAAATGTATGAACACTATTCATCCTGGGAGGGAAATTCAGGACTTCCACTTCAGTGTCCCGTCGATCAACTCATGTCTCTTCTTTTCAAGGGTACAAGAGTGTTGAAAGCGTCCCAAAACTCGTCGATGAATATATGAACAAAAAGTTGAAGGTGGATGAATTTGTGACCCACACTCTGCCCTTTGAGAAGATCCACGAGGGATTTGATCTAATGGGCGCTGGGAAATGGTAAGTTGTTTCTTTAGAAGTGTGAAAACAAACTGCCTTCAATACGTTAAGTTCACCACTCAGCAGCACTTGATACATGACGTTATACACTTCTATTTGAAGACGCAGCGGTCTAACCGTCTGACTGACCCCTTAAGACCACGTATACTTTCTGAGCCACTTGCTCACCCGGTCGAATCTTGTTTTATCTTCCAGTATTCGTGTCGTACTCAACTACTAGACCCACCGAAGGCCTCACCTCCAGATCACCTAATGATGGAAGGAACATATGAAACTCAACTACTAGACCCACCGAAGGCCTCACCTCCAGATCACCTAATGATGGAAGGAACATATGAAACTCAACTACTAGACCCACCGAAGGCCTCACCTCCAGATCACCTAATGATGGAAGGAACATATGAAACTCAACTACTAGACCCACCGAAGGCCTCACCTCCAGATCACCTAATGATGGAAGGAACATATGAAACTCCTGTAGAGGATTTGGAGACAATTAAAATAGGAATTCAAATGGAATGTTATACCGATGGTGGTTACTTGATTTGAACCGTACTCCATGCGTTAATATAAAATTGTATCACCATCATTTCCTATATCTTCATTGTCTTGATTTTACTTTGAAGCAGTCTCCATCAGTGCAACTGGAAAATGAACTCTTTGAAATGGTTACCTGAAGCAGACCAGTAGCTTCAGTCTGGTTACCTGAAGCAGACCAGTAGCTTTAAGCAGACCAGTAGCTTTAGTCTGGTTACCTGAAGCAGACCAGTAGCTTCAGTCTGGTTACCTGAAGCAGACCAGTAGCTTTAGTCTGGTTACCTGAAGCAGACCAGTAGCTTTAGTCTGGTAACCAGTAGCCTAAGTCTAACTGGAAATATTGGATGTTGCATCACATTTTAAGGACTGGACTGAGAAACAAAGTTTTTATCATCCAGCAAATATCTTTTAATGTTAAGGCTTGATTTGCTACACAAGGAATCCGACTCATGAAGCACCAAACGGGCACTACACAAAGAATATTAAAAATCTCAGCACTTGAAAGACTAAATGTTATTCAATTACATTTCTGACATTATTTCAAAAGCCAAAATTTAATCAAGTAAATGGGGGTTTAGGGAAGGTTTGTGGTCAGTATTTCTGAGTTTCAGGAGTCTGCTCGGTGACACTGGCTGCTAGAAACTAAGATTGATCGTTTAATTGTCCAATTGTCACGACAGCCGTAAGAGAACTGGATTTAAAAGTACCACTTTTAGAACACACAAACTCATCACTAAATGTCAGATTTATAGAATAATCCCCAATGGTGAAACAACGGATCCACACTTGGTACTAAAACACATTCAAGAACTTCCATTACATTGGAGTGACCAAGATATCAATTTAAGATTGAGGACAGCCACAGATGAAGGAGCCACTTATTGAGAGGTGTGTATCAACTTCTATCTCTCTGAACTAGAGATGTATCATCCAATCAGAGTCCTTAAGTCTGGCTGATGAAGTGGGCGTCGCCCTTGTCGTCCAATCGGCAGGTCAGGATCTCACAGCCGGTCTCGGTGACCAGCAGGGTGTGTTCAAACTGGGCCGAGCGCTTCCCGTCGCGCGTCACCGCCGTCCAGCCGTCGGGCCACGTCTCGTCCTGCCAGCCGCCTGCAACACACGTACAAGTACAAGTACAGCTCAGTACTAGGACACCAGGTATTAGTACACATTAGGACACCAAGTACAGCTCAGTACTAGGACACCAGGTATCAGTACACATTAGGACACCAGGTATTAGTACACATTAGGACACCAGGTATCAGTACACATTAGGACACCAAGTACAGCTCAGTACTAGGACACCAGGTATTAGTACACATTAGGACACCAGGTATTAGTACACATTAGGACACCAGGTATCAGTACACATTAGGACACCAAGTACAGCTCAGTACTAGGACACCAGGTATTAGTACACATTAGGATACCAAATATAAGTATATAAGGATACCAAGAAGAGCTTAGTATACATTAGTATACCAAGTATTAGTACACATTAGGATACCAAATATAAGTATATATAAGGATACCAAGTATAAGTATATATAAGGATACCACGTAGAGCTTAGTATATATTAGTATACCAAGTATAAGTATATATAAGGATACCAAGTAGAGCTTAGTATATATTAGTATACCAAGTATTAGTACACATTAGTATACCAAGTATAAGTATAAGGATACCAAGTAGAGCTTAGTATATATTAGGGCTGTCACATTTTATTAGGTATTTGAATATGCATTTGAATATGACGTGACATATCCGTATGCTAATATATGTAATACATTTGTGATTGAATCTCTGTTACGGTCTCTTGATTTTTCTCAAAAGTGACAGCCCTAGTATATATTAGTATACCTTCACAGATCATGGGTATATTTAAGCAATAGATCACGACAGGCTGTGGTATACGGTCATTATACCAGTTAAGGGGCGTTGGCCGTCCCGACGCGCAGCGGAGGGGCGGCGACCCCCTTAACTGGTATAATGACCGTATATCACTGACTGAAGTGATCTATTGCTTTTATAAAACGGTTACGTAAGTATGGCGAAATGAAAGTCATAGACACCCTCAATTTTGAAAAAGCTAGAAAGTCGGAAAAGCATTTTTTTTAACGTTGCCTACATATAATATATATAACCTACCTTCACAGATCATGGGTATATATTAGTGTATAAATTTAAGCAATAGATCACGACAGGCTGTGATATACGGTCATTATACCAGTTAAGGGGCGTTGTCCGTCCCGACGCGCAGTGGAGGGGCGGCGACCCCCTTAACTGGTATAATGACCGTATATCACTGACTGAAGTGATCTATTGCTTTTATAAAACGGTTACGTAAGTATGGCGAAATGAAAGTCATAGACACCCTCAATTTTGAAAAAGCTAGAAAGTCGGAAAAGCATTTTTTTTAACAAACACAAAAAAGTAGTCCCTCCTGGCTGCCGGCAAAGTGTACGGCGGTTGCTATGCAACACACTGTAGCGTCCTTCAGAGAGAAGGCTAGAGACGGTAGCTCGGTTCGCCGGCAATTTTGCCTACTATCGAGTTCACTCACTGTGTGCCTATTGCTTTACAATATTTCCACCCTCTCCAGCAATCAACATGTTTTTAGGCTTCAGTGAACTATGCTATTGCTTTTATATATAAATAAACAACAGTTCGGCGCGGAGTGATACTGAACTCTGTAAACTGAACGGGCGTCATAGCTGTGTGTATACGCTCATTATACAACAGTTGGGAACCAATCAGATCGCTTGATTTAAGCCACCCGTTTTATAATAGTGTATAACCTACCTTCACAGATCATGGGTTCGATAGTGAACACGTGTCCAGGCTTCATAACCCCAACCGCTTTGTTTTCTGAAAAGAAGAGAAACTAATCAAGCTTGGTGTACAAATACATGCTTCAAAGGTGTGTGTGTGTGTGTGTGTGTGTGTGTGTGTGTGTGTGTGTGTGTGTGTGTGTGTGTGTGTGTGTGTGTGTGTGTGTGTGTGTGTGTGTGTGTGTGTGTGTGCGCACACACTGTAACGCAAGTATTGTTCACTTCTTTGTTATTTGGATAACCGTTCTGCTGTTGGTGTTATGGCACATAACACACAACACAATAAGGCAAGCTCCCATTTGGTGTAAAGACCAGACTGCGTCGGGTTCTCTGACGTCTCTGGTACTTCCACAACGAGACTCGTAGTGGGAGTTATCTCAGCCATGGTTGAGAAGGAATTGGGGGAAAGGAACTTTGGCTCACTTTGGTGTGTGTGTGTCTCACTGGCGTAGTGTGGTACGTTGGGCGGTGTGTGTGTGTGTGTGTGTGTGTGTGTGTGTGTGTGTGTGTGTGTGTGTGTGTGTGTGTCTCACTGGCGTAGTGTGGTACGTTGGGCGCGGTGTGGAACAGACGGTGGATGCCGTGGCCACAGTAGCTGCGCACCACGGAGAAGCAGTTGGCCTGGGCGTGCTTCTGGATGATGTTCCCCAGCTCTCTGTAGCGAATCCCAGGCTTCACTGTAACGGAAGAGAGAGGTACAATCAGAGATGCTCCAATTGATCGGACGTCGATCGTGATCGGAGAACCCGATTATGATTTATTAATATCGGAACTTGCCAGTGGCAGCATGAGTTCTCCCGTCTACAACACTGTGCTACACTGCCAGGCTTTCATGGGTCACTGTAATGATGGCAAAGGAGGCAGTTTAACGTTCAGTTTAGTTTACTGAGAACTTGCATAACTAGCACGTATGTGGCAGGCACATTTCAGCACCGTATAGGACAGACACATTCTGACGCATTGAGCGACATGTTTCAGTCACAGGGGATCCAAAGAGAAGAAATAAAGAGTCTGTTGGAACAGAAACTGGTGCTTGCCTGCTATCCAGATTATATATAAAAGATATGGAATCTTCCATATATATTTATATATTATAGATATATTATAGATTACCATTCCCCTGACATTCTGTGATCGGCAATCGGCAGATCATGATTTTTGCGATGGGAGAATCTCTAAATACAATCATTTATTAATACTTTATGAAACTGGTGGTGGGGATTTGTTTTCTTATCTTCCCATTTGGCCAATGTCTCCCTTTCCAATTTGTTGCCCGGTAACACTGGAGTCATAGTAACGGCTGGGCTCTGTCCATCACTGCAGGTACCGACGGGATGTCCACCACGCAACAGGCTCAACACTAAGCCCCGCCTTCTGCACTGATACCCTTGTTTAGAACCAACCGGCATGTGGAGCGTATGACGGCTGGACCAGTACCAGCCCACCACTGGGACGTCACCACATGGTGGGCTGCTCGGCCCACCTTCATCTGGACGCACACTAGAGGGCAGGTTCTGAGATGTTGTGGGACTGCTAATCCCGGGTGGTCACTTAAGCAATAGATCACGACGGGCTGTGGAATGTGCTCATTATACCACAGTGAAGGGGGTCGCCGTCCCTCCGCTGCGTGTCGGGACGGACAACGCCCCTTAACTGTGAGCACATTCCACTGACTCAAGTGATCTATTGCTTAATTATAAAACGGTTACGTAAGTATGGAGAAATGAAAGTCATAGACGCCCTCAATTTTGAAGAAGTGAGAAAGTCGGAAAAGCATTTTTTTTTACGAATACAAAAAAGTAGTCCCTCCGGCGGTTGCTATGCAACACACTGTAGCGTCCTTCAGAGAGAAGGCTAGAGACGGTAGCTCGGTTCACCGGCAATTTAGCCTACTATCGAGTTCACTCACCGTGTGCCTATTGCTTTACAACATTTCCACCCTCTCCAGCAATCAACATATTTTTAGGCTTCAGTGAACTATGCTATTGCTTTTATATATAAATAAACAACAGTTCACGTTAGGCGCGGAGTGATACTGAACTCTGTAAACTGAACGGGCGTCATAGCTGTGTGTATACGCTCAATATACAACAGTTGGGAACCAATCAGATCGCTTGATTTAAGCCACCCGTTTTATAATTGCCGTTAGAACCTTACCTGAATCAATAGCTTGCATAAGGCATTCATAGGTGGTTTGAACTAGTTTCCTGGCCCCTTCATCCACCTCCCCGACATAGAAGGTCTCATTAAGGTCGCCATGGAAGCCGTTGTGGTAGACGGTGATGTCCACTGCAGAACAGTCAGGGGATCAGACCAACATATCAACATCACAGCCACCTCCGCTTCGGAATGTTTGATGCAACTGATGCACGTCAATCTTTAAAACTGGATCAAGAAGTCCAAACTTATAGTAGAAATGTATGTCATCTTGTTTTGACATAAGGTCAAGGTCAAGGTCACACACTAAATGCTCCTCCACCACTTGGGACCGACCGTTGAGGATATCACCGTCCTGCAGAGGTCTCCGGTCAGGAATGCCGTGGCAGATCACTTCATTGACCGATGTGCAGCAGGACTTCGGAAAGTTGTAATAGTTTAGAGGGGAAGGATAACATTTCCTTGCTGTGCAAGCCTGGACAGACAGAAATGTACAATTAATACAGTTATGAAAAACAGCTTGTATCTCACCTGAGAAAAGGCAACTTGGAATTGGTAAAAAAAGAGTCATTAGTGACAGGGAATATAAATGGAAACACAAATGGAAGAAGTTAAATGTGCATTACCCCATCTACCCAGATTCAACATGACTTTTTGTTTTAAATCTCTTGATAGTGTAGCTCTGGAACATCTGGATACATTCTAGATGTTAAATAAGTGCAGTTATTGCATTTCATTTGTTCATAATGTTGCCTCCTTCATTTCCATGGTTAACTCAGGTTGCTCTATTTGGTCTTTTAACCCAAAGGACGATCTCATCATTGCTACATAGGATATTTAATGCTTAGCACATTTGGTATGAATAGCACCTTATGATATGGAATGTCTTTGGTGTAGGGCTGTTTGAGATAACTACATACATATACATATATATATATATATATCGGGGGAGGAGAGTGATGTTTGAGTGACATCACAAGCGGAGTGTCCAACTAGATGTATGACGGATAGATCAGCAACTGTTGCTGGTCCACTGGGTGGGCTGGCAGACTGGTCTCTCCAGCACCCCCGATGGCCTGATATCCCCCCGATGGCCTGATATCCCCCCGATGGCCTGATATCCCCCCGATGGCCTGATATCCCCCCGATGGCCTGATATCCCCCCGATGGCCTGATATCCCCCCGATGGCCTGATATCCCCCCGATGGCCTGATATCCCCCCGATGGCCTGATATCCCCCTGATGGCCTGATATCCCCCCGATGGCCTGATATCCCCCCGATGGCCTGATATCCCCCCGATGGCCTGATATCCCCCCGATGGCCTGATATCCCCCCGATGGCCTGATATCCCCCTGATGGCCTGATATCCCCCCGATGGCCTGATATCCCCCTGATGGCCTGATATCCCCCCGATGGCCTGATATCCCCCTGATCCCGTCTGATTCAGGTGGGCGACGGAGCAGAATGCTTCAGTGGACGTGTGTGTCTGAGCAGCTGAAGTGGGGGTCTGTCATAACCCCACGGTGGGTGATGTGTTTCACATACAACATTGCATTAGCTCATACGCAACCACTAAAAAAAGTATCACCAAGCTCTCCTCTTCCACCGCTGCATGGACCCTCTGTATATATTATGTATTTGTGTTGTTGTATTCTTATTTTCATTCTAGGTTGCGGTGGTTGGTACAGCGCCCCCTACTGGTTTTCAGGGGAAGCGCCGCTGTGCAACAGGACAGTGAAGGGTCGCCGGGCGCCCACAAGCGCCTCGCCAGGATAACAGTGGCGGCTGTTTTGTGTATTTGGGGCTTAAGACAGGAAGGACTGGGGAGGGAGGGGGGAGGACCAGAGGACCAGGAGTCGAACCCGGGTCGCTGCGGTCAGGACTGAATGGTACACACTCCGGTCAGCCACGGGGCGCGGCCTTTTACAGGTTAAAGATCCTTTTTTAATTTTTTTATTTCTTTGCTTTCTTTTAATTTTCTTATTTTGAGGTGACGTTAAAGAGAATCACGAGGCATGGGGTGATTTTGGGTAGACATTGTTTTCATAGAATTGACAGAACACATAGTGTATGGGGATGTATCATGATGTACATGGCTACAGAGATATGAACCCTTCAGGGGGTCAATATTACCAGATGCACTGTGTGGTCGATCTCCTCAGTAGTGATGCCAGGTTTAACCATCAGGGCGGCGATGTCCAGGACTTCTCGTGCCAGCTAGAGTCCACATCAAAGAGAACAATGCAGTCACTAATTGAAGAATGAAAGTGAAGAATATACAGTAGATAGTTCATTGACTTAAGGATTATGTTGATGTTTACAAGGGCTGTTATGTTGCCAAAGTAACGGTGAGTGTGGACACTCTGATCAGATCTATAGTATAATATATATTTATTATGTCAGTAACACAACAGTCTGCAGTCTAACACAAGCAAGTCTGGTCGTCGTATAATACCTTGCATACTACTCTCATGCCTTCAATGTCTTCAGGAGGCAATATCTTTATCTGCGATGTCCCCTTTAAAGTCTGTTCAGACTCGGACATACCTGTTAACGACAAACACAAACATGGTGACGAAGAAGCTTTTGTCAATGAGTTGAACGTCGACATTTCCTGGCTGGAGTCTTCAGCACCAATAATCAACCATTTGTTAATGTTGTCATCCTTCATCGTTCATTCAATTAGATAAAATACATTTTTGATTATTTCAAAGATTGCAATTGTTGCTGCATTCATTAGTAACCTGATGGGCTAAGATGGTTATTAGTGGCGGTGGGACCTATGGGCGCCTAGAGACCACCATGATTAAAGGATAAGGCTCAAATACTTTGAGATCGCTACTAAACATCCAACATAGAAATGCTTTTCTCACGTCACGCCTGATCAAGAATAAAGTCTACATGCAATGTGCAGCATATTCATAATCGGTGAAAAAACCTATGGAATCCTGAGCCTAATGGAGACGCTGGTGCTCCGTCCTTCCACCAACAGGTCCTGTGTATTCAGAGTTTGACCTTTTCACCCAGGTGTTAAACTGTGAGAATTAATGCTCAATTTGAGCATTACAATTAAAATATAATATACAATATTAAAAATAATAAAGAATGCAATTGGAAGGGGATTATAGAGGAAGATTGACAGCTCTACTGTGTTCATGATGTGCTATGTTTAAATGCAGTTGATCCAGGTCATCCTCTCCTTGTATTATCACTTGGTGAGGAAACATTATTCTATGTTATATTTCTCATTAGGCGCTAATATAAACGGCAGGGCGCCTGCTGGCCGTCGGACCCATCAAAGCGCTCTGATGTCCCGCGCGCCTTCAGGGGTTTGTAGCTCCAGGCCTGAAGAGTACTTTAGGTGAACCACTGACGAGGATTCACTTACCCGGCTCACACTGATAAGCTGTGATGTCACCAGTGATTTCTCACACAGAATAACCACAATCACAATCAACCATGTTTGAAATTGTTATCTAGCGGCTGTCAACTGTTTCAAAATAAGGTCGGCCTGAGCCCCGCAACGGTTAATGGTGTCACTGTCCTCTGAGTTTACCCTGACTATTAAAATAGGACTTGGCTAATGTTGTGTGGCTATTTATAATTTGGCTAATGCTGCATTTTACGCTGTGGATAATTTAGAGTGACTTAAATGAAAACAATAAACACAATGATGAATGAATGAATGAATCAGAATGATACATTTGGTTTTAAAAGCAGGCAGAGACCTGAAGCTGCTCACCTACTCAAAAGGATTTAACCTTTAACCCTATACTGGCTATGTTTAATCCCCCAATTTAAATAAATGTATTTTTAGCATGTTTTAAACCTTAAAAAACGGAAGCAAAGTCTCTGTGTTCCCATAGGCTGTGGAACAATACAGCCACTGCTGCTCGTTGAATGATGTTAATCAACGTGAGACAAGACGTAGTCATTCACACGGTGGATGCAATTACATATTCCAGTAGAATATACTTATATATTCTAAGCCTCCAATGCTTCAATACGTCTAGCTGGCCAATGCTTACTAACACTTTAATAGCGCCGGTCAGAAACATTTACGGAGGCCAGAGAAATAAAAAAAATCAGTATTCTACCCACCTAATCAAATAGCCTTGCATGCATACTCACATTAGTAGAGTATACATTAAGTATTACATCTCAATCTTAAAACATAATATGCATAGAGGCAGGCTCTTACAGATACCTTTCAATGGTATTGGCACTAACGCCATGTGTAAGTCAGGCTGCTTGATAATAACAACCCTTTTTCAAATAGCACCCAACATTATGTGTGAGAGTATTGTTCAGATTACCTCTTGAATGATCAGCATAGTCTGGTCTCTGGATGTCCCCCGGCACGAGCCTCAACGGAGTCTACCCCAGGAGCACCGTCACAACATTAGAATTCATTCAGCTGGCAGCTCAAGACTCAACTTAATTCACATCATTTTTGGAAAGGCACACTATACTTTGTTCATTTGATACAGGTTAAGATAACATGCAGCAATTATTACATTTTCTTAATTTGGTAAAGGTCAAAACACGGTAAGCTACAAATCGGTCCTGGGACTTTCATCCCCATATCTTCAAAACGTCCCCTTGATCAGGGTACGGGTTAGGGTTATGATATCACCTTAGGTTTTAGACGTTAAGATGGACTAGTAACAACATCAGTTTTGGGAGGATCTTGTCCTGATCTAGGAGCTTGTTCTTCTGATCCCAGGAGGCTTCTTACCAGTGGGTAGTGAGGCCGTAGTTTCCCAGTGAAGCGGTAGCCCGGCCACGGGTCTGTGTTAACATCCTTTGTGCAGTCGTTGGCTTCGTCGTTGGTCTGCTCCTCTACAGTAACACAGACAGCAGTGATCAGCAACAAGCCGTTTCTCTCTAACTGAACTGAGAGTTGTGCTCATGAGAATGAATTGATAAATACATACTTGCTTTTTTGTGCAGCAACTTGTGAGTCGCCCAATTCTTCTTAAAGCATTCCTGAGGACGCAAACAACACTTAAAGTGGACACTCTTGGGGTTCTTTATGCTTTAAGACATTTCATGCAGAGGATGCAACACAATGTGGTGTACATTCAACTGTCCCACCACTCTAGTGGCCAACATAACCATCAGTGAAAGTGATCTCATCCAGGCTCACATTTAATTTAGGACTGATATATCATCTATTTTAAGTAGGCCTGCCACCAATGACTAAGTTTCCATTTATTAATCCGTCGACTTTATCAATTATGCTAAACGATTAATTTTCAATTAAAAACACACCTGTGCTATAATTAGTTTGACTTTCGGCGGACTATGAGAATGCATATAATTCAGTACAGCCTGCCCTGTATACAAGTGTATGAAACAGTTATTGTGCATACATCCTTCAGCAACAGTCAAGTCCCTTCACTGATATTGAGGGTCCATTTAATAAAATGATGCTAAAAATGGGCTTTGTGCAAAGATAAACGTGAGGACCACAGAGAGGATGAGGAGTTTGAGTCGCTGTGTTACGTATGTATTATGATGTTATCTATTATGATGATGATGTATTAATAAGGCTGTAAACATCCATATTAGGCTGGCTGCTCTCTAACCTAGACTCGGACCCCATGGGGGCATGTGGCTCAGGAGGTACAGCGGGTTGGCCGGTAACCGGAAAGTTGCTAGTTCGATCCCCGGCGCCTCCTGTGTTGAGGTGTCCCCGAGTAAGACGCCCAACCCTCAGTGCGCCTGACGAGCTGGACGTCTGAGTGTGTGCATGACTGGGTGAACGTGTGCTTGAATGGGTGAACGTGTGCTTGAATGGGTGAACGTGAGACAGTTTCGTGAAGCGCTTCGAGTGGCCACTGGTTAGAGACACGCAGTCCATTTACCATGGGCTCTTCATCGGCAAATACATTGAATGAACCCTCTAGCCTAACCGTAGTCGCTGTCTGGATGTTATGCTCCATTGAGCAGAGCATGACACTCATAAATAAGACACACACACACACACACATGGTTGGTGACACCGAGCTAGCTAGGCTAGCCCGAGGCCTCCGGGCACCGACCGCCGCCGTCCGAGCGCCCCGACAACATCCCCACGCCGCGGTACCTGAGAGCAGAAGTAGGAGCCCTGGATCCCGAGGGTGATGCACCGCGGACACTGGAGCTTCGCCTCCTGGCAGCAGCCGTCAGCCTCGCACTCCTTCGCCTGTAGGCTCGCCATGCCGTCGGTTGAGAGGGTGGAGTCGGAGAGAGAGAGAGGAGGGGGAGAGAGGACGGAGGGAGGAGGACCAGGACGGAGCGCTGGGGGGGTGGTCTGCGCATGCGTGACAGAGGACCCCAGCGCTAGGGGCGGTCTGCGCATGCCCACAGAGGAGAACTGTCATGGTGTGTTCCCGATGCCTCGGACACCTGGGGCCTCTACCAATAGTCAAACCTCCTTACCTTTATGCCTCCTTTCCTTAACCCTTGTGGAAAACGTCATCGGGTCAAGGAGAGATGAAAAGGTGCTTCCTTTCGAACATAGGAAAAGACCGCACTGTTTAAAATGAATTCGACTCCACTTTCCTAACCGACGTCATTGCGCGACGGCGGGTTTTGCTGACCTCTAGCGGCTCTAGTGTGAAACTACAATTGTCCGAAGATGGGACTACAACAAGCGCTCTTTGATCCATGCGTTCTTCTCGTATTGATTTTATCAGGTTATCGCCAACAGTGAGAATCACTTAGGTCGGACTTGGCCAACGGGAATATTTTAGGCCACTTGAATCCCAATTCACATGTGGAAAAAAAGAGACTAAACTTATGTTGATGTTGAAATTAACTGCCCCCAGTAGTCTTTCTTAAAGATCCCATGCTACTTTATGAATGCTTTTATATAGCTGTTAGTGGGCCCCTAATACAGTACTTGAAGACGTTTAAGAAATTCAGCCTTGGTGCAGAGTTACAGCCACTACGAGCCAGTCCCACAATGAGCTCTCCACAAACGCGCCGTTTTTAGAGGCGGGTCCAGGTGGCGGGTGGGGGTGTGGCCCTGAGCAGCTTGCGGCCACGGTATCATGCACTAGTGTTTACAGTGGATGTATCGCAATGGCGAGGCGCACACAGCTTTTGGCCGTGTTCTGTAAATAAATAATATCATATTATACATAGATATCTATATCATATAATATATATTATCCCGGCCAAAATCGGTGTGCACCTCCAGACGATATTATGAAGCTAAAACGACTGCGTCGGGTTCTCCGACGTCTCTGGTTCTTCCACTTCCATATCAATCTGAAGTAGACTGAACTATGGAGCTATTACTGTTGCAATATTATTTGCAAATGCGTATCTCAATCTGTGTGTGTGTATTCAGATCTGTGTGTGTGTATTCAGATCTGTGTGTGCGTATTCAGATCTGTGTGTGTGTAATATGATCTGTGTGTGTGTATTCAGATCTGTGTGTGCGTATTCAGATCTGTGTGTGTGTATTCAGACCTGTGTGTGTGTAAAAAAAATCTGTGTCTGTATTCAGATTTGCAAGTGAAGACAAATCTGCAAGAGCATGCAAAGATCTGTGAATGTGAACACAGATCTGTAAGTGTACATAGATCTGTAAATGTGTAAACCGATCTGTAAATGCGTACATAGATCTGTAAATGTCTGTCATCACTTACAACTCAGGCAGGAGCTCTCCATTGGCTGTGTTTTTACACGTGAATTTTGCAACACTTCTGCCGCGGCAGATCTGTGATCTGCAAATGTGTAGAAATGAGATTTGTCTGTGACCTCAGTGTTCCTTTGCCCTGAGCTCAGGCTCACAGGCTCACGCTGCCTGGCTGCAGTAGCAGTACCGCCTACACACCACCAGTCGGCGCGTAGCACCCAGTGATGATAAGCGTGTCACTTGGGGTCATTTCATTGCGCTCACGGTTGGCGTTGTGTCGAGTGTATGGTCGGGAGGCAATACCATGAATTCAAGAGTGTTCGCTGTAAGTACAAGGAAATGACCCCAAGTGACACGCTTATCATCACTGGGTGCTACGCGCCGACTGGTGGTGTGTAGGCGGTACTGCTACTGCAGCCAGGCAGCGTGAGCCTGTGAGCCTGAGCTCAGGGCAAAGGAACACTGAGGTCACAGACAAATCTCATTTCTACACATTTGCAGATCACAGATCTGCCGCGGCAGAAGTGTTGCAAAATTCACGTGTAAAAACACAGCCAATGGAGAGCTCCTGCCTGAGTTGTAAGTGATGACAGACATTTACAGATCTATGTACGCATTTACAGATCGGTTTACACATTTACAGATCTATGTACACTTACAGATCTGTGTTCACATTCACAGATCTTTGCATGCACTTGCAGATTTGTCTTCACTTGCAAATCTGAATACAGACACAGATTTTTTTTACACACACACAGGTCTGAATACACACACACAGATCTGAATACGCACACACAGATCTGAATACACACACACAGATCATATTACACACACACAGATCTGAATACGCACACACAGATCTGAATACACACACACAGATTGAGATACGCATTTGCAAATAATATTGCAACAGTAATAGCTCCATACTGAACCGCGACATGGAGGAGAAGGGGATTGGGCGGTGGTGCCTCGGCAGCGGACAATCGCGGGCAACAATCCCTTTCTCCTCCATGTCGCGGTTCATGTACTTCAGGGAGTCAAAGCCAAAGTTCCTTTCCCCCAATTCCTTCTCAACCATGGCTGAGATAACTCCCACTACGAGTCTCGTTGTGGAAGTACCAGAGACGTAAGAGAACCCGACGCAGTCTAGTCTTTTCACCAAATGGGAGCTTGCCTTATTGTGTTGCGTGTTATGTGCCATAACACCAACAGCAGAACGGTTATCCAAATAACAAAGAAGTGAACAATACTTGCGTTACAGTCCGCATCTCACTGATTGGCACCAATGCGCTCTCTGCCGCCATCTGGTGGGAATGAGTGGTAGACCGCCTCTACCACAGCGCCCCTGGGCTACCAGGGGCGCTGTGCCAGAGTTGGGTTTCCACAACACACACACACACACACACACACACACACACACACACACACACACACACACACACACACACACACACACACACACACACACACACACACACAGGCCTGCCTTTACCTGCCAGTAGGCCCTGGGGCTGAGAGGTCTCGTAGGCCCCCTGAGAGGAGGTCTTACAATTAAAATGTGTAAATGTCATGTGTCTAGAGCAGTGGTTCCCAAACTCTTCTGGCTCACGGCACCCCTAAACATATTTCTCTCCATCCACGGCACCCCTATTTTTTTTAATTTTTACTCTCAACCTCCTTTGTGCCATATTTGTACTTCATGCCATTTAATTTAACCTTTGTGATATGATGGACAGACCATAACTGCTTTTATTATAGGCACTAAGGTGAGGTTTATCTCATTTTCGTTTTATTGTATCTTAGTTTATCAACATTATTTTACAATGTTGCGTTGTGATAATGAAGTGTATTGTAAATGTTAACAACAAGCCTTTGAACCTGGCTCTAACTTTAAATTTGGTTTGTCATTAAAGTCAGATCGTGTTTTATTGTGTTGTGTACTAAAAGTCAGGTTGTTGTGTTGTGTTGTGTACAGAGCAATCCGGTGAAAAGTTGGCATTTTCAAAGTGGAGATATAAGCACTAATTCAAATTCATTGACATATAGCAACTTTTTTTTTTTTTTACAGTAACGCAAATAGTTCTTTCCCTGATAACTAGTTACTTTTATTATAAAGTAATTCAGTTACTAACTCAGTTATGGACTTTTTGGAACAAGTAGTGAGTAACTATAACTAATTACTTTTTTAGTAGTAGCGTTCCCAACACTGTTTGACAGTATATTGTACGATCATGTCGCCGTGTTATGGGGTGACGTCACATAGGCGACATGTAGTCTTTCTCGTTATGTCTTTTCCACAACTGCTAGACGAAGAATCATACAATATAGAGTTTTAACTTAATTAAGCAAATTAATATTATTGAAATTTATTTTGAAATTTATATTATGATTTTTTTTTATTTCATACTGCGGCTCATGTTAGGCCCCTGATCGTCGTAGGCCCTGGGGCTTCAGCCCAGGTAAGCCCGTGCATAAAGGCAGCCGTGCACACACACACACACACACACACACACACACACACACACACACAATCATGAATACACACACACACACACACACCCATAAAACACACACACACACACACACACACACACACACACACACACACACACACACACACACACACACACACACACACACACACACACACACACACAGGTCGTTCATGGGCACACATCAGGTCTGTGGCGGTGAGAAGCAGCAGGTAACATGAGTGTCTCTCTGTGGTTCATCTCTCAGCCCTCTCTGTGTTCAGCTGCTGAGGGTCAGATCAGAGGGGGCCGCTTGGGTGTGGGGGGGTCCTCACAGTCCTGACGTTGTTGAGGACCAGCTGTTAGGGGGACGTTTGAATACATGTGGACCCTGGACGTACCTGTAGCGCGTGGGGTTGTTGAACAGCAGCTGGTGGTGCTCTGAGGGGTCCACTTGTTCAGTGGAAATACAACTCTTTGTGTTTGGTTTAAATACTCACTGAACTCCTGATGCTGCATTTTATTGGGCTTCTGAAAGGTTCAGCATAAACCATGAAAGGACTTTTAAGATCCTCCTTTGGGTTAAGGTTGTACAAAGATTTACTTTCTAGTGTCAAATGTGTTTTAAATGTCGATTGATGGCACGTTATTTTACTAATATTTTACATATTTTCTACAGTCTCAAAGGAATCCAACATCAGTTTTTATTTTTCCATGGCTGACATGGAACCTGATTTAAAGCAGATTCAACAATATAATCATAAATGACTACCATTTTATTTTTCCGTGCTCATTTTTCTGTACTATTCCATCAACCTGCCCGGGGACTACAGGTGGAAAATAGCAATCTGCTAGAACCTGGCACAATGCATATTCTCTGGTTGTACAAGAGTAATGTCTTATTGTGCACTGTCCCCCCCTGAAATAAATGAATGACAATTATAATTATATTTACAATAAATGATGATAAGTGTTCTATGGGAAAGGGTAAAGATGTTGTGAATGAGTTTAAAGATAGATTCTTTGTGTTCTGTTGGGAACAACAAGTCAACATGTAAGGGATAATCACCTCAAGGCAGGGCAATAAACAGTTTGATATGCCCGGCTAGTGGACGGTTTACCGGTAACCTTCCACGAGCCGGGCATATCAAACTGTTTATTGCCCTGCCTTGAGGTGATTATCCCGTTTATTCTACTTCTTGCTTGCCAACATAATAAAACAATTCAAATACTTTAATAATTCTGCTTTTTCTTATTCGTATTGCATGCTTAATAAATGTATACTCTGTTTGAGTTCATCTCCCTCAAAAAGTAGTCCCCTTTAGAACTACGGTGAATAACGTTAGCGAATTTTTCGTAGGTGGAATCCGGAAGAATCATGAATATTATGGTTACGGTTATGGTGAGGGTTACGGTTACGGTTATGGTGAGGGTGAGGGTTACGGTTATGGTGAGGGTGAGGGTTACGGTTACGGTTATAGTTAGGTTTAGGGTTAGGGTTAGGAGTCAGCGTGTGAGTTTGCCTGTCCAATCCTAGTGCTTGAGGCGGAACTTTTCCCGGATTCCGCCTACGAAAAACAACCAACCCGGGACCCGGGGAACATAGGTGCGCTCCCCGTTAGCTCAGCTGTAGCTTATTAGTTTCTATAGCAACCACACAAAGCTGCATCTGATCACTAGTTTAATAACGTAGTTGCTACATTGTATCTCGCTTGCGAAACATGTATCGACTGACCCTCCGATAGATTTCCGACACATTTTAGAAACTTTTTTAAACAAGGTTTATTTTTACAATGGACCTCATGTTTGACTTTTCTGTGATAGAAAAAAAATACAAGCGGCGTATTGATCTACTATTTGATGACTGTGCTTAGTCAGCGGGCAACCTGCCGGGTTAATGCCCTCCTCCCAGCCAATCAGAATCAAGCATTCTTAAACGAAGCAGAATAAGTTCAGTTAGGCCTATTTAAGATACCTGTTTATGATTTGTAATTGTTCATAAAGCATAATGTCAATAAACAACTCAGTGGATCAACTGAACGTTCTCGTGTGTTCAGATGATTCTTCCCGTTTGTTCAGTTGAAATCCTCCAAGTCTTCTGGAGACGTTTCCTCCAACACAACAGCTCCATTCACCCCTTCATCAGTGTGGAGGGAGGATATTACCACACACACAACAGTGGAGTCTCCATTCACCCCTTCATCAGTGTGGAGGGAGGATATTACCACACACACAACAGTGGAGTCTCCATTCACCCCTTCATCAGTGTGGAGGGAGGATATTACCACACACACAACAGTGGAGTCTCCATTCACCCCTTCATCAGTGTGGAGGGAGGATGTTACCACACACACAACAGTGGAGTCTCCATTCACCCCCATTTTAAGCACATACATATACAAAAACAAAAAATAAGTAATCTGGTGAACTATATACACACACACACTCACGTACACACATAAACATACCCACACATTACAGTTACAATTGTTTATTTATTTAATCTAGAAATCTCTGACGTTCCTTCCTTGATGAAACATAGATAATATAACTGGCATCAGAGTCAGTGAGAAGCTTCTACTGCTAACCCTCCAACGTGTTTCAGCACATGGCTTTAACTTATCTACATCATATACAGTTCAAGTTATCCATCAGTGAGGATTGATTCAACACCAGTGAGACACCAGTAAGACACCAGTGGGACACCAGTGAGACACCAGTGAGACACCAGTAAGACACCAGTGGGACACCAGTGGGACACCAGTGAGACACCAGTGGGACACCAGTGGGACACCAGTGAGACACCAGTAAGACACCAGTGAGACACCAGTGAGACACCAGTAAGACACCAGTGAGACACCAGTGAGACACCAGTGAGACATTCTGCCATTCTTCCCGAACAAACAAAGGACTGAGGCCTCTCACTAATGTTTTTGTTGGGTTGTTGTTGTTGTTGTCTTTTATGTCTCCTAACTCAGAAAAGTGTTCAAAGTAAAAGTGTTTCCTTTTGTAGTTATTATATAGTTATTATGTAGTATTTTGATACTCTGAGAGTCACAGGATTGCACCACAGACGATACAAAGAGCAGCATTACTTTAAATACCCTTGAAGTCTTAAGCCGCGTTCACACCAATAGCGAAGTCAACGTATAGACACAGGCGCCTGGAACGCGTCTATACGTTGACGTTGTGTGGAGTCGCGCCGCCCCGTCGCTTTTTGTGTGAATGCGCCATTACTTTAGTTTCACTATTCAGCCCTCAGCGTGGGGCAGGGCGTCAGCACTGGGACCTGGTCGTTACTTCCTTCAACTGTTGCTCTGGCGTATCGTATGTCTTAAGGCTGCCCCACACTACACGATTTTTTTATCTTATGCGATTTTTGAGTCGGAGTACACCCCACACTTAACGAGAATCGCAGCCGATTTTTGCTCTCCGATCCGACATAAGATTAGAACACAAGACGGAACACCCCACACTACAGGATAATCTTGGCCGATTTTCGTCCCGATTCGGCTGCCATGGGAACGCCACCCCGATTCTCGTAAGGGGCAAATCGGCCCCGATATCGGGACATTTATCTTGTAGTGTGGGGTCAGCTTAAGGAACATAACCGATGTGACGTAGTAGTGTGTAATAGTAATGTAGTGTTAATGTTCTGTCTCGCTTCTCAACACTTCTCTGTGATTTTGGTGAACACCTAAATCTCTTTATTCCCTCCTTTCCTTGCTTTTGTGCTTCTATATTTCCACACGGACAGCACACGTTTCATCACGGAGAAGATAAGGTACCGTTTTCTGAATTCATGTTTTCTTCAGATGACTGGTGATGTGTTCTTACTATATGAATGTATTCTTACTAAATGAATTAGTTTCCAGTCCAAGTTCAGTGTTTCCAGGTGTGTGGTGTAAAAGAGGTGCTGTGTTTAAATGAAGGAGTATGGGTCAGAACATAAATAACTAGTTTCACCGTGTCGTTATATACGGATCCTCTGGGACGGGAACGGACACAACTGTTTGTTTGTATTGTGGACTTTCATTCTGTAGGGACGTCAGTTTGGTCGCTTGTGGACTTTTATTGGTAACGTTAGTTAATTATTGATGGTTTATAACTTGTCGGATCTAAAGGGAAATAAATAATTGTCCATTTGTGTCCTGTTCCGCTCTTACTTTGGTGCTCCTGACCGGCCTGTTTTAACTGCTCTTACATTAACACACAAAAACTATTGATCACAGAGCCATTTAGTGTCACTTAGCTGTGTCAAATCCTGTCCTTTTGACTCCATGAACTCTTATTTCCTTCCTCAAGCTAAAAAAAACGCTTCAATGTGGCACCTCTACTCAGCCACCTGACAGCAGAGAAGTATATAACGTCACCAAAATCTGCCTCCGATTGCTCCAAAAAAGTCTTGAATTGGCGATGATTCAGACCTCTGGACTTAAGAAAATGAACTGTCTTCACAACAATGACAGCGTGTGTAGCTCTAGACAGAGAGAGTCAGTACGTTTACATGACAGTCACACACTGATAGTGTGTGATCTATGGCGCATTTCCACCGCAGGGTGCTCCTTCTCTTTAGTCCTGGGGGGGCCCTCCCTCACAGCAGAGGGCTCCTAAACACTGGGCCTTCTCTTTAGTCCTGGGGGGCCCCTCCCTCACAGCAGAGGGCTCCTAAACACTGGGCCTTCTCTTTAGTCCTGGGGGGCCCTCCCTCCCACTCTCCCCCCCCCACTGCTCCTTCAAGGGCCCCTAACTGGGCTCCTAATGGCTGCTCTTGATTCTGCTACTAAACACCTCTAACGTTGGGAATCATTAATTGGATGAAGACGGCAGGAGGAATGAAGGAAACAATTAAATGAATCCAACTTAGATACGTCTGTAAATAAACAGATCAGGGAATCAGAGTATTGTTGCTCCTCTCCAGCAAGGTGTGTCCACTAGGGGGCGCAGCGCCACCCTCAGGGCTCAGTGAACAGGAGGTCCCCACAGGAGGTCTCCAGCAAGGTGTGTGTCCACTAGGGGGTCCCCTTCAGGGCTCAGTGAACAGGAGGTCCCCACAGGAGCTCTCCAGCAAGGTGTGTGTCCACTGTGATCTCCTCAGACCGTTGCTATTTCTCATCTTATCACTGAAAACAGTTATGGTTTAGGAGCTCAGATCAATCATTACTCTCAACCCCTTTAGAACCGGTTTAATGTTCTGTCTCCGTTCTAAACACTCGTGTTTTAGAGCTCGTGTTTTTATTAATTCAATCTTCCTTGCATTTGTACTTTTATGTTTTCATACACGAGGCAGCACACAATCTCACGACTAGGACCCCCTTAGGAAAGTCACTTACAGTTTTAGAAACACAGGTTTTGACTGAGAGTGTGACCTCTAATCTGACCAGACGGGTGGGGGTGTGTTGGAAAAGGTTCCCTGTGTGTATTTGCTCCGTGTTTGTTTGCACATCACATGCAAGTTGGTACCGGCCCCAGGGTCTTATCAAGCAAAATGTGAGTTGAGTAGCAACTAACCTTGAATTAGCCTTAGAGGTAATAACTTTCCAGTTGTATTTTGATACTTTGAGAGACCACCACAGACGATACAAAGTACAGCATTACTTTATACCCTGGGAGTCTTACTTTAGTTTCTCTATTCAGCCCTGAGTGTGGGCGTCACCACTGGGACCTGGTGGTTTCTTTACCGTTGCTGTCTTATCGATCACTTTATCAGTTTTGGTTCTGTGCCCTGGCGGAGGCCATAGGAACATAAAGCATGTAGCCGTAGTAAGCTGTGGTTCAAAGCTTCATCAGTTGATCTGTCTGCACTGAGGAGTCCAGCAGCTCAGTCTTTACTCTCAGAACCTTTAGAACCGGTTTAATGTTCTGTCTCGTTTCAAAACACTTATTTTTTGGTGAACACCTAAATCTCTTTATTCCCTCCTTTCCTTGCTTTTGTGCTTCTATATTTCCACACGGACAGTACATGATTCATCACGGAGAAGATAAGGTACTGTTTCCTGAATTCATGCTTTCTTCAGATGACTGGTGATGTGTTCTTACTATAATAATATATTCTTACTAAATTAATCTGTTTCCGGTCCTAGTTTGGTGTTTCCAAGTTTGTTTTGTTAAAGAGATGCTGATCTAAGTGAGATGACCTGTTTTAATGAAGGAATATGGGACATAACATCAATAACTAGTTTCACTGTCTTGAGGGCGTTTATATACGGATCCTCTGGTACAGGAACCGGACAGAACAACTTTTTGTTTAAATGGAAAACGATTTGGACTCAAACATAAAGGGTTTTTAATTGTATTGGAAGGATGAGTTTTAACCATCTTCTTATGGACAGTATGAGTCTGTACTGTAGTGAGTCAGTTTGGTTCTGTTGTGGACTTTTATTGTGGAGTTTAGTCTGTACTGTAGTGAGTCAGTTTGGTTCTGTTGTAGACTTTTATTGTGGAGTTTCAGTCTGTACTGTAGTGAGTCAGTTTGGTTCTGTTGTGGACTTTTATTGTGGAGTTTCATTGGGAACATTAGTTAATTATTGATGGTTCATGACTGTCGTGATAACGGTTAAATACACTGATCTGTAAACTCTTTCAACCGAGAAATTTCATTTGTCCTGGAAAAGTTCAAAAGGAAAATAAATAATTGATTCTGTTAATGAATAATCAACAGGATAAAGACATAGAGAGTGACAGTGTGTAGATCTAGACATAGATAGTGATTGTGTGTGTGTGTGTGTGTGTGTGTGTGTGTGTGTGTGTGTGTGTGTGTGTGTGTGTGTGTGTGTGTGTGTGTGTGTGTGTGTGTGTGTGTGTGTGTGTGATCTAGACATAGAGAGTGTTGAGTGTGTGTGACAGGAGGAGGATAGGAAGTCTTCACTGCAGTAATTTCACGTTTGGTACTCAAACAGAATGCACAGAAACAACATGTAGTTGTGTTTGTGTCCAGGTCTCCAGTCTACTATGGATGAGGAGAGAGAGGAGGGGGGTCCTTCCTCTAAAACCACTCTGTCTGGGGAACATGGTCACCAGAGCAAATCTAAGAGGTAAGAAGAGGATCTCTCTGTCTGTGACTGTTGTCCATCTCAGAGCTCAGCAGTGAAATCATGACTCCATCATTAGTCTGAGTAAAAGCTGTGTGTGTGTTGAAGCCCAGAGCAGCAGGAGAGACCAGACTCCCCTGGACCCAGCTGTGTCTCCATGAAGAGTGACCGCTCTATGAAACATCCTTTAAACTTTAGAGATGGAAATCAGTCTATTGAGAAGAGGTAATGATTTGTCAGAGATTATAAAATGACAGAATATCTCAGACATCCATGGTATTCTGGTTAATCCTGGTTCTTGTTTTTCTAGAAGAGTCCAGCAGGAGAGAGCAGACTCCCCTGGACCCAGCTGTGTCTCCATGAAGAGTGACCGATCTATGGGTCATGGTCCTAACTTCAGTAAAGATAGACGCCCCTCCAGAGAGGAGAGGTAGGAGGTTTAAACAGGCAAACAAGTAGACCAGTTGCTTGTTGTAGACTAATATTTACAAGTCAGGAAATATTTAGTTTAAAATTGTGTGTGTGTGTGTGTGTGTGTGTGTGTGTGTGTGTGTGTGTGTTCTCCACAGGCGACCCCAGGAGAGGTCAAAGGTTACCAGTGCTCAGTCTGTACAGCAGCATCAAGCAGAGCTGATCAAAGTGTGTAAATGAAACAAGACATTTGACTTCAGCTCTACAGGTTTTTATTTATTCACCTTTGGTGAATAAATAGAGCTACCTAGTGAATCATAGAATCTTATATCAATTAAATAGTTCAAACATGAAATTCATGTATTTATATATATAAAAATAAATAAAAAAATAAAAAAATAAAAAAGTAAATATATATATATATATGAATCAATAAATGAGGGAGACAAGTGGATGAACCGGGAAGTCTGTTTACTGAGGTTTGCAGCAGCAAGGCCTACGCTCACTTCCTTCTACTTATCTACTATACAGCCAGGGAAGGTCTGTGAATACTGACCCCTAGTGGTGAAAATTAATAGCAGGGTATGAAGCGGTCTGTGCCTTTTCTGTCACATTTTACTGAGGTGTTCAGAGCCAGTGGGGTATTACTGGTGTCTGACAAACTTATTTTGAGGAAAGTCTTTTTTACCAGAAACAACAGTAAATTGAGATGCTACTCATGTACCTCTGACATTCATACATCAATGGTCAATGACAGTAGGCTATTGGTAAAATAAATAAAGTATTGGGTAATTAGCACTAGGCTACACTAGAGCTACCAGTCTATCAATCTATGGGTGGTCAAATGGGTTTTCTAGGCTGGTGGGTGGTCTAGGTTGGAGGCCCAATATATTCTTTCATAGTGCCCACAATCTCTAGCGGTACCCCTGGCTCTACATGGGCAATAAAAGCATCTGTGGAGCTAATAGTCTCCAGCCTTCCCTCTTTAGACCAGCGAGACGTTAATCTAGGACAGATGCTTATATCCTCAGTCGTTTCAGATTAAAGTTCTCCTTGATGTTTGTTCTGTTCCAGAGGGCTGAGGAGAACGCACACGCCTTTCTGGACAAAGAGCTGAAGAAGCTCTGGAGGGATCTCTTCTCAGATTACCCACAATGCTCAGAGAGTCAGAGGGAGGAGGAGGAGGAGGATGGTAAGAACGAGGAGCAGAGGAGGCGCGCCATAGAGGGAGTGGTGGACATCACAAAGCTCTGCCTGATGGAGATGAACCAGGAGGAACTGGCCGACTCACTGTGGAGTGGTAAGAGACTCTTATTGACTCCCTTGATTTTTATTTTTATTTTGAAAAGAGAAAAAACTGTTAAGAACACAGATGAAATACTTTTATTTTGAAGAGCTGCAGAGGACTCTTAGTTTGTTCATACTGGAGTATACCAAGGTAGATAATTTCTAAACGTCCATCTTTTGCATGTGGAGTTATTCCCTTCCGGAGGGTAATGGTTTGATCCAGATATATAGGGTAATTGTGGGGGTATCAGTATAAATGGTTTGATCCAGATATGTAGGGTTATTGTGGGGTATCAGGTTCAATGGTTTGATCCAGATGTGTAGGGTTATTGTGGGGGTATCATATTAAAGAATATTAAACAGTAAAATGCAGATCAACAGCAGTATAACTCAGTGGAAGAGATGCACCACTTTCTTATTATATCAGGTTAGCAAGTCACTGATACCACTGATACTCAACAACGACAGCACTGCTAACAGTTATAAGATCCATATAAAGTAGAATTCATAATTTACTTATTTCTTTACACCAGTCATATTGGTTTGTGATTTAGGAGCTGTTGCTGTCCAGTGCCAACATAAACTCAAGTCTCATCTGATGAAGAAGTTCCAGTGTGTGCTTGAGGGAATCGCTAGAGCAGGAGAGAAAAGACCTCTGAATGAGATCTACACAGAGATCTTCATCACAGAGAGAGGCAGTGGAGAGGTCAACAAGGAACATGAGGTCAGACTGATTGAAAAGGCTTCCAGGAAGCCACCCAATGAGGAAACACCAATCAGATGTGAAGACATCTTTAAACCCTTACCTGGACAAGATAACCCAATCAGAACAATAATGACAACCGGAGTGGCTGGCATTGGTAAAACAGTCTTAACACACAAGTTCACTCTGGACTGGGCTGAAGGCAAAACCAACCACGACATAGACTTCACATTTCTTCTCACTTTCAGAGAGCTGAATTTACTGAAAGGGAAAGAGTTTAGCTTAGTGGAACTTCTTCATCAGTTTTCTGTTGAAACCAAAGAATCAGGAAGCTATAGATATGACTATGACCAAGTAGTCTTCATCTTGGATGGTCTGGATGAGTGTCGACTTCCTCTGGACTTCCAGAACAACCCGACCTGGACTGATGTCACAGAGCCGACCTCAGTGGATGTGCTGCTGACAAACATCATCAGGGGAGTCCTGCTTCCCTCTGCCCGCATCTGGATAACCACACGCCCTGCGGCAGCCAATCAGATCCCTGCTGACTGTGTTGACATGGTGACAGAGGTGAGAGGGTTCAACAACTCACAGAAGGAGGAGTACTTCAGGAAGAGATTCAGAGAGGGGACACTGGCCAGCACAATCATCTCTCACGTCAAGAAATCTAGAAGCCTCCACATCATGTGTCACATCCCAGTCTTCTGTTGGATCACTGCTACAGTTCTGGAGGACTTCTTCAAAACATCCCAGAGAGGAGAAGAGGTGCCCAAGACCGTGACTCAGATGTACAGCCACTTCCTGAGGGTTCAGTCCATACAGGGGGACAGGAAGTATCATGGGAGAGCTGAAACTGATCCACACTGGAGTTCGGAGAGCAGGGAGATCATTGTTTCTCTGGGGAAACTGGCTTTTAACCAGCTGGAGAAAGGCCAGCTGATCTTCTACGAGGCAGACTTGGCAGAGTGTGGCATCGATATCAGAGCAGCTTCAGTGTACTCAGGAGTGTTCACCCAGATCTTTAAAGAGGAGTGTGGGCTGTACCAGGACAAGGTGTTCTGCTTTGTCCATCTGAGCATTCAGGAGTTTCTGGCTGCCCTTTATGTCTTTCTGTCCTACATCAACACTGGTGTCAACCTGCTCTCAGGAGAACAGCCAACCTCCAGGGAAGATGAACTCCTCCTCCTCTACCAGAGTGCTGTGGACAAGGCCTTACAGAGTAAGAATGGACACCTGGACTTGTTCCTCCGCTTCCTCCTGGGCCTCTCTCTAGAGACCAATCAGATGCTCCTACAAGGTCTGCTGGGACCAAGAGGAAGTACATTACTGGGCAATATAACTAAAAAAGTTATGCCAGGACAGACAGGAAGAAGGTCACAGATCAATTCCCAAATAGTCCATTACATCAAGGAGAAGATAGGTGGAGATCTCTCTCAAGAGGGAAGACTCAATCTGTTCCACTGTCTGAATGAGCTGAATGACCATTCTCTAGTGGAGGAGATCCAACAGTACCTGACATCAGGAAGTATCTACACAGAATCTCTCTCCTCTGCTCAGTGGTCAGCTCTGGTCTTCATCTTACTGACATCAGAAGAGCAGTTGGATGTGTTTTACCTGAAGAAATACTCTGCTTCTGAGGAGGGTCTTCTGGGGCTGCTGCCAGTGATCAAAGCCTCCAAAACATCTCTGTAGGTTCACTTATAACATGTATTACAATACGCACAACACTATACATAATACTAGAATATAAAAGTAATAGTAATATACAAAACATCTCTGAGGATGCACTAAGAACATGTATTACAATGCAAACAACACAATATTTATAATACTAGAATATAAAAGTTACAATAACATGCAAAATGTATCTGTAGCCATGTTTTAAGATACACACAACACAATATACATACTTCTATAAAAGTAATATTATGATACAGTTTTCAGAACTACAAAACAACTGTTATAGTATTGTTGTTAGTATCAACATTTTACACCTAATATATAGATACAATTTGAAGATCCAATGTATAATAATTTGTTAAACTATCCGAAAAGTCTAATAAAACATTTAATTGCGGTTCCTAACATGTTCTGTTTATTTTGTGTGAAGGCTGAATGGCTGTAAGCTGTCAGAGAGATGCTGTGAAGCTCTGGCCTCAGTTCTCAGCTCCATCTCCTCTAATCTGAGAGAGCTGGACTTGAGTAACAATAAACTGAAGGATTCAGGAGTGAAGCTGCTCTCTGCTGGACTGGGGAGTCCACACTGTGCACTGGAAACTCTCAGGTCAGTTTTACTCAATGTGCAAACAGTTAAATCACAAGGTTCTGTGTCAGAAGACATTTAGAACAACTTCTGCCCCCTGGTTGGAGAATTCCTTCTAAATTATGCCTAACTATATCAGCTAATAATTCAGTACCTTTGATGATCACTTTATTAGAGTGGTGCCATTGGGCATATTGTTGACGCCTTGTTGTTTACATGGGATGTGAAAATTAAAAGTTGAAAAGTAATCCAAAAGTTGCTATTTCAATGCAACTTTTCAATTATAAACACAAAATATAATAATAGTGCCTTCCCACAATCCCCTGTTAACGGGACAGTGATAGTTAAACAAATGAAGCCACAGTATTTACATCCATCAAAGGTTATAAGTCTAAATAAAAATGAAAGGTATAATTTTCATAGAAACAACTCAACAATTTATATTTTTTGCTGCCATGACTGTATAAGGTCTTGTTATGTTATAATTTTTTTACATATATTCTTTATATATACTTTATCAACATAGAATGATTGAATATGTAGAAATAGAGAGCAACATAATTGAATATGTAGAAATACAGAACATAAAACGATTATATATGTAGGAAATTCCTACATTTAATGTTTTATGTTCTGTATTTCTACATATTCAACCGTTTTATGTTCTGTATTTCTACATTTTCAATTGTTTTATGTTCTGTATTTCTACATATTCATCATTTTATGTTCTGTATTACAGATACAGAATATATATACTGAACATGAAACGATTGAATATGTAGGAATACAGAACATAAAACAATTGAATATGTAGGAATACAGAGCAACATAAAATGATTGAATATGGAGGGATGCAGAACCCCAGAGAGATTTCATAGTCGTCCTTGATTTTGAAACACGGTAAAAGTGTCTGAAGACAGGAAGGGCAAGTGCCCTTAGTGTTTTAGGTTTTTGTTAATGTGCTTAAGCAATATATAAAAATATATAGATGGGATTTAAAATTCAAAATAAAAGATGAATTAAGGATTCAATAGTCTTAAAGAAGGAAGCATTGGAACTGATGGAGATAAAGAAATGTAGGGAGGGAAACCATTTTAATTGCATTTACACGCCCAATCAGTCAGTGAAGCATTCAGCGAGTTCGAGGCCCAACTTGGCTCCGCAGCCCTCTGCTTCGTTAGGTCTGACTCTGTTCACACTGAGTTCAGGATCCCTACAAGGCCTTCAGGCGGCTGCTGAAGGAAGTTTGAATGTCCACAGTCATCTCCTTGAGCTCACTTCCCTGATAGCAGCGAGGAGAGCCGAGGCGCTAGCATCACTGGACGTCCTCCCCTTCCTGTGTTGGCCCAATGACGGCCCTGTGCTGTTCGTCAGCTACACCATGTTTCTCCTGTGAGCTAGTTGGAACTTTTAAGCACTTTTAATCTCAATTCCTAACATGTTCTGTTTATTGTGTGTGAAGGCTGAATGGCTGTGATCTGTCAGTGAGATGCTGTGTAGCTCTGGCCATTGTTCTCATCTACAACTGTAGTCTGAGAGAGCTGGACCTGAGTTCCAATGAACTGAAGGATTCAGGAGTGAAGATGCTCTCTGTTGGACTGGGGAGTCCACACTGTACACTGGAAACTCTCAGGTCAGTTTTACTTAATGTACAAACAGTTATACCACAATGCTCTACATTATAAGACTTTTAAAACAACTACTGCCCCCTGGTTTGAGAATTACTCCCAAATGACGTCAAACTATATCATCCACTAACTCAGTACCCTTGATGACCACGTTTATTAGAGTGGTACCATTGGACATATTATACCTTCTTGTTTGTGTGGGATGCGAAAATTAAAAGTTGAAAAGTAATCCTAAAAGTCTCGTGCCCCATACACCGCACAACCTCGAGAGTTGCCTTTATTTGCACACAACGTCCGAAACACAAACCATGTCCCCCACACCCACGACTCCTTTGGTGGCGGTGCCGCTTCCCCCGAGCCTCCCAGGATCCTTTGCGGCACACGGACACGGCGACCACGGCCGTGATCAACACAATATATTTTTCTATGGAACTTTTTTTTTTTTTTTTACTATGACTGTATAAGGTCTTTGTTATGTTATAATATTTTTCATATACTTGAACATAATTGAATATGTAGGAATACAGAGTAACAAAAAATTATTAATTTTTAACAAAATAAAACATGTTTTACAATATACACAACACAATATACATACTACTATAAAAGTCATATTATGATACCGTTTTCAGAAATATAGAACTGTTATTAGTATTGTTGTTAGAGTCAACATTTTACAGCTAATTTCATTAATAAAAGAGGTTCAGATGTTATAATCCCTTGTCCCAAATCCAAGGAAATCACATATTCAGAAGCCCCTGCCCAAACCAACCTTATAAGCACGCTGGCCACTAAGCTACCAACCAATGGTGAAAAGCACAAGACAAATGGCCCAACTAACAGCAGTATGCAGTATATAAATAATATATGCAGTATATATATATAACTAACATTTTAAGATCAAATGTATAATCATTTGTAAAACCTTCAGAAATGTTAAAGAAAACATTTAATCACGGTTCCTAACATGTTCTGTTTATTTGCTGTGAAGGCTGAATGGCTGTCATCTGTCAGTGAGATGCTGTGAAGCTCTGGCCTCAGTTTTCACCTCCAACTCCTCTAGTCTGAGAGAGCTGGACCTGAGTAACAATGATCTGCAGGATTCAGGAGTGAAGCTGCTCTCTGCTGGACTGGGGAGTCCACACTGTACACTGGAAACTCTCAGGTCAGTTTTACTCAATGTGCAAACCTTTACAGCACAAGGATCTATATTAGAGTACAAAACAAACTACAATAAAGACATTTAATGTACAGATTTACAGGCATAAAAGAAACAACATAGACTCATAAATAATACATTTTTACAATAATAACTCAACATATTTATATTGTTGTTTTCATGACAGTATAAGTCATATGTTATATTAGTACAGTTTACTATTTGTTATTATTCTTATTCTACTCATTCACATGTAGTCAGGCTTTTTAAGCCTATTATTATCATTTAAATATAAAAACTTCTCTTTCAATTCTGGAAAATGTTAAAGACATAAACACAGTAACATGTTCTGTTTATTCTGTGTGTGAAGGCTGAATGGCTGTCATCTGTCAGAGAGATGCTGTGAAGCTCTGGCCTCAGTTCTCAGCTCCAACTCCTCTAGTCTGAAAGAGCTGGACCTGAGTAACAATGATCTGCAGGATTCAGGAGTGAAGCTGCTCTCTGCTGGACTGGGGAGTCCACACTGTACACTGGAAACTCTCAGGTCAGGGTTAGGGCTAAATGTGTCTTTGGGTTTGTTTAATATGTAGGGAGGATCCAGAGGGGTATTCCATCAACCGAGCTAAACGCAAAGCAGGGCTTATTTTGCTTAGCCTAGCTTCTTTCAGCTATCGTTCCATTAATGTGGCTTAAGGGAATCTCCACTAAGTAACCATGGCAACTTATCCGACCAAAATAACCTGGTCGGGAGCAGGTTAACTGTCAGGCTAACTTGAGCGGTGTTTCAGAGAAATCCATCTGTCAGCAACAATTGTACCATCAGAAGGTTCTGCCAAACCTAGTCCTCACAATTTTGTCATAAATGCACATATATGAAGTACAAACAGCGTATATTTTCACTAAGGGTCTAAGATTAAATGATGCAAATGAAATAATTCAATGAATTGCTATCTATTATTACTGTGGCTATTTTTTCAACACATTTTTACACAAATCGATGTATTATCGCGTAATCAGTAATCAGCGGCTGGGTGAATAGTCTAGCACTTACCCTGTGATACGTGTGACCCGAGTTTGCGTCCAGACTTATTGTATTGTGTAGTATTCTTGGCGTTGGCTTCATTTTGTAATTCCCTTTATTAATTTTATTAATTCCCTAATTAAGAATATTCAAAGAAATGGAAAATAAATGGCATGAAAAGTTATTTGATTTCTCTAGTAATCCTCCCTATATTACTATTACTTGCGTGGGGATAGAACCCCGGACGACCGGGTGCAAGTCCGACACGTTAACTCAAGACTATCTCCCTGCTTTTAAATCCATGGTCAATATTAAATTAAAATATGTTACGCTTAATACTACTTATGCATTCAACAGATCGCAGATGTTTGTGCCAGGCAGCCTCCCTGTTTCTATTAATGGTTACGGTGTTCCCTTTTTGAGTTATTATATGCTTGTATGGAATTAAACTCCTGGCTGATTCAGGGTTCCGTTGTTAACAAGTTAAAAATATGTAAAGACCTTGGTTATTCTACTTACTCTCAACTGTATGATGCATATGTTTCTCCCATTGTGAATTATGCTGCTGGGGTATGGGGATTTAAAGAAAGAAGGATTTCAGATGCAGTACAAAACAGAGCTATATGCTGTTTTCTGGGTATTCATAAATATGTTCCCTCTTTGGCTGCTCAGGGTGACATGGGCTGGATTCCTGGTATAATAAGGAGAAAGTGTGATATGATTAGACTGTGGAATCGTTTTATTAATATGTCAGATGACAGGATCAATAAGAAAGTTTTCCTTTGGAGTAAAGTCCAGAACTCTCCATGGGCCACAGAGATTCATGCTGTCTTTGAAGAAGCAGATTTTCAGTATATCTATAGAAATAATTTATCATGCAGCATAACCAAAATTGGAAAAAAGTTACTTGTTGGGTTAAATGAAAAATGGGTAAATGATATAATGTTAAAACCGAAATTACGGACATATATCCAAATCAAGCATAATTATGAAACAGAATTATATGTTAAAACAAATTTACCAAGAAATCAGAGATCCTTGATTGCCCAATTAAGAATGGGAATCCTTCCCCTGGCACTTGAGGTCGGCAGATTTAAAAATATCCCAGAGGAACAGAGACTCTGTGAACTTTGTGATTTACGAGAAGTGGAGAATGAATCTCATTTTCTTTTATACTGTCCCTTCTATGATGAACTAAGAGTACCTGTTGTAAATGAACTGTTTGCTCAAAACCCTGAAATATTTTGGGGTAATGATGATGCCAGGATGGAATGTTTGTTTACCTTTAATGTTTATAAGTTAGCCTCTTTTGTTACTAAAGCCTGGATGAAACGTCAGGATGGTTTATATCGTCAATGTTAGTATTGTTTAGCATCTACTTTTGGTTTTTGGTATGTCTGTTTTATAATGGTGTCTTGTAAGTCCTTGTGGGCTGGGCATGCTAATGCATGACACAATAATAATAAAAAACTAAACTCAACTAAACTGTACTCCTCATAGACCTGGCTTGAACTAACCTAAGCAAGGCACGGCTGAACTGCGTTGATGGAACGGCTTCAGCCTCAAGTGGAAGTTGGCGCTAGTTCTAACCAGGCTTAATCAACTAATCGCCGCTTTCGTTAGCGACTTTGATGGAATACCCCTCAGGAATAGGTGGGCTGTTATCTAACAGAACAGACGACACGTGTCTAAGATCCCGGACAGATTCAGCATCATTATTCATTTGTAGGCTGGGGTCAGCGTGTCAGTGGACCACAGATGGGAGGATGAGAGGAGGAGCAGAACTTCAGAGGACGAGGATTTCAGGAAGATTTAAAAACGTTGTTAGTTTGAAAGGGAGTTGTTTATTTTTGCTGTCTTGTTAACTGCTAGTCTGTTATGAGTTAAAAGGTTATTCTAGCTGACAGAACGCTGGCCAGCCGATGTGAGGGTTAGGGTTAGGGGTTGCTGTCTGTATGTTATATGTTATGTAACACTGGCCAGATGATGTGAAGGTTAGGGTTAGGGGTTGCTGTCTGTATGTTATATGTTATGTAACACTGGCCAGATGATGTGAAGGTTAGGGTTAGGGGTTGCTGTCTGTATGTTATGGATGTTATATGTTATGTAACTCTGAGGGGTTGTCATTAGTGTAGACATGGTGATGAGGCTTTAGCCGGGCTGTGATCTGAATATAATCATAAAGCTTTTAGTTGACCTTCTATGGAGTTCATGCTTTATTAACCTGTTTACTTAAGTATGAACTATTCTCATCCAGGTAGAATAAATAAAGTGTGTGTGTGTGTGTGTGTGTGTGTGTGTGTGTGTGTGTGTGTGTGTGTGTGTGTGTGTGTGTGTGTGTGTAGGTTATCTGGCTGCCTGGTCACACAGGAAGGCTGTGCTTCTCTGGCCTCAGCTCTGAACTCCAACCCCTCCCATCTGAGAGAGCTGGACCTGAGCTACAATCACCCAGGAGACTCTGGAGCTGCGCTGCTCTCTGCTGGACTGGAGGATCCACGCTGGAGACTGGACACTCTCAGGTAGAGAGAGGACAGCTCACCACTCAGGGACAAAGTCTCCTACAAGGATTTATCCTGCTGCTAGATGAAGTGGTTTGAAAAGGCAGCTGTAACTTATGTTGTGTAGAAAGTGATGAGACAGCAGATGATGAAGGGGAATGTTTCAACATGCGGCTTCCACTTTGTTTCCCCCCAGTGTGGAGCACGGTGGAGTGTGGAGGCTGAAACCAACTCTAAACAAGTGTAAGTGTCTGTTTGATTCATCACAACATACACTAACTATTGAGATGGAAAGTCCATTCACACAGCAGGAGGTGACGTCTGTTCATTCAGATCCTTCTGGGAATGAAGATGATGGTTGACATCATGTTACGTGTGTAAAAATGTACACAATCATAATCACAATTAATCCTACTTGTATCAAATCAAATAGGTTTTATGATTGTTATTTATTTATTATGATGAATATTGGTAGTATTGATATTATTATTATTGGACATGATCATATCATAATAATAATGATAATAGGGTTAGGGTTAGTAATTAGTAATTATGTGTTTATTGTATGTTCTATTAGAAAAACTAGTGTGTTATTATTGTTATGATAATTATATATATATATATATATATATATATAATAATATATATAACTTCGATTTTTAACCGTTAACCTTCGTTCAAACGAAACAAATCTACACACTTGTCGTCACGGAGCCTTAACAAGGTTAATATTAAACCTACCATTTTCTGCAGGAAATGCATTTTCTAGTTTCATTCATTACTATCATTAGAACATTAGACATTACACCATAATAATCAGGATACTATTAATCATAATTATGTGTATATTATATTCAAAAACGGACATGATAAATAATACTATTATCTTGTTGCTATTGTAATTCTTATTTTTATAATTATTATAATTAATTTTAGCATTAGACGTAGCACATCATATTCATAATAACATGTTTATAATGATACATGTATTTCATCTACGATTTCAGCTAGAATACTATTATTATCTTTAGGGGTGATGCTGTTATAATAATAATAATGATGATGATTATGATGATTAAGTAAGGGATAATGTGTAGAACATTATCGGGAGAATAAGCCCCGCCAGGGCGAACAGGCCGCCGACGTGAAGCGCAGCTGTCTTTCTTCACCCTGAAGTGGCTTATTTTAGATAATGACCGGCGACGTTCTATACATTATCCCGCTTATTACGCAGCTATTTGACAAAACGAAAAAAATACTTCACACGGTTTGTCTTTTTACAATTGATGTGTTACCATTGTTATGAACTTGACCCCTAAGGGTAGTTCTAACCTTGAGTCTTACATAAGAGAGGTAAGAGAGCAGCAAGAGAGAATACAGGAGACTGAACTATGGGCTCTGGGGTCCACAGTGAGATGTATTCTCACGGGGGGTTCTCTTACCCGTGGGTTGTTGTGGAACTCCTGGGGCCAGCTCGCTCTGTCTCTGTGAGCGGTGTGTCCTCTGGGAGTTGGTTAGTTCAGGTTTTGATTAAGGTCATCCCATTAAACAGAAAGAGGTAATGACTGGGGTCGGTGTAGCTGGTTTCTAGGGTTACCCAGTCACTGGAGGTGTCAAACGGGGTCCGTGGCGTCGCTGGTCGCGCTCTCGTGACGACATGCGCCCCCCGGGGTCCATGGCATCCCCTAATCCTTTTATAGCCACACACCACTCATATGGCAGCATATACACACACCCTCCATTGAGTAACCCTCCCATATAACTCACATGGAACCCAGACCCAAACATAACAGAACTAAAGTAAGGACAATTAAATATAAAGCTATACATTTCTTCCATAACCTAACACCATTCATAGTGTTGATCAGCAGAGAAATAGTCCGCCAAAGACGTTGACGTCGCTTAGCAACCAAATACGCTGGGGTTGATAAGTTACTACTCCGGACTACTTGCGGAGTGATACCAAAGACCTGATTCAGAGGCAAAAAATACACTTTCCTTGAGAGCAGTCATTATATGCTTAGCAACAGTCAATTATCAAAAGATAATTGACCGCCGGAAGTCGGGAAGGCCCATGCAAGTGAATGGAGCATTCTACAGCAGTGAGAAGAGCTGTGTAATAATTAATAATAATGGTTTAGCAGCCTAAACATGTCTGTTTCTCCCATCAGACGCCTGTGAACTCACGCTGGATCCAAACACAGCCAACAAACGACTCTCTCTGACTGAGGACAACAGAAAGGTGACACGGGTTGAAGAGGACCAGTCGTATCCTGATCACCCAGAGAGATTTGAGCACTGGGGCCAGGTGTTGTGTAGAGAGGGTCTGACTGGCCGCTGTTACTGGGAGGTAGAGTGGGAAGGAGAGGGTCATATAGGAGTGGCATACAGAGGAATCACAAGGAGAGGAGCGGGTGATGACAGCTGGCTTGGATGGAACAACAAGTCCTGGGTTCTTCTTTGTGATGAAGATCATTACGGTGTCCGGTACAACGGTAGTCTCACAGTCATACCTCTCTCCCCCGCTGGCTCTAACAGAGTAGGAGTGTATCTGGACCGGCCTGCTGGCACTCTGTCCTTCTACAGAGTGTCCCCAGGTGTAGGAGGGTCCTCAGACACACTGACACACCTCCACACCTTCAGGACCACCTTCTCCCAGGAGGACCTCCTCCCTGTGTTCGCGTTACGTAAGCCTGGTGCCTCAGTGTCTCTGGGAGTGTCCATTGTAGTTAAACACACACAAACACACACACACACACAAACACACACACAGACCCATAGAAACACAGACAAACACACATGTTCACTGTCATAAACACACCCAAATCAACAAACACTATGTGTTTGTTGGTATGAACACAAACATTAACACACACACACACACACATCGTTCATGAATCCACACACACACACACACACACACACACACACACACACACGTGCCCCGCCTCCCCCAATCAGCACACGTCTCTCTGCGTTAAGCCGTAAAAGGCGCGTTTATTAAACACAAGCGATGCGACGGGTCGGGTGTCTCCCACCGGGAAAGAAGAACAAACTAAAGTCTGGGCTCCGTGAGCCACGGCGGGTTCTCCGGCGCTCTCCGCGGTCGCGCCGGTCGCCTCCGAGACAAGTGGGTCCGTTGGTCTCCAGCTCCCTCTATCCGTCTCTGTGCGAGGCATGTATTCCGGGTATAACGTCCTTCCCGGCTTCCGGTTCGTCGGGGGTGAGATCTGTTATGTTGTTTTCAGTCCAGGAAAGGCCGCCGAGACAGGATCGCTTTTAACTCACTTTATTTGGTAAAGGTTTTGGTCTATTGTCTATCGTCTATGAAACAAAAGGAGAGGAATGGTATATAACACGCGCGGAGCGTCTCTAAGCTTTATATCTAGGATACGCCGCCCAAGAGATTCTGTCTCCTCCCAGTTATGTTGCTCCTTATATAGAGAGGTAAAGGTAGGCTTCTTCTACAACGTTTAAACCTGCTCACTACATCTGTGTGCTCGTTGTTGCCCCCTATGTTCAAATGTTGCAGCTTTACTGTATGTGCTCGGTGCTGCTCCCTGTGGCTAGATATTATGGCTGAAATATGTCACAGATCTCAGTCCTCCAGAGTCCCCTTCTCTCTAACCACACGTGTCCCTCTGGGGGGAACCACGTCACCCACGAAGAGGTCTCTCCCCCTGGTGGATCCCTCACCACGAGCACCGGGAGAGCCCTGAGAGAGCCTTGAAGCAGGCTGTTTAAGCCCTGCTTCTCCACCGGCTCCTCAGGTGAGCCGCAGTCCGCCTCGCACTGACTGGCACCAATGCGCTCTCTGCCGCCATCTGGTGGGAATGGGTGGTAGACCGCCTCTACCGCCTGGCCCCTGGGCTACCAGGGGCGCTGTGCCGGAGTTGGGTTTCCACAACACACACATTCACGTAAACACACATACACACACACACACACGTAAACACACACACACACACACACGCAAACACACACACACACACACACACACACACACACACACACACACACACACTCTCACACACACACACACACACACACACTCAGTCAGTCAGTCAGTCAGTCAGTCAGTCAGTCAGTCAGTCAGTTCATGGACACACATCAGGTCTGTGGCGGTGAGAAGCAGCAGGTAACATGAGTGTCTCTCTGTGGTTCATCTCTCAGCCCTCTCTGTGTTCAGCTGCTGAGGGTCAGATCAGAGGGGGCCGCTTGGGTGTGGGGGGGTCCTCACAGTCCTGACGTTGTTGAGGACCAGCTGTTAGGGGGACGTTTGAATACATGTGGACCCTGGACGTACCTGTAGCGCGTGGGGTTGTTGAACAGCAGCTGGTGGTGCTCTGAGGGGTCCACTTGTTCAGTGGAAATACAACTCTTTGTGTTTGGTTTAAATACTGAACTCCTGATGCTGCATTTTATTGGGCTTCTGAAAGGTTCAGCATAAACCATGAAAGGACTTTTAAGATCCTCCTTTGGGTTAAGGTTGTACAAAGATTTACTTTCTAGTGTCAAATGTGTTTTAAATGTCGATTGATGGCACGTTATTTTACTACAATATTTTATATATTTTCAACATCGTATTAAAGGAATCCAATATCAGTTTTTATTTTGCTATGCCTGACATGGAACGTGACTTAAAGCAGATTTAACAATATAATCATAGATGATGATAAGTGTTCTATGGGAAAGGGTAACGATGTTATGAATTACTTTAAACTGAAGATAGATTATTTGTGTTCTGTTGGGAACAACAAGTTAACATGTTCAGTTATTTAAGATACCTGTTTATGATTTGTAATTGTTCATAAAGCATAATGTCAATAAACAACTCAGTGGATCAACTGAACGTTCTCGTGTGTTCAGATGATTCTTCCCGTTTGTTCAGTTGAAATCCTCCAAGTCTAACCGTACTATATACACACACACGCACATACACACATAAACATATGCACACACACATACAGAGTTACAATTATGTTTATTTATTTAATCTAGAAATCTCTGACGTTCCTTTCTTGATGAAACATAGATAATATGACTGGCATCAGAGTCAGTGAGAAGCTTCTACTGCTAACCCTCCAACGTGTTTCAGCACATGGCTTTAACTTATCTACATCATATACAGTTCAAGTTATGCATCAGTGAGGATTGATTCAACAGCAGTAAGACACCAGTGAGACACCAGTGAGACACCAGTGGGACACCAGTGGGACACCAGTGAGACACCAGTGAGACACCAGTGGGACATTCTACCATTCTTCCAGAACAAACAAAGGAATGAGGCCTCCTCAGTGCTGCCCCTGCTGGCCGGACCTCCACACTGCAGTCGTGTCCAGCAGAGAGATGATAGCCCAGAGCAGCGGGCCGCGCCCTCACTCTCACCACTGATCCTCACCCCCGGAGAGGACTCCTAAACACTGGGCCTTCTCTTTAGTCCTGGGGGGCCCCTCCCTCACAGCAGAGGGCTCCTAAACGCTGGGCCTTCTCTTTAGTCCTGGGGGGCCCCTCCCTCACAGCAGAGGGCTCCTAAACGCTGGGCCTCCTCTTTAGTCCTGGGGGGCCCCTCCCTCACAGCAGAGGGCTCCTAAACGCTGGGCCTCCTCTTTAGTCCTGGGGGGCCCCTCCCTCACAGCAGTAGGGCTCCTAAACGCTGGGCCTCCTCTTTAGTCCTGGGGGGCCCCTCCCTCACAGCAGAGGGCTCCTAAACGCTGGGCCTCCTCTTTAGTCCTGGGGGGCCCCTCCCTCACAGCAGAGGGCTCCTAAACGCTGGGCCTCCTCTTTAGTCCTGGGGGGCCCCTCCCTCACAGCAGAGGGCTCCTAAACGCTGGGCCTCCTCTTTAGTCCTGGGGGGCCCCTCCCTCACAGCAGTAGGGCTGCTTCAGACTGCGGGGGCTGGCTGACCTCTGTACAGGATGGTGAGAGCCGCCAAAAGGTCACTCACTAATGTTTTTGTTGGGTTGTTGTTGTTGTCTTTTATGTCTCCTAACTCAGAAAAGTGTTCAAAGTAAAAGTGTTTCCTTTTGTAGTTGTATTTTGATACTCGAGGGCCTCGTTGTGGAGTGTTGCTGTCACTTTCCTTAAGGTAGTTATACAATTTAAGCACTCGCTTCAGAATTTTAATAGCATGTTACTGCACAATGTGTTAGGATTTAGGGGGTTAGAGGTAGGAATAGGCAAAAAGGCTAGGCATAGGGTTAAGGAATTGTTAAAAAAGTTAGGAAAGGTTAGGAAAATGGGAAGAAGCGAGCCATTAATTGAGATTCCCAACCATTAATCCCAACCACACCGTGCCATTATAGGCGGTTCCATTACGTTATAGCATATGAAGTACACATTTACATTTAGGCCATTTTGCAAACGCTTTTATCCAAAGCAACTTATAACGGTTCATACACCGACGGCGGAGTCAATCATGCAAGGCGACAGCTAGGCCGTCGCCCGTCGGGCCCAGTTAGGGTTAGGTGGGTGTCTTGCTCAGGGACACCTCGACACTGGAGGAGCCGGGGATTGAACTAGCAAGCTGGGTCCTAGGCCCACCCATCACAATAATATAGGCCGATGTGCTCGACTCGGCTTGGGCACGCCTAAACTGAATAAAGCATGCTCACCTCGGACTCAACTGCTGATTTTTATACAGTTACAGTTAGTTTGTAAAAAAATAAAAATAAAAAAATACGGAAGTTGGTGCATAACTGATTCCAGGCATGGTTTGATGTATCATGTTTGTGGCCAGTCTGTGTCTCGTCTCTCTTTTTCTGAATAGGTGTGTTTCTCTCACGCTAACTATGCTTTATAGACTTGGAATGGTCCCAAGTGAAGGGTGTACCACATGTTTTACCATCTGTCAGCGGTTTTCCTTACAAAGTGAAAGTGAAAAGGCATAAGGCAGATAAGCAAATCACTCCTCATGTGCTGTTGATTCAGCGCCACACGTTTTTTCCACTTTGGACGATACACAATCTAAATATGGGAGCAGGTTAGTGAACAATGTAAATAAAAACAAAAAGTTTTGGTTATAGTCATGCTGAACATATTAACTTCTAAAAATACTTTTGGTTGTGTTATCAGGTGGTTCAAAGGAGCAAGCAGGTTAGGCCTATATATAACTTTATATCACAGTGAATGTATAACTAAATTACAATAGCAATGAGGAAACTTTTATGTTTAATATTTGAAAGTTTTCAAATCCATATGTTTGATTTGTGTAATTATTATTTTCCAGATGATATGCTGACAGAACCTTGGAGAATGCTGGATTGGGGGTAAGTAGCATTTCTGCATTACGAACAAAACAAACTGATGGTTTGTTTCTCCATTTTTAGTAAAATGATTACTATAGCACAGTCGTCATTGTATAGGCCTACAATCTTCCAGTCGGTGCGTTAAAGTGAAAATGTTAAAGTGTCCTGCAATACATAAATCTTCTTTGCGGCATGGATCAACTTTTTCAAAACTAGGACTGTCAATATAATCCTTTAAATGTAATCTCATTCTTACGGAACGCCACAAATACAATGAGCACTCTACTTTGGACAATAACACGACAACCAAAAACATGTCATCAAAATATGTGTGAGAGGCCGGAGCAGTTGTCTCTAAATAATGGTTTAAGTCTCTAAATAATGGTTTAAGTCTCTAAACAGCCCCCCTCACATAGCTTAGATAAACGAGAGATAAGACAGCCTAACAGCCAAGCACAAAACTAGAGAGGGAGCGACGGTCGCCTTTATATGGCGGTCAAAGGTAACCCATTAGCAGGATAAGAGGCACTTTGCCCCTGCTGGCACCTAACAACTACACAACTATGTGACTATGACTTATTTGTGATTTGATTTATTTAAACTCGAAAATTCATTGAGGGCAAATAAAACAGATTTAAGATAACAGAGGATAAAATGTTAAGAGCAGAAAGAAAAACAGAGACAAATAAAACATAAATAACCACAAACACAATTCATTAAAACAATTACATAAATGAGACAGGTGGCCTTTGAGCAATGTCTTAAAAAGGTTAAATGGAACCAAGGTGTTAATACCTAGCTCATGCTGCAGGGTAATCCAGGCTGATATAAAAACTAAAAGCAGTGTTCCCTAGCTCAGTACGGACTTGAGGGATCTTTAAAGCCAACCTGCCAGTCTAGTTTGAGCTTATCAAGCTCAAACTAGAACTCTAGTCGTTTTAGATATTTGACGCGGGAATGTTACATTGCATACATTTGAAAGTCAAACAAAACCAATATTAAATAGGGTCCTGAAACTGCAGCCTCCGATATTGCAGGTTTAATATTGATATTACTATTGTACCTCCTGAGGAACCAAAATAAGTACACACGATGAAGAACATTTGGAATAGATGGACGTTGTCTATTGTCTGTTCATGTCTGAAGTCAGAGACACTATTGAAATTCCTGTGTGTTCAAGCCTAAGTAAACATTGAAATTGAGCCTAGACTAGTGGTCCCCAAACATTTCTAGGGGGGAACTTCTTCATCTTCTTACATCTTTAGTTTTACCAATAAACTGTCTTTTAAACTGATCTTTTGCGGACCACCTCATATGCAAACAGAAGAATATTGATAAATAAAAATGCAGTGGATGAGCCATGAATGCCAGTTCCTTTAAAGACAAGTTTTACTGCAAGAAGGCCATGGCCAATGGGAAATGGTGGAAAGACACTGCTTATGCTTCATGTGTGTTTATTTTTCAGCTAACACACTTGAACACACATCAATGGCAAACACAACGGAAAACATATCAGCCTCTTGTCTCCTCTCCTGTCCCAGCCCCGTTGTCCTCCTGCCCTGTCCCTACCTACTCCAGTTCACTCTCTCTTCTTCTCTCCTCCTCCTGTACTCTTCTCATTCCCTTGAGAGGCCTAATGTCCATCCGTCACAATCAAATAATTACTGATCTAATAAAAAACTTGAAAAAAATGATCACGATGCGATGATCAATCATGACATCATCCCACAGACCACCTGAAATATTCAAATTGAATATTGACTTGAATCATTGCAGATGGCATGAGTTTGTCTTTGTAAGGTTTAGATATTGTTTCTCATTCATGTTTTCATTTCTTTAAAACAGCAAGAAAGAGGAAGAGCTAGAGTGGCTGAGGTCATTCCGTCTTCAAAGTGGCAACGTCAAGCATCTTAGAGTCCTCCTGTGTGGCCCTGCTGGAAGTGGAAAATCCAGCTTCTTCAATTCTGTTGACAGTATTTGTCAAGACAGGATAACCGGCCCTGCAGATGCCAATAACGCTCAAGGAACTGAGCCAGGACTGGCCAAAATCGCCGGACAGTCTTACACCCTCAAAGTAAGATCATTGAGGAAGAAGTCCTCACATTAACACCTTGATGAGTAACTACTGATCCTCCTTTTCTGTTGTAGTAGTAGTAGTAAGTAGTTAAAGCTAGCTGTAGGATGCTTGGAAACACAGTCACATGCTCACATGTCTTTGGTCCAGAAGAAATCAGCTGTACCAATGTCAACCTCAATTACTGCATCTGAAATACACAAATGCATATTTTACATTGGAAATTCCTTTGGCCTTTAATAGTACAAAACACATAAAATCCAAAGAGAGAAGCCAGGACAATATTACCCTTTTGTCATCAACGACGTCATGGGCTTGGACCCGTCCAGAGGAATCTTATTGGAGGACATTAAACTGGCCATGGAGGGACACGTGGCCGAGGATTACAAGGTATGGTTGTTTATAGTGTTAACTTTTATTTTACCACGGCCAGTGAAAGTTTGTTGATATGTGCTCATATAACTGCACAACTGTTCACCGTTCTAAACTAATGCGCAACATTTCATCCAACTGGCCAATGTTTCATTTGCAAAAGTTACCCTTGTAACTATAGATGCCAATTAAGTCAATATTAAATAAATAAATACAATTAAATGTGGATATGAAATAAATCCTTAAATAAATAAATGAGGCAATAAGTCTATAAATGAATATATTGTATATTTAAGTACATAATTTCAGTCAAAATAGTTTAATAAATAGAAAAAAAAATAATTCATTCATTTTCCAAGCGGTTTGATATTATCTTGCCTCTCTGTCTGACCCTATCCATATTTTTTGTATACAGGGAATGGGTTAACCTAGCAATTGTAGGTGCTTGGCACCCTTACTGAACATCCTTACTGTACAGACAGCTATATACTGTTGTTTCTCTTTCTTCTGACAAATGTACTTATTTTAAATCGCTTTGAATAAAATCGCTCCTAAATGTGAATGTAATACAGCGTTATTTAGCTGGGAAGAAAAAGTCCAATTCGCGGTTCAGGGTCATATGGTGTAAACTGATAAACTGGCCAATAACATTGAATATGGATCGCCAAACCGAACTACAGGCTTTTGTTTTAACATGGATGTAAAGAAACGTAGTTAATAGGTCAGTGGTCACCTGGTTATAATCCAATAATCCATATCAATATATCAATACTAATATATCAATACTACTATCAATACTTATTGAATACTATCAATACTACAACATTCACAAGTATGTCAAGAAAATGTCAAAGTTTTCATAATGCAATTGGAGAACATACAATGTCAGTTAGACCTGTTATCGTTTTTGATCTTTTCTCTCTCTCAGTTCGATCCTGAGACAGCTTTGGATGACTCAAATGGTTTCTACAGACACAACCCCACTTCAAATGACAAAGCACACGTGTTGGTCTTTGTTGTTGCTGTCGACATCAATGATGTGGCAGTCGACCAAAGGATGTTCAAGAAAATGACTGAGATCAGACTAGCAGCCAGAGACCTTGGTAAGATGAAATGTTCTTTGGTGGTCCAGCAAAGTTCCGTTGACTGTGTCCTGGGAGTAGTGATGGGCAATATAAATGTATTCTAGCTGTAATCCACTTGCTTAACAAACAAAGATATTTGATAATTGACCGGCCCTTCTAGGCAGTAACATTAAATTACTGTTTAAAAGTTTGATTTGGGGCTATGGGTTTGATTTCGGCTATAACGAAAAAGGTGACTTGTCTTTGTGTTCTCTCTCTATTAAGGGATTCCACAAATAGCCATTCTAACGAAAATCGATGAGAAATCTTCCCCTCTCGTTAAAGAAGACCTTAGAAATGTCTACAGATGCACGTACATCAAGAATGCGGTGAGTTCTTAATCAATACTGATTTCCATCAACAATATTTGGCACTATTAACTTAGTATGTTCATGTAAACAGACTAGTATTCGTTAGTTTGTACCTTGTGTCACTGCCCGGCTCAAGGGAATGACAAGGAGGAGACCGCACATGGCTTTAAGTTGAACAATAATCGTTTATTTAACCAACTCAAAGTAAAGCGAGTTAAAGTGATGCATGTAAATCAGTAATGAATGCTGTGTGTGGATGAGTGGAGAATGTGGTGTATGTGTAAAGCAAAGCCAAGCCAAGCTGAGGAGCTCTGCATGGGTGTTAACCATTACACTGATCACTCAACCAGGAAGTGCCAGAGGGCTGTCACCATAGACATACGCCGTTTCTCAATTCGCGTTCTCGTGTGTACTCGTGTACTTGCGTTCTCGTGAAACGTCATCAGTGGTAGCCCAAGTACTGTTCCAATTCCAAGTACGCGAGTACTGTCGTAAAACCTGTGTGTGTTCTCGATGCGCTCTCGATGAGGCCGTTCCACCGAGGACGCATCGGAGGTGACTCGTGTGGACTTGGGACCGTTAAATGTCCCAGGATGCATTCCCATGTTTTAAAATATTAGTATGTAAGCTATAATAATAGGCTATATAGGAACATTTTACATATATAACAAAAATGTAGGCCTATTCCTTCAAAAGATTGACATACTATTTTAAAATTAAAGAGGCTGGTGTTTTGTTTTATATAATTTGTTTATATTGTATACGTCGCTGATAGAGGAAACCCATCGCAACGGCAACGAAAATCCCGGTCCATCCGATCGTGTGTGTGTGTGTGTGTGTGTGTGTGTGTGTGTGTGTGTGTGTGTGTGTGGTGTGTGTGTGTTTTTCTATTCTAATCTGTGTAATTTCTCGCTCATTCGTTATTATTATTATTCGTTATAATAGCCACGCGCATCTGTACCCTACATATAAAAAGTCGTGTGTATATAAATACACACGACAAGCATATCTTTTCATTTATATTCATTCAAAATATTAACATACTATTTTAAAATGAAAGAGGCGGGGGTTTAGTTTTATATAATTAGTTTATATTGTTCAGTAGTATGAGGCCGTAAAGCAGTTAACAGAGCTGAGGTGGTGACGTCATCCAGTCCGCTGCTGTTCCAATTGCAGGTGCGTACTCGCGTTCTCGGAAGTCTGTACTTCGAAGTCCGGACTTGCCAAGTACGTACTTCCAAGTCCGCGAGTACGTAGTCCGCGTACTTGGTATTGAGAAACGGCTTTAATAAAGAGTAGACGCCACATCGACCACTAGTGGCACTGACGAGCCGTGGGGCCGCCATCTTGGACCGGTCTGGCTGTCACACTGGACATGTTTGACTACTTCCTTCAGAAGCGTCAGCTGTTGCTGTGAGGCGCGTTGTGTCAGCTGATGTTATCCTCTTTAACTGCAGGAAGTAGTCGAAACACGTCAAGGTACAAACTAACGAATACTAATCTGTTTACGTGAACATACAAGTTAATCTAACAAGTTAGACTAAATGAACCTTTTTGAGTCAGCATTTGGCACCATTTTTTTCTAATGAAACATGAGCCTTAAAGCCTTTATCCAGAGAGGGATCAAATTATAATTAATATATATGTATACATAAATGTCTATGAATGGCCCCTAACAACCAACTACAATGGCACAACTTTAATTTGAGATCATTTCTGGATCTTACTCTCCAATGCGTTTCATGTAATTTTCTATATTTATCTAAAATCTCTTACAAGGAAAAAAGCTTGTATCTTTCATCATGTGTAACTCATTGTGGGGGATGGGTGACTGGTCCCAAAAAGCTTAAATTGTTTATTTTCTCAAGGAAATGAACAGTGCTAATGATTCTTTCTTTTTGCAAATACCTTTTAAATGGAACAACAAACTAATACATTTTAACAATAGTGACAAATCACCCAAAAGATAAGACCTCATCTCAAGTACTGATTTTCTTTTCGCAGGCGGAGAGCCTCAGTAATAGAGTGGGATTCCCCCTGAACTGCATCTTTCCCCTGAAGAACTACCATGCAGAAATCGACTTGAAGGATGAAGTGGATATTCTGATTCTATCTGCACTGAGAAAGATCCTTAATCTTGCAAATGACCGTGTAATTGCTACCGGTGTTGCAGCCGCTAACCAAAGCGCCAACAATGTCAATAGAACCTAATAAGTTGAAAGGGACAGTGTGCAAAAAATGCTGCTTTGGCTCGCTTTTTGTCTCACTGATCTGATCTGATTGATTTGAATCCTAAATATCTAAATATGCCAATACATTTTTTACTTATTCTACAGCGTTAAAATAACTCTACAAATAGTCAAATCTCCTCCTTTCCTCAACCTTTGTGGAAAACATCATCGGATCAAGGAGAGATGAAAAGGTGATTCCTTTCGAACATAGACCGCACTGTTTAAAATGAATTTGACTCCACTTTCCTAACCGACGTCATTGTGCAACGGCGGGTATTGCTGACCTTTAGCGTCTCTAGCGTGGAATTACAATTTTCCGAAGATGAAACTACAACAAGCGATGGTAGTCCAGCGATTTTGATCCATGCGTTCTTCTCGTATTGATTTCAATCAGGTTATCGCCTACAGTGAGATTCACTTAGGTCGGATTTGGCCAACGGGAATATTTGAGTCCACTTGAATCCCAATTCATGTGGAAAAAAAAGAGGCTCAACCTTTGTTGATTTTGCAATAAACTGCCCCAGTCAGTCAGCTTTTTATTTTCTTATGGTGTATATTGTGTGCTTACTGTTGAATTCGTAAAGAAGAAACTGGGTTCAGGATTCCATATTAACAGGCAGCTTTTACTGAGTAACTGGTAGAGCATTACAGGCAAGTGACTTCGATGATAAGAGCTAGTTACTGCACAAGCATTCCAACTGTGCACATGCGCAGTGTACTAATCAGACTATTCAATAACATTAGTCAAATGTTCTACATCCCATTTCTTTAGCTTATGGCTGTATAAACAATAAACAAGATGTTCAGCATAATGCATTAACAAAAGATTCTAATCCATGCCATTATAACTTGAAAATGATCCATTAATTTCAAACCTGGACTTTTATTGGTAACGTTAGTTAATTATTGATGGTTTATAACTTGTCAGATCTAAAGGGAAATAAATAATTGTCTATTTGTGTTCGTTTCTCCGCTCTTACTTTGGTGCTCCCGGTCAAATTTGACCGGCCTGTTTTAACTGCTCTTACATTAACACACAAAAACAATTGATCATCAGCTAATTTTATTTAACTCCCCTTTAAGCTGTAAACAATGTCTCAGACTACTGGTTTACGTGAATAACTGCAGTGAATATAGAAAGAATAGACACAGAAATTGTGTGTGCGTGCGGTGGTGATGGTGGATTTGTGGTCGTGTACTATGTGATGGATGAACACAATCTAGGGTCACCCATTCATTTCCTATGGCGGTGATTTTTGACCGGAACACCACAGGTGTTACAAAGATGACTAAACCACTCAAAATTCAATGAAAGTGGTGATCAACAATTGTATATGTTCAAATGCCTAGTGTGGAGGATATCATAAAGCCTTGAGACAATAAAATGTAAAACACAATATTTATGATTGATGAAAGTAGGAAATCGGTCAGATTTGACCCGAACACGACAGAAAGGTTAACAGCTGAGGGCCAATTTAGGAACCCAAAATTTGGGGGTTCCTTTGAGGGCCGCCAAAGGAAAAAAAAAAAAAAATCCCATTTGTAATCATTTTAATGACCAGGTTGCATCTCTACAGTTACATGTATTGGTCTGCATCCAGTATAAACACATTTTAAATGACAAATTAGGCAAAACCTGGCACAATTTGAGAAAACCTTGAGAAACATTGTAACTAACACACAATCCCTGGGGTTCTCTGCCCCCTACAGTCGGATTTGGGATATAACAGTCCTATGTGCATTTCAGAATAAAAACTTATTTAGAACAGTCAGTCTCAGTGTGCCTTCCTTTCTTATCAGCATGGACCTTATTCAGGAGCAATTCCAGCTACCAAATCACCACAGGAAAACCTGCAGAGACACACACACACACACACACACACACACACACACACACACACACACACACACACACAAAGGGAGGGGGAGAAAGAGAGAGACTTTTAAAATAGAAGCTTACCAAACAAGTCATCATCATCACTAATATCTCATTGCCTGTCATCAATAAGCTTGTCATTAAATCACACAATATTTGTTACTAGGTCAACATACCTTTTTGTATTGCCGTGGGATTTGCGGTGCTGTTTTCGGTTGGCCACGATTCCTCTGATGTCCGGCTCCATCTCCGTCGTTGCAATACGAAGGACATCATGTAGACGGCCATCTGTAAGCCTGGATCTCAGCTTGGATTTGTTGATGGCCATGGTGGAGAAGGTCTTCTCACAAATATATGTGCTCCCGAATAAAGAGACCATTCTGATGGCATGCTGGCGCAGTGCAGGGTATGTCGCTGGGGAAAGTCCTTTGTAGAACTCGATGAGAGTCCTGTCACGATATGCTGCTCTGGCCTCGGAGCTCTCCTGTAGGTCGATGAGCTCAAACTGCATTTCTGCAGGCTCTTCCGCAGGGACACACGAGAAAGGATTAACCCTAACCCTAACCCTAACCCTAACCAAAATTTGCCTTTGATTGCTCCAAAAAAGTCTTGAATTGGCGATGATTCAGACCTCTGGACTTAAGAAAATTAACTGTCTTCTCAACAATGACAGAGTGTGTAGCTCTAGACAGAGAGAGTCAGTACGTTTACATACAGACACACACTGATAGTGTGTGATCTATGGCGCATTTCCACCGCAGGGTGCTCTTTCTCTTTAGTCCTGGGGGGCCCTCCCTCACAGCAGAGGGCTCCTAAATGCTGGGCCTTCTCTTTAGTCCTGGGGGGCCCTCTCTCCCACTCTCCCCCCCCCCACTGCTCCTTCAAGGGCCCCTAACTGGGCTCCTAATGGCTGCTCTTGATTCTGCTACTAAACACCTCTAACGTTGGGAATCATTAATTGGATGAAGACGGCAGGAGGAATGAAGGAAACAATTAAATGAATCCAACTTAGATATGTCTGTAAATAAACAGATCAGGGAATCAGAGTATTGTTGCTCCTCTGCAGCAAGGTGTGTCCACTAGGGGGCGCAGCGCCACCCTCAGGGCTCAGTGAACAGGAGGTCCCCACAGGAGGTCTCCAGCAAGGTGTGTGTCCACTGTGATCTCCTCAGACCGTTGCTATTTCTTATCTTATCACTGAAAACAGTTATAGTTTAGGAGCTCAGATCAATCATTACTCTCAACCCCTTTAGAACCGGTTTAATGTTCTGTCTCGGTTCTTAACACTCGTGTTTTGGCGTACACCTAAATCTATTAATTCAATCTTCCTTGCATTTGTACTTTTATATTTTCATACACAAGGCAGCACACAATCTCAGGACTAGGACCCCCTTAGGAAAGTCACTTACAGCTTTAGAAACAGAGGTTTTGACTGAGAGTGTGACCTCTAATCTGACCAGACGGGTGGGGGTGTGTTTACTGGAAAAGGTTCCCTGTGTGTATTTGCTCCGTGTTTGTTTGCACATCACGTGCAAGTTAGTACCGGCCCCAGGGTCTTATCAAGCAAAATGTGAGTTGAGTAGCAACTAACCTTGAATTAGCCTTAGAGGTAATAACTTTCCAGTTGTATTTTGATACTTTGAGAGTCCCAGGATTTCACCACAGATGATACAAAGTACAGCATTACTTTATACCCTGGGAGTCTTACTTTAGTTTCTCTATTCAGCCCTGAGTGTGGGCGTCAGCACTGGTGGGTTCTTTACCGTTGCTCTGTCTTATCGATCACTTGATCAGTTTTGGTTGTGTGCCCTGACGGAGGCCATAGTAACATAAAGCATGTAGCCGTAGTAAGCTGTGGTTCAAAGCTTCCTCAGTTGATCTGTCTGCACTGAGGAGTCCAGCAGCTCAATCTTTACTCTCAGAACCTTTAGAACCGGTTTAATGTTCTGTCTCGCTTCTCAACACTGCTCTGTGATTTTGGTGAACACCTAAATCTCTTTATTCCCTCCTTTCCTTGCTTTTGTGCTTCTATATTTCCACACGGACAGCACACGTTTCATCACGGAGAAGATAAGGTACCGTTTCCTGAATTCCTGAAAGTTTTCTTCAGATGACTGGTGATGTGTTCTTACTATAATAATATATTCTTACTAAATTAATCTGTTTCCGGTCCTAGTTTGGTGTTTCCAAGTTTGTTTTGTTAAAGAGATGCTGATCTAAGATGACCTGTTTTAATGAAGGAATATGGGACATAACATCAATAACTAGTTTCACTGTCTTGAGGGCGTTTATATACGGATCCTCTGGTACAGGAACCGGACATAACAACTTTATGTTTAAAGGGAAAACGATTTGGACTCAAACATAAAGGGTTTTTAATTGTACTGAAAGGATGAGATTTAACCATCTTCTTATGGACAGTATGAGTCTGTACTGTAGTGAGGTCAGTTTAGTTCTGTTGTGGACTTTTATTGTGGAGTTTCAGTCTGTACTGTAGTGAGGTCAGTTTAGTTCTGTTGTGGACTTTTATTGTGGAGTTTCAGTCTGTACTGTAGTGAGGTCAGTTTGGTTCTGTTGTGGACTTTTATTGTGGAGTTTCAGTCTGTACTGTAGTGAGGTCAGTTTGGTTCTGTTGTGGACTTTTATTGTGGAGTTTCATTGGGAACATTAGTTAATTATTGATGGTTCATGACTCGTGATAACGGTTCAATACACTGATCTGTAAACTCTTTAAACCGAAAAATTTCATTTGTCCTGGAAAAGTTCAAAAGGAAAATAAATAACTTATACTGTTAATAAATAATCAACAGGATAAAGACATAGAGAGTAATAGTGTGTAGATCTAGACATAGATAGTGATTGTGTGTGTGTGTGTGTGTGTGTGTGTGTGTGTGTGTGTGTGTGTGTGTGTGTGTGTGTGATCTAGACAGAGAGTGTTGAGTGTGTGTGATCTAGACATAGAGAGTGATAGTGTGTGTGACAGGAGGAGGATAGGAAGTCTTCACTGCAGTAATTTCACGTTTGGTACTCAAACAGAATGCACAGAAACAACATGTAGTTGTGTTTGTGTCCAGGTCTCCAGTCTACGATGGATGAGGAGAGAGAGGAGGGGGGTCCTATCTCTAAAACCACTCTGTCTGGGGAACATGGCCGCCAGAGCAAATCTAAGAGGTAAGAAGAGGATCTCACTGTCTGTGACTGTTGTCTATCTCAGAGCTCAGCAGTGATATCATGACTCCATCATTAGTCAAAAAGCTGTGTGTGTGTGTGTGTGTGTGTGTGTGTGTGTGTGTGTGTGTGTGTGTGTTGAAGCCCAGAGCAGCAGGAGAGAGCAGACTCCCCTGGACACAGCTGTGTCTCCATGAAGAGTGACCACTCTATGGAACATCCTTTAAACTTTAGAGATGGAAATCAGTCTATTGAGAAGAGGTAATGATTTGTCAGAGATTATAAAACTACAGAATATCTCAGACATCCATGGTATTCTGGTTAATCCTGGTTCTTGTTTTTCTAGAAGAGTCCAGCAGGAGAGAGCAGACTCCCCTGGACCCAGCTGTGTCTCCATGAAGAGTGACCGCTCTATGGAACATGGTCCTGACTTCAGTAAAGATAGACGCCCCTCCAGAGAGGAGAGGTAGGAGGTTTAAACAGGCAAACAAGTAGACCAGTTGCTTGTTGTAGACTAATATTTACAAGTCAGGAAATATTGTGTGTTTTTATTGTGTGTGTGTGTGTGTGTGTGTGTGTGTGTGTGTGTGTGTGTGTGTGTGTGTGTGTGTGTGTGTGTGTGTGTGTGTGTGTGTGTGTGTATGTTCTCCACAGGCGACCCCAGGAGAGGTCAAAGGCTACCAGTGCTCAGTCTGTACAGCAGCATCAAGCAGAGCTGATCAAGGTGTGTAAATGAAGCAAGACATTTGACTTCAGGTCTACAGGTTTTTATTTATTCACCTTTGGTGCCCATTAACACAGAGCTACCTATGCCGCTTTTCCACCGCCAGTACCTACTCGACTCGACTCGACTCGACTCGACTCGACTCGACTCGCCACGCCTTATTTGCGTTTCCATTGGCAAAAAAAGTACCCGGTACCTAGTACCGGGTACTTTTTTTTAGTACTACCTCCGTCGAGGTTCCATGCCAGCGGAGTAGGTACTTTTGTGTGACGTAAACAGGCTGCTGGTAACTGATTGGCCAGCGGCTGTAAATGGGAATAATCACTCAAAGTTAAGTTGTGTCCGGCGTGGTTGGAGTCCACGAACCCGCTCCCGAGGGGGACACTGATCAGCGTTTCGCCGTGTGTGTCGCTCCTTTCCCGGGGCTAGAGTTTTAGGCTGCGCGTCGTTATGTGTGTCGGGCGTGGTTGTGTGTGTCCGGCGTGGCTGGAGTCCACGGACCGGCGTTTCGCTGTTTCGTTTCAGTGTCGTTCCTTTCCTAGGGCTCGAGTTTAGCCTCTATCAACGTTACCGTATGACAACAATAGACGCGCAGTCATTGTGCTTTTTATTTTATTTTATTTTATTTCCCATCATAACCTTTCCCGGGAATCAGGAAATAGTCTTGATCAGATTCAGATTTCCCGGGAATCGCGTCTCCCGTGATTAAAACCTAATGACGACCCGCCCATGGTGGAGAGGTTCTTTTCTACGACCCGCCCACATTGAAGAGGTACTTTTTTAGATGGAAACGCAACCAAACCGAGTTGAGTCGAGTCGAGTCGAGTTGGTACTGGCGGTGGAAAAGCGGCACTAGTGAATCATAGAATCTTATATCAATTAAATAGTTCTTCATCAAACATGAAATCCATGTATTTATATATATATATATATATGAATCAATAAATGAGGGAGACAGGTGGATGAACCGGGAAGTCTGTTTACTGAGGAAGTTTGCAGCAGCAGCAAGGCCTACGCTCACTTCCTTCTACTTATATACTATACAGCCAGGGTAGGGCTGTGAATACTGACCCCTAGTGGTGAAAATGAATAGCAGGGTCTGAAGCGGTCTGTGCCTTTTCTGTCACATTTTACTGAGGTGTTCAGAGCCAGTGGGGCATTACTGGTGTCTGACAAACTGGGGAACATTTTGACCAATATATAAAATGCCACTGAATTTCAATGAATTCCTCAAAACTTATTTTGAGGAAAGCCTTTTTACCAGAAACAACAGTAATGAGAGATGCTACTCATGTACCTCTGACATTCATACACCAATGGTCAATGACAGTAGGCTAAGTATTGGGTAATTAGCACTAGGCTACACTAGAGCTACTAGAGAAGTCTATCAAACACGAGTGGTTAAATGGGTTTTCTAGGCTGGTGGGTGGTCTAGGTTGGAGGCCCAATATATTCTTTCATAGTGCCCACAATCTCTAGCGATAGCCCTGGCTCTACATGGGCAATAAAAGCATCTCTTGTGGAGCTAATAGTCTCCAGGCTTCCCTCTTTAGACCAGCAAGACATTAATCTAGGACAGATTATATATATATATATCCTCAGTTGTTTCAGAGTAAAGTTCTCCTTGATGTTTGTTCTGTTCCAGAGGGCTGAGGAGAACGCACACGCCTTTCTGGACAAGGAGCTGAAGAAGCTCTGGAGGGATCTCTTCTCAGATTACCCACAATGCTCAGAGAGTCAGAGGGAGGAGGAGGAGGAGGATGGTAAGAACGAGGAGCAGAGGAGGCGCGCCATAGAGGGAGTGGTGGACATCACAAAGCTCTGCCTGATGGAGATGAACCAGGAGGAACTGGCCGACAAACTGGGGAGTGGTAAGAGACTCTTATTGACTCCCTTGATATTTATTTTTATTTTGAAAAGATAAGAAACTGTTATTTTTAAAACACTGATGAAATACGTTTATTTTGAAGAGCAGTAGAGGACTCTTATTTTGTTAGTAGATCAAGGTAGTTAATTTCTAAACGTCTATCTTTTGCATGTGGAGATATATTCCCTCTCAGAGGTTAAATGGTTTCATACAGATATATATGGTTATTGTGGTGGTATCAGTATGAATGGTTTGATCCAGAAATGTAGGGTTATTGTGGGGGTACCAAGTTAAATGGTTTGATCCAGATATATAGGGTTACTGTGGGATTATCAGGTTCAATGGTTTGATCCAGATGTGTAGGGTTATTGTGGGGTATCATATTAAAGAATATTAAACAGTAAAATGCAGATCAACAGCAGAATAACTCAGTGGAAGAGATGCACCACTTTCTTATTATATCAGGTTAGCAAGTCACTGATACCACTGATACTCAACAACGACAGCACTGCTAACAGTTATAAGATCCATATAAAGTAGAATTCATAATTTACTTATTTCTTTACACCAGTCATATTGGTTTGTGATTTAGGAGCTGTTGCTGTCCAGTGCCAACATAGACTCAAGTCTCATCTGAAGAAGAAGTTCCAGTGTGTGCTTGAGGGAATCGCTAGAGCAGGAGAGAAAAGACCTCTGAATGAGATCTACACAGAGCTCTTCATCACAGAGAGAGGCAGTGGAGAGGTCAACATGGAACATGAGGTCAAACTGATTGAAAAGGCTTCCAGGAAGCCAGCCAATGATGAAACACCAATCAGATGTGAAGACATCTTTAAACCCTTACCTGGACAAGGTAAACCAATCAGAACAATAATGACAACTGGAGTGGCTGGCATTGGTAAAACTGTCTTAACACACAAGTTCACTCTGGACTGGGCTGAAGGCAAAACCAACCACGACATAGATTTCACATTCCTCCTCACTTTCAGAGAGCTGAATTTACTGAATGGTAAAGAGTTTAGCTTAGTGGAACTTCTTCATCAGTTTTCTGTTGAAACCAAAGAATCAGGAAGCTACAGATACCACCATGACCAAGTAGTCTTCATCTTGGATGGTCTGGATGAGTGTCGACTTCCTCTGGACTTCCAGAACAACCCGATCTGGACTGATATCACAGAGCCGACCTCAGTGGACGTGCTGCTGACAAACATCATCAGGGGAGTCCTGCTTCCCTCAGCCCGCATCTGGATAACCACACGCCCTGCGGCAGCCAATCAGATCCCTGCTGAGTGTGTTGACATGGTGACAGAGGTGAGAGGGTTCAACGACGTACAGAAGGAGGAGTACTTCAGGAAGAGATTCAGAGAGGGGACACTGGCCAGCACAATCATCTCTCACGTCAAGAAATCACGAAGCCTCCTCATCATGTGTCACATCCCAGTCTTCTGTTGGATCACTGCTACAGTTCTGGAGGACTTCTTCAAAACATCCCAGAGAGGAGAAGAGGTGCCCAAGACCGTGACTCAGATGTACAGCCACTTCCTGAGGGTTCAGTCCATACAGGGGGACAGGAAGTATCATGGGAGAGCTGAAACTGATCCACACTGGAGTTCCGAGAGCAGGGAGATCATTGTTTCTCTGGGGAAACTGGCTTTTAACCAGCTGGAGAAAGGCCAGCTGATCTTCTACGAGGCAGACTTGGCAGAGTGTGGCATCGATATCAGAGCAGCCTCAGTGTACTCAGGAGTGTTCACCCAGATCTTTAAAGAGGAGTGTGGGCTGTACCAGGACACGGTGTTCTGCTTTGTCCATCTGAGCATCCAGGAGTTTCTGGCTGCCCTTTATGTCTTTCTGTCCTACATCAATACTGGTGTCAATCTGCTCTCAGGAGAACAGACAACCTCCAGGGAAGATGAACTCCTCCTCCTCTACCAGAGTGCTGTGGACAAGGCCTTACAGAGTGAGAACGGACACATGGACTTGTTCCTCCGCTTCCTCCTGGGCCTCTCTCTAGAGATCAATCAGATGCTGCTACAAGGTCTGCTGGGACCAAGAGGAAGTACATTACTGGGCAATATAACTAAAAAAGTTATGCCAGGACAGACAGGAAAGAGGTCACAGATCAATACCCAAATAGTTCATTACATCAAGGAGAAGATAGGTGGAGATCTCTCTCAAGAGAGAAGATTCAATCTGTTCCACTGTCTGAATGAGCTGAACGACCGTTCTCTAGTGGAGGAGATCCAACAGTACCTGACATCCGGAAGTATCTCCACAGAATCTCTCTCCTCTGCTCAGTGGTCAGCTCTGGTCTTCATCTTACTGACATCAGAAGAGCAGTTGGATGTGTTTTACCTGAAGAAATACTCTGCTTCTGACGAGTGTCTTCTGGGGCTGCTGCCAGTGATCAAAGCCTCCAAAACAGCTCTGTAGGTTCACTTATAACATGTATTACAATACGCACAACACTATACATAATACTAGAATATAAAAGTTAGAATACAAAATGTATCTTTAGCCATGTTTTATGATACACACATCACAATATACATACTTCTATAAAGGTAATATTATGATACAGTTTTCAGAACTACAAAACAACTGTTATAGTATTATTTGTTAAACTATCCAAAAAGCCTAATAATACATTTAATCGCGGTTCCTAACATGTTCTGTTTATTTTGTGTGAAGGCTGAATTGTTGTAAGCTGTCAGAGAGATGCTGTGAAGCTCTGGCCTCAGTTCTCAGCTCCATCTCCTCTAATCTGAGAGAGCTGGACCTGAGTAACAATAAACTGATGGATTCAGGAGTGAAGCTGCTCTCTGCTGGACTGAGGAGTCCACACTGTGCACTGGAAACTCTCAGGTCAGTTTTACTCAATGTGCAAACAGTTAAATCACAAGGTTCTGTGTCAGAAGACATTTAGAACAACTTCTGCCCCCCTGGTTGGAGAATTCATTCTAAATTATGCCTAACTATATCAGCTAATAATTCAGTACCTTTGATGACCACATTTATTAGAGTGGTGCCATTGGACATATTGTTGACACCTTGTTGTTTACGTGGGATGTGAAAATTAAAATTTGAAAAGTAATCCCAAAGTTGCTATTGCAATTATAAACACAAAATATAATAATAGTGCCTTCCCACAATCCCCTGTTAACGGGACAGTGATAGTTAAACAAATGAACTCACAGTATCTGCATCCATCAAAGGTTATAAGTCTAAATAAAAATGAAATGTATAATTTTCATAGAAACAACTCAACAATTTATATTTTTGGATGCCAGGACTGTATAAGGTCTTGTTATGTTAAGATTTTTTACATATATTCTTTATATATAAATAGAGAGCAACATAATTGAATATGTATGTACAGAACATAAAACGATTAAATATGCAGGAAATTCCTACATATTTAATTGTTTTATGTTCTGTATTACTACATATTCAATCATTTTATGTTCTATATTTCTACATTTTCAATTGTTTTATGTTCTGTATTACTACATAGTCATCCTTTTATGTTCTGTATTACAGATACAGAATATATATACTGAACATAAAACGATTGTATATGGAGGGATGCAGAACCCCAGAGAGGTTTCATAGTCGTCCTTGATTTTGAAACACGGTAAAAGTGTCTGAAGACAGGAAGGGCAAGTTCCCTTAGTGTTTTAGGTTTTTGTTAATGTGCTTAAGCAATATATAAAAATATATAGATGGGATTTAAAATTCTAAATAAAAGATGAATTAAGGATTCAATAGTCTTAAAGAAGGAAGCATTGGGACTGATAGAGTTAAAGAAATGTAGGGAGGGAAAGCATTTTAATTGCATTTACACGCCCAATCAGTCAGTGGAGCATTCAGTGAGTTTGAGGCCCAACTTGGCTCCGCAGCCCTTTGCTTCGTTAGGTCTGACTCTGTTCACACAGAGTTCAGGATCCCTACAAGGCTTTCAGGCGGCTGCTGAAGGAAGTTTGAATGTCCACAGTCATCTCCTTGAGCTCACTTCCCTGATAGCAGCGAGGAGAGCCGAGGGTCTAGCATCACTGGACGTCCTCCCCTTCCTGTGTTGGCCCGATGACGGCCCTGTGCTGTTCGTCAGCTACACCATGTTTCTCCTGTGAGCTAGTTGGATCTTTTAAGCACTTTTAATCTCAGTTCCTAACATGTTCTGTTTATTGTGTGTGAAGGCTGAATTTCTGTGATCTGTCAGACAAATGCTGTAAAGCTCTGGCATCAGTTCTCAGCTCCAACTCCTCTAGTCTGAGAGAGCTGGACCTGAGTTCCAATGAACTGAAGGATTCAGGAGTGAAGCTGCTCTCTGCTGGACTGAGGAGTCCACAATGTACTCTGGAAACTCTCAGGTCAGTTTTACTCAAGTTGCAAACAGTTACACCGCAATGCTCTACATTATAAGACTTTTAAAACAACTACTGCCCCCTGGTTTGAGAATTACTCCCAAATGATGTCAAACTATATAATCCACTAACTCAGTACCTTTGATGACCACGTTTATTAGAGTGGTACCAATGGACATATTATACCTTCTTGTTTGTGTGGGATGCGAAAATGAAAAGTTGAAAAGTAATCCCAAAAGTCTCGTGCACCATACACCGCACAACCTTGAGAGTTTCCTTTATTTGCACACACCACCCGAAACACAAACCATGTCCCCCACACCCACGACTCCCTTGGTGGCGGTGCTGCTTCCCCCGAGCCTCCCAGGATCCTTTGCGGCACACGGACACGGTGACCACGGCCGTGATCACCACAATATAATTTTCATGAGAATTTATTATTAGAATTTTAATAGTTATTTTTTTTGCTACTACTGTATGAGCTCTTTGTTATGTTATTATATTTTAAATAGATTTTTTGCATATATTTTATCTTCAGAATTTTTATTTAAGACATGGAAATACAGAACAATATGTAGAAATACAGAGTAGAGTAATTTAATATGTAGAAATACAGAGCAACATAAAATTATTAATTTTTAACAAAATAAAACATGTTTTACAATATACACAACACAATATACATACTACTATAAAAGTCATATTACGATACAGTTTTCAGAAATATATAACTTTTATTAGGATTGTTGTTAGTATCAACATTTTACAGCAAATATATAACTAACATTTGAAGATCAAATGTATAATCATTTGTAAAATGAAGAAAACATTTTATCACGGTTCTTAACACGTTCTGTTTATTTGCTGTGAAGGCTGATTGGCTGTCAACTGTCAGAGAGATGCTGTGAAGCTCTGGCCTCAGTTCTCAGCTCCAACTCCTCTAGTCTGAGAGAGCTGGACCTGAATAACAATGATCTGGAGGATTCAGGAGTGAAGCTGATCTCTGCTGGACTGGGGAGTCCACACTGTACACTGGAAACTCTCAGGTCAGTTTTACTCAATGTGCAAACCTTTACAGCACAAGGATATATATTAGAGTACAAAACAAACTACAATCAAGACATTTAATGCACAGATTTATGGCCATAAAAGAAACAACACACACCCATAAATAATAAATTTTTACAAGAATAACTCAACGTATTTATATTGTTGTTGCCATGACAGTATAAGTTGTATGTTATATTAGTACAGTTTACTATTTTTTACTATTCTTATTCTACTCATTCACATGTAGTTAGGCTTTTTAAGCTTATTATTAGCATTTAAATATAAAAACTTCTCTTTCAATTCTGGAAAATGTTAAAGACATAAACACAGTAACATGTTCTGTTTATTTTGTGTGTGAAGGCTGAATGTCTGTCATCTGTCAGAGAGATGCTGTGAAGCTCTGGCCTCAGTTCTCAGCTCCAACTCCTCTAGTCTGAAAGAGCTGGACCTGAGTACCAATGATCTGCAGGATTCAGGAGTGAAGCTGCTCTCTGCTGGACTGGGGAGTCCACACTGTACACTGGAAACCCTCAGGTCAGGGTTAGGGCTCAATGTGTCTTTGGGATTGTTTAATATGTAGTGAGGAGCCAGGAATAGGTGGGCTGTTATCTAACAGAACAGACGACACGTGTCTAAGATCCCGGACAGATTCAGCATCATTATTAATTTGTGGGCTGGGGTCAGCGTGTCAGTGGACCACAGATGGGAGGATGAGAGGAGGAGCAGAACTTCGTTGTTAGTTTGAAAGGGAGTTGTTTAATTTTGCTGTCTTGTTAACCGCTGGTCTGTTATGAGTTAGCAGGACATTCTAGCTGACAAAACGCTGGCCAGTTGATGTTAGGGTTAGGGGTTGCTGTCTGTATGTTATGGATGTTATATGTTATATGTTATGTAACTCTGAGGACTCTGAATATAATCATAAAGCTGACCTTCATATGGAATTAATACTTTATTAACCTGAATAAATAAGTGTGTGTGTGTGTGTGTGTGTGTCTGTGTGTGTGTGTGTGTGTGTGTGTGTGTGTGTGTGTGTGTGTGTGTGTGTGTGTGTGTGTGTGTGTGTGTGTGTGTGTGTGTGTAGGTTGTCTGGCTGCCTGGTCACACAGGAAGGCTGTGCTTCTCTGGCCTCAGCTCTGAGCTCCAACCCCTCCCATCTGAGAGAGCTGGACCTGAGCTACAATCACCCAGGAGACTCAGGAGCTACGCTGCTCTCTGCTGGACTGGAGGATCCATGCTGGAGACTGGACACTCTCAGGTAGAGAGAGGACAGCTCACCACTCAGGGACAATGTCTCCTACAAGGATTCATCCTGCTGCTAGATGAAGTGGTTTGAAAAGGCAGCTGTAACTCATGTTGTGTAGAAAGTGATGAGACAGCAGATGATGAAGGGGAATGTTTCAACATGCGGCTTCCACTTTGTTTCCCCCCCAGTGTGGAGCACGGTGGAGTGTGGAGGCTGAAACCAGCTCTAAAGAAGTGTAAGTGTCTGTTTGATTCATCACAACACACACTAACTATTGAGATGGAAAGTCCATCCACACAGCAGGAGGTGACGTCTGTTCAGTCAGATCCTTCTGGGAATGAAGATGATGGTTGACATCATGTTACGTGTGTAAAAATGTACACAATCATAATCACAATTAATCCTACTTGTATCAAATCAAATAGGTTTTATGATTGTTATTTATTTATTATGATGAATATTGGTAGTGTTGATATTATTATTATTGGACATGATCATATCATAATAATAATGATAATAACCATAGTAATTATGTGTTTATTGTATGGTCTATTAGAAAAACTAGTGTGTTATTATTGTTATGATAATTATTATGATTTTCATATATTATCATTGTTATTATGATGATTATTTGTAATATTTGTATAATTAGGTCTATAAATTATATTTCAATAACCATTATTACTATAATGCTTGTGATTATATAAGGATTATTGTTAGGTGAGTGCTGCATGCAGCCCATTCTCTGACAATTCAACTACTTCAGACTTCGTAACTTCGATTTCTAACCGTTAACCTTCGTTCAAACGTTTAACAAATCTACACACTTCGTCACGGAGCCTTAACAAGGTTAATATTAAACCTACCATTTTCTGCAGGAAATGCATTTTCTAGTTTCATTTATTACTATCATTAGAACATTAGACATTACACTATAATAATCAGGATACTATTAATCATAATTATGTGTATATTATATTCAAAAACTGACATGATAAATAATACTATTATCTTGTTGCTATTGTAATTCTTATTTTTATAATTATTATAATTAATGTTAACATTAGACGTAGGACATCATATTCATAAAAACATGTTTATAATGATACATGTATTTCATCTACGATTTCAGCTAGAATACTATTATTATCTTTAGGGGTGATGCTGTTATAATAATAATTATGGTGATGATTATGATGATTAAGTAAGGGATAATGTATAGAACATTATCGGAGAATAAGCCCCGCCAGGGCGTACAGGCCGCCGGCCTGAAGCGCAGGTGTCTTTCTTCTCCCTGAAGTGGCTTATTGTAGATAATGACCGGCGACGTTCTACACATTATCCCGCTTATTACGCAGCTATTTGCCAAAACGAAAAAAATACTTCACGTGGTTTGTCTTTTTACAATTGATTTGTTACCATTGTTACGATCTGAACCCCTAAGGGTAGTTCTAACCTTGAGTCTTACATAAGAGAGGTAAGAGAGCAGCAAGAGAGAATACAGGAGCCTGAACTATGGGCTCTGGGTTCCACAGTGAGATGTATTCTCACGGGGGGTTCTCTTACCCGTGGGTTGTTGTGGAACTCCTGGGGCCAGCGCGCTCTGTCTCTGTGAGCGGTGTGTCCTCTGGGAGTTGGTTAGTTCAGGTTTTGATTAAGGTCATCCCATTAAACAGAAAGAGGTAATGACTGGGGTCGGTGTAGCTGGTTTCTAGGGTTACCCAGTCACTGGAGGTGTCAAACGGCGTCCGTGGCATCGCTGGTCGCGCTCTCGTGACGACATGCGCCCCCCGGGGTCCATGGCATCCCCTAATCCTTTTATAGCCACACACCACTCATATGGCAGCATATACACACACCCTCCATTGAGTAACCCTCCCATATAACTCACATGGAACCCAGACCCAAACATAACAGAACTAAAGTAAGGACAATTAAATATAAAGCTATACATTTCTTCCATAACCTAACACCATTCATAGTGTTGATCAGCAGAGAAATAGTCCGCCAAAGACGTTGACGTCGCTTAGCAACCAAATACGCTGGGGTTGATAAGTTACCGGACTACTTGTGGAGTGATACCAAAGACCTGATTCAGAGGCAAAAAATCCACTTTCCTTGACAGCAGTCATTATATGCTTAGCAACAGTCAATTATCAAAAGATAATTGACCGCCGGAAGTCGGGGAGGCCAATGCAAGTGAATGGAGCATTCTACAGCAGTGAGAAGAGCTGTGTAATAATTAATAATAATGGTTTAGCAGCCTAAACATGTCTGTTTCTCCCGTCAGATGCCTGTGAACTCACACTGGATCCAAACACAGCCGACAAACGACTCTCTCTGACTGAGGACAACAGAAAGGTGACGCGGGTTGAAGAGGACCAGTCGTATCCTGATCACCCAGAGAGATTTGTGCGCTGGCACCAGGTGTTGTGTAGAGAGGGTCTGACTGGCCGCTGTTACTGGGAGGTAGAGTGGGAAGGAAAGGTTCATATAGGAGTGGCATACAGAGGAATCCCAAGGAGAGGAGCGGGAAATGACAGCTGGCTTGGATGGAACAACAAGTCCTGGGTTCTTGAATGTGATGAAGGTAATTACGGTGTCCGGTACAACGGTAGTCTCACAGTCATACTTCTCCCTCGCTCTAACAGAGTAGGAGTGTATCTGGACCGGCCTGCTGGCACTCTGTCCTTCTACAGAGTGTCTCCAGGTGTAGGAGGGTCCTCAGACACACTGACACACATCCACACCTTCCAGTCCACCTTCTCCCAGGAGGACCTCCTCCCTGCGTTTAGGTTACGTAAGCCTGGTGCCTCAGTGTCTCTGGGAGTGTCCATTGTAGTTACACACACACAAACACACACACAGACCCATAGAAACACACACACACAGACCCATAGAAACACACACAAACACACATGTTCACAGTCATAAACACACCCAAACCAACAAACACATACAGTATGAACATAAACAATAACACACACACATCGTTCATGAATCCACACACACTCACACACACACAGACACAGACACACACACACACACACACACACACGCGTGCCCCGCCTCCCCCAATCAGCACACGTCTCTCTGCGTTAAGCCGTAAAAGGCGCGTTTATTAAACACAAGCGATGCGACGGGTCGGGTGTCTCCCACCGGGAAAGAAGAACAAACTAAAGTCTGGGCTCCGTGAGCCACGGCGGGTTCTCCGGCGCTCTCCGCGGTCGCGCCGGTCGCCTCCCAGTGAGACCTCAGTCCTCCAGAGTCCCCTTCTCTCTAACCCAGCGGTTCTCAAAGTGTGGGGCGCGCCCCACTGGTGGGGAACAGAGACGTGACAGGTGGGGCGCGACAAACGGGAGGAAATTTCACTGAAAACTCCACATTTCTTATGGTAGGAGTGAAAGCTTGACAGTAGGGCTGGGCGATATGGACCACAAGTCATATCTCGTATTTTCAAGCAGAATGTCGCTATAAGATATATACATGCTATAAAATAAGTGCTGTCGCCGCGCTCCAACTCGTCATTCTACATCGGGGGCGCCGCGTCGCTGTGCTCGTTAACCTGCCTGTAGGCCAGGGTGGCTAAACATTTTAAAATTAGTCAGTCAAAAACAGTCGGAGCAAGATGTGGCAAATACATGTTTCGCTCTGAAGGGGATTTTAAAAAGTGACGCGAGCGGAAGAGCGGAGGCTGGGGGGGGAGCGTGTGTGAGCCAGAGGCAGAGCGGGACGGAGAGAGAGGTGAGCAGAGCAGAGTCCTGCACGGCTCTCATGTTGCAAACCCGCACCTGTCCTTATACCCGCACAACTTAAAACCACATCCGACCTGAATATCAGATCCAGCACCGGAGAAGTCTCGCTCTCTTGCTGCGCGGGATGCACTGAGCAGGGGTGGCGAGGATAAATCTGTCAATCTGAGCGATATTGGGAAACGAACGACCGTGCTTCTCGCCACCGCGATCACACACCGACAGAGTCGTCTTTAGGTGTTGTAACCGAGCAGCAGCTTCGTCCCGATGCTGAGCCTCGTCACTGGAGTCCTCACCGTCCCATAGCGTGTCCGCTGACACTCCAGCTCTCTTCTCGGCCGGGGGGGCACTGCTCGCATATTTTGTAGACGTGTCACTAATAATGATTTTTTTTTAATTTGAAATAGGCCTACATTTGAACATTTTAAGCTTGCAGCTTTGCAGCCACTCATGCAGGTATAGGTCTCATGAGTTCAATTGCTCACCTGTCTTGCCAAATGCATTGCTCGTCTTTTTTTTTTTTTTTTAACAGATTGCAAAGTGGCACTTTTATTTTCTCTTTTTCTGAACTTGGTACAAGTCATGACACAGCTGCACTTTTATTTTCTCTTGTTGTTGAACTTGCTGTTATTTGACGTTATTGAGTTAGAATTTAGATACAACATGATGTAACTTGATGTTACTTCAATAAATGTGGAGATGTTAAGCTTGGCGTATTTCGTTAGCGTTGTGTTGGGGCGATGGGGGCAGGTGGGGCTTGAACATCCCCCCTTGTCCAAAGTGGGGGGTGACCGAAAAAGTTTGAGAACCACTGCTCTAACCACACGTGTCCCTCTGGGGGGAACCGCGTCACCCACGAAGAGGTCTCTCCCCCTGGTGGATCCCTCACCACGAGCACCGGGAGAGCCCTGAGAGAGCCTTGAAGCAGGCTGTTTAAGCCCTGCTGCTCCACCGGCTCCTCAGGTGAGCCGCAGTCCGCCTCGCACTGACTGGCACCAATGCGCTCTCTGCCGCCATCTGGTGGGAATGGGTGGTAGACCGCCTCTACCGCCTGGCCCCTGGGCTACCAGGGGCCAGGTGGTAGAGTTGGGTTTCCACAACACACACACACACACACACACACACACACACACACACACAGACAGACACACACACACACACACACACACACACACACACACACACACACACACACACACACACACACACACACACACACACACACACACAGGTCGTCCATGGACACACATCAGGTCTGTGGTGGTGAGAAGCAGCAGGTAACATGAGAGTGTCTCTGTGGTTCATCTCTCAGCCCTCTCTGTGTTCAGCTGCTGAGGGTCAGATCAGAGGGGGCCGCTTGGGTGTGGGGGGGTCCTCACAGTCCTGACGTTGTTGAGGACCAGCTGTTAGGGGGACGTTTGAATACATGTGGACCCTGGACGTACCTGTAGCGCGTGGGGTTGTTGAACAGCAGCTGGTGGTGCTCTGAGGGGTCCACTTGTTCAGTGGAAATACAACTCTTTGTGTTTGGTTTAAATACTCACTGAACTCCTGATGCTGCATTTTATTGGGCTTCTGAAAGGTTCAGCATAAACCATGAAAGGACTTTTAAGATCCTCCTTTGGGTTAAGGTTGTACAAAGATTTACTTTCTAGTGTCAAATGTGTTTTAAATGTCGATTGATGGCACGTTATTTTACTACAATATTTTATATATTTTCAACATCGTATTAAAGGAATCCAATATCAGTTTTTATTTTGCTATGCCTGACATGGAACGTGACTTAAAGCAGATTTAACAATATAATCATAGATGATGATAAGTGTTCTATGGGAAAGGGTAACGATGTTATGAATTACTTTAAACTGAAGATAGATTATTTGTGTTCTGTTGGGAACAACAAGTCAACATGTTCAGTTATTTAAGATAACTGTTTATGATTTGTAATTGTTCATAAAGCATAATGTCAATAAACAACTCAGTGGATCATCAAGGTTCTCGTGTGTTCAGATGATTCTTCCCGTTTGTTCAGTTGAAATCCTCCAAGTCTAACCGTACTATATACACACACACGCACATACACACATAAACATATGCACACACACATACAGAGTTACAATTATGTTTATTTATTTAATCTAGAAATCTCTGACGTTCCTTCCTTGATGAAACATAGATAATATGACTGGCATCAGAGTCAGTGAGAAGCTTCTACTGCTAACCCTCCAACGTGTTTCAGCACATGGCTTTAACTTATCTACATCATATACAGTTCAAGTTATGCATCAGTGAGGATTGATTCAACACCAGTGAGACACCAGTGAGACACCAGTGGGACACCAGTAAGACACCAGTAAGACACCAGTGAGACACCAGTGGGACACCAGTGAGACACCAGTGAGACCTTCTGCCATTCTTCCAGAACAAACAAAGGACTGAGGCCTCCTCAGTCCTGCCCCTGCTGGCCGGACCTCCACACTGCAGTCGTATCCAGTAGAGAGATGATAGCCCAGAGCAGCGGGCCGCGCCCTCATTCTCACCACTCCACTGATCCTCACCCCCGGAGAGGGCTCCTAAACGCTGAGCATATACAACCTTGGTGAATGCGGTACAACATCTGGAACCCTATATAGTTCACTATTTCGTAAACACTATATAGGGAATAGTGAGTAAGTGAATAGGGAAGGATTTCGAACACAGCTTCGGAGTGATGGCTCATTCTATTGTAAGCAGAATCGGGATTTATACTGTTTCCGGTTTGGAAAAGTACAAAAGAACCCTCGTCCACCCGGAGGTCTCGTCATCAAACTCGGGGAAGGTCCAGGTAGACCGACGTCACAACGATAATGGCGACGCACATTATGAATGGGGAACAAAGTGTCCTCAATTTGTCCTCGTATGTGCTGTTTAATGAAGCGTCTGTACTTTCTAATGGCATTTCTATTTCCACTGTTGATTTGTGTTAGAAAAAAAGTCTGTGCAAGCCCGTTGTAGGCTAAAGTCGTTTGAACCAGCAAAGTCTAGAGTAGACGCCGCATTGGCTGCGGGACGCAAGAAATGCGGCCGCCATCTTGGACCAGTCATAGTCCGAGTTGCGTAGCAGCAGAAGACACAAGATGCCAGAGCACTGCAGCATATTCCTGCTCAAATCGGCGGTCCATCGCAAACAGGGCCTGGGGGGTTACTTTTCAGGAGGAGACAGGGTTTGGCATCAACAACCAGACTTGTTGTCATTGGTTGTGTCTGTGTTTCACAAGTTAAAGGGGTAGTTCGGAATTTTGGATATTGGACCTCATTTCCAAGTGAGCCAGTGGGCCGATTGTGACGAATATCAGCACATATGATAGCTAGGAAGTAATATCCTCACATAGCCACAGGGAGCAGTACCGAGCACATATAATAGCCAGCTGTAATAACCGCACATAACCACAAGATGTCAGCACCAGCACACATAATGGACTAGGAGGCGGGCGCTCAACACCATGGCCAATCAGAGCACATTACACATCATAGAGGCCACACCTGCCAAAACACTAGGGAGAGTGCACAAGCGAGAAGAGTCAGAAACTCTACAGGCAGCGTATCGATCAGATATTCAGCTAAGAGTCGCTCTGCGCGTGAAATATACAATTCCTCTCCTTTTGCTTCATAGATAATAGACCAAAACCTAAACCAAATAAAGTGAGTTAAAAGCGATCCTGTTTCGGCGGCCTTTTCTGAAAATGAACACAATAACGGCGTTGTAACGACGGAAACAGCAGCCTAATTAGTTAGATTAGGCTACCCCGTTACTGAAAAAATAACAGCGTTACCTAATGCCGTTCTTTTAAACGGCGTTATTCAAAACACTGTTGAAGATACAAGATATAAGTGTCTTGATTTGTTAAACCTTTGAAAGAAGGTTAATGATAAAAAATTTACCAAGTTACAAAGTCTGTAAGTAGTAAGTGTCAGAGAATGGGCGGACGGTTCCGCCGTCCTCCCATTGACTTCCATTGTAAAAAATAGTATTTTAAAAGTAGAATATCTCAAAAAGTATAAAGTTTAAAAAATATGAAAAGTCATTGCCCAAATGTATGGACCTAGACCTTTGTGACAGATGTTGAATGGAATCGATTGGTTCAGTAGTTTTGGCCACATTATTAATTAAAAGGGATATCAAGATTGTGCATTCCTATTCACGGCCAAAAGCTATGTGCGCCTCGGATGATATTATGAATCATAAAGAATGCGTCTGACGGTACTGCCACAAGTAAAGACTCGTAGTGTGGGTTATCTCGGCCATGGTGGAGAAGAATTGGGGGAAAGGAACTTTGGCTTTGACTCTCTGAAGTCCAGATTGAACCACAACATGGAAAGGGATTGGCCCAGCCTCGTGCACACTACCTCAACGGACACATCTCATTTGCAGTTTTTCCACCGACAGTACCAGCTCAACTCGCCACGACTTACTCTCGGTTTGGTTCCAGGCACGTCGCGTTTCCATCTAAAAAAAGTACCTCTTCAACGTGGGCGGGTCGTAGAAAATAACCTCTCCAACATGGGCGGGTCGTCATTAGGTTTTAATCCCGGGAGATCTGAATCTGATCAAGACTATTTCCTGATTTCCGGGAAAGGTTATGATGGGAAATAAAATAAAATAAAAAGCGCAATGACTGCGCGTCTATTGTTGTCATACGGTAACGTTGATAGAGGCGAAACTCGACTCCAGCGACTGGACTCCAGCCACGCCGGACACAACTTAACTTTGAGTGATTATTCCCGTTTGCAGCCGCTGGCCAATCAGTGGCCAGCAGCCTGTTTACGTCACACAAAAGTACCTACTCCGCTCGCTTGGAACCTCGATGGAGGTGGTACTAAAAAAAGCACCCGTACCAGGTACTTTTTTTGCCAATGGAAACGCAAAAAAAGGCGGGCCAAGTCGAGGCGAGTCGAGTTGGTACTGTCGGTGTCAGTGCATGCATTGTGGGTCCGTCCGTCAAGTCGGCTCCGTGGCCTGCGTCAAAAGTTGAGAAATGTTCAACTTTTACGTGGTCTCTGTCCAATTAAATCGTCTTTGTGATACAAGGACAGTGTTGCCCCTGTACGTGTACCACAGCAATCACATAATTTTTCAATCCATTCTTAAATTCCCCGCTGCCGGCCGGCTTTTTGACATTTCCACGGCGGGTTGTATCACAAAGACGAGTCCACGTAGCGGCACACTAGTGTATTTGCAGACATCTATTTTTGATTGGAATCTCCCTGCTTCTGAAAAGCGCAAACATCTCCGCCCAGCCCTTCGCCATCCACTTGTCCACAAAATCTTATCTATGCTCTGATTGGAGCGGGATGGGGAAGTGGGTGGTAATATTCAAATGTGCCTGCTTCCTACGTAGGAGGGGGCGCCGAAACTGACTGGCTCATCTGGAGACTGTAGGCGGGGTACTTTCAGAAATGCATATCTCACTCAAAAAAGCATGTACAGACTTATTTCAAAGTTTGTATGCGTGTGGCAGCACCAGAGACCCAAAACAACACCCCGAATCCCAGGAACAGTGTTGTTTTCATAATGTTTTAATCTCATTTTATATAGGTGAAAAAGTGACATGAAAAGTGCAGTGCAGTTTGGAGGGTTGTTCCCTAAATCTGGAACAAGTGAAGCAGGTTTTCATGTTAGTCATGTAGAACCGAGTGGAGAACTGATTGGTTATTTTTGGAAACTGGCCCAGAAGTTACTTCCTCAAGGGCGGGTCTAACACAGCTCTTATTACAACATAATTCATCACAGCTTCTTCTGGATCGTCTCAAAGTGGTTTAAGTAGGACTAACAGAACCCATAAAGTAGGGCATAATGAGTTTCCATAGCCAATCATCTAAAGACCTGCAGGATGAGCTGGAGTCGCTGAGGTAAGAATACCGTCTAATTCCTATAAAAGCAGTATGATAAAATAAAAGCAGTAGGCTTACATGATCTGCAAACTACTCTGTTATATCGATAACGCCATGCTGCTCATTATAATGACATTATCCAAATGATCCAAGGTATTCATCCACATCCACACAACTCAATACTCCATACGAATAAGTATCAAAAACGTCATAAATATAATCCACATTTTCTTCATGTTTTTCTCATGCTTCCTCTTTCTGCAACACTGTTCACATCCCCCACTGTTTCTGTTTGTGCTTTCCCCTTTTCTCTGACTGAACTACTATATTATATATATATATATATATATAATGATACCTGTTGTTAATATATAATATATATATATATGTATTATAATATATGTATAATAATATAGATATAAATAATATATAATTATATCCATTTTTTATTATATATTTGATGTATTATATATATGATATAGTATATAAATACATATTATTGGAAACCATCTTGCTGGCGGTGTATGTTGAGTCTGGGAGCGGTGTCGTCCCTCCAGGTGGTACCACCACGAGCTCTCCCGCCACGCGGCCGAGGCCCTGCTCCTGTCCAACGGGGCCGACGGGAGTTATCTCCTCCGGAACAGCAACGAAGGGCCGAGCTGCTTCGCCCTGTCCGTCAGGTCAGTGCGCCGCCGGCTGGGTGCTGCGGGGTTCAGGGGCTGGTCTTCAGGCGGGACCAATCAGGACGCCCTCTGATTGGTTTGCGTCTCCCCTGGGCCGGGCGGAGCGGCGCTCGGTGACGTTGGTGTTGAGGCTTGAAACAGATCTGATGTGATTGTGTGTCGTTCAGGGCGAAGGATTCAGTGAAGCATTTCCACGTGAAGCGCGTGGACCAGGCCTACGCGTTTGGCTTCAGCCAGTTCCCATCGCTCCAAGAATTTGTCAACCATTTCGCCAACCAGCCGTTGTTAGGAAGTGACACGGGTAGGGTGGATATCATTTTAAATGTCACAGAAATAAACATTTTAAATATTGTCAAGCATTTGTGCTGTTAAGTTATCACATATCACATATAGATCACATATGTACAACATCCAGTCAGATTGTTACACATTCAAGCATTTCACAGCCATGGATGACGTCGTCCTCACTCTAATGCACATGATGAATGACCCGTGACACGTGATGAATGACCCCCCCCCCCGCCCCCCCTCCCAGAGACCCTCATCGTGCTCAGAGCTCCGTACCCGTGGCGCGTGGCCGAGCCGTCCATCTACGAGTCGGTGAGAGTCCACACCGCCATCCAGACGGGGCGGACCGAAAGCGACCTGGTGGCAGACGCTCCGTCGGTAAGCTGGCCACTGCAAAGTGAACCAGAGACACACTGAGGTGTGGGAGTGGGCTGCAGACGGCCCCCGGGCCGCGGGGTCGCCTAGGGCAACACCTGCAGATCCATTTTGTTTTTGTTAGTGATTATTGGTTAGCTGTGAGTTGAAGATGAGACATGTTGGGGGACGGGCCAGGCGTGGGCGGTCAGTGCACCGGTCTGACCTAGCCTACTACATCAAAAGATCATTGGGAGCACAGTTTAGAATGCGCTTTATTTTGCGCGGTGTTTCTAATAGTAGAAGAGAAGTGTTATTCCCCTGAACCCACGACCCCACCCAGCGCCTTCCGCATTTGCACTCTCGCTCACTCGCCTACACACACACACCCTCACCTCCCACTCTTGTGAAGCGACCTTGAGTAACCTGAAAGGCGCTATAAAATCAATTTATTATTATTATTATTATTATTGAAGATGGTGATGGGCTGGGGGCAGCGGAGATCTGGCCTAGGGTGCCAGGGTGGCCAAAGAGGGCACTGGTCGGTTGGATATTTTAAGTTCAATTCTTCTGAGATTCAGTGTTCTGCAGTCAGGGGAACATGGCGTACCTTGGCTACACGGCCCAGGCTCAATACATGGGCTGTGGCTGCAAGAGGTCAGAGTTCTAAGCTGCAACGGAAGAAATAACTCCTTTAAGTTGTCTCTTCACAGAAGCTCAGTTGTCTAGGTTCTATGTTGTGTGTTTTTTTTCTGTTTTCGATTGACAAGCTAGTCATTTATAGTGCGTCGGCCACCGTGGTGACAGCGGGGGTCTCTCTACGTTTACCCATGAGGCCAAAAGTGGCTAAAAGGGGAATTCACCCCTAGAACAACATTGTGCTCCAACACTGTATTTCATCATATATTTATAGGTGAATATACTAACTCCAAATTAAAAAGCATGTTTTACCGATACACTTCCGGGGATTTGACGCATCATCAAATCACCAGAAGAAAAATGCACGACTACAAGTTGTGAATGGGGGCGGGTCACAATGGATGGGGCCAAGATGATTGACAGTGCAGATGATAGCGCTCTTTGGTTGACAGCGGGAGTGTATCTGTAAAAAAAAAATACTTTGAATTTGGAGTTAGTATATTAAATTCAACTATAAATCAAATCAACTATAAATATATGATGAAATATAGTGTTGGAGCACAATGTTGTTTTAGGGGTGAATTCCTCTTCACTCCCCGTCAGGACTAACCCTACATTAAACCTAACTCTACATTAAACCTAACCCACAGTGGCTTGGTGAGGCAGAAGGGGATTAAGAAACTTTGGTGGGCGGTTGTGTGGATCATAGATGTTTTCACAAATGCTTCACTTACATAAAGTATGTATATATTTAAATGACATTATTTGTACCATTTGTGCAGTTTCCTTTGTGTTGTTTTACAGTTGGGCACCAAAGAAGGCTATTTAGTGAAGCAAGGTGCAGTTGTTAAGGTATGGATTTCTTTGGTTTGACCATAGACCTCTGAAGAATAAGTCCCGCCTCCGAGGCTCCGGTTCCCTCGGTCAAATGTCTATGGGAAATAACATGGGGGTTATGAATGTTCGTACATAACAAACTCTGTAGGTGGCGGAGAAGGAAAAGCTGCGTCACATTTTGAACTACACACATTTTCCATCTTGTTTCGACTGGCTTTTTGGATTGTCTGTGCCGTTAAAATAGCATTTATTATCGTTTACTACTTTAACGGCACCGACAATCCAAAAAGAATCCAATCCCAAAAAAATCCACGTTATTTCTATGCAGTTTCACACGATCTTTGACATCATAATATTTAAATTAGGCTAATCGTTTTCATGTTTGTGCTGTGTATAGCCTACGTGTGTAAGCGTATGTTGCAGTTCTGACCTGACATGGCACGTCAAAATAGCAACACCAACTGCGCTATCCGCTAGGGCATTTACGCCTCGTTGACGCCTCGTTCACACTACCTCCGTCAGTCGACGGACGGGCGAGGGCGTGTCTGACGTATGGGGGAGGAGTCTTTGTGGACGCAGCCTGCCGCCAATCAAATCGCTTATATAGCCGGCTTTTTGGATCCGTAAAATAGCATCATGTTTCATTTGCGCCGGCACACACCTCTGCTTTTCGCCGACACGCCTCTCCAGGGCGCAAGTGTAGTGGCGCCTGTTTGCGTCGGGGGTAAATCAGCTTTGCGCCGGGTGCAAACTAGCAATGATACATGCGTCGGTGTAGAAAGTCAATTGCGCCGGGTGCAATATAGGGCCCCATTAGATTCTATGCAGATTAGTGGTGGATTTCATGATTTGTTTGAATGAGTCAGTTCGCCAAGAAGAGTCGTTCAAATCGTTCGTTCATTCAGTCGCGTTTCCGGTAGCGGTGAATCATGGTTCTCAGTCACTGAGTCGGTCAGACTCGGCTCCTCCCTCGTTCTCGTTCAAACGAATCGTTAATGCACAGTTCTCAGCCGAGTCGGTCAGACTCAGCTCCTCCCTCGTTCTCATTCTCAAACGAATCATGATCATGCAATGGTGAAAACGGTCATCAATCAACAACATTAACTAAGTTCCTTTTAGCTGAGGAGTGCTTCATGTTCGGAATCTTGTGGTGACGACTTGTGGTGGGTGGAGCTGGGAGTCGAGTCTCGGAGAACGAACGACACGAAGGACGACGAACGAGAGCGGCGAATCAGGTCGGTTCGTTCGTTTTAAAGAGTCATTCGTTCAAACTGATTTGTTCGCGAACGAGCCACCACTAATTCTCAAATTAATCACGATCGTTCAATGGTGCAAATGGTCATCAATCAACACAACATTAACTAAGTTCCTTTTAGCTGAGGAGCGCTTCATGTTCGGAATCTGGATGTTGTTGCCCGTCTGGCTCTCGTGACTTCTCAGTCCTCGAGTCTTCACCGCTAAACACAGTCAGTGAACGAACGGCGACTCGCGAGTCAGAGCGACTCAGCGACTAGTGGGTGGAGCTGGGAGTCGAGTCTCGGCGAAAGAACGATACAAACGAGACAAACTGAAATGGGAATCAGGTCGGTTCGTTCATGTTAAAGAGTCTTTCGTTCGAACTGATTCGTTCACGAATGAGCCATCACTAATGCAGATACTATGAGTAACTCTCTCAATAAGACTTCGTTCGATTCATGTTTAAATCAATTAGAAGAACACCTTTTCTGAATGTTTAAGGTTTAATTTCGATTTATTTCTCAATAGAATTGGAAACAAAGATGGTTTACACTGCAAAGACATGAACTCAAATACTTCAAAGACAAAAAGGTAAGTTTACTTGTATAATGGTATGGTGTTGTGTAATGGTTCTGCAATTTCCACATGAGGTTTTGAAACAAGGGCTTGTTCCAGTGTTACGATTAGTATCTCTAATTTATGTATTGTATGAATTGCTGAAATTTTTGATTTTTGTAGTAAAAGTAGTAATTCAGAAGTGTTCAGAAGTGTATCAGGCCAATGACCAGAACTATAGCAGTTAAGAGTAGAATTACATCATTTAACTTGACATCTCTGTAACAAGGTCAGAAAAACGACACCAGTAATGTATTCTTTCTGTTCCTAGTTTGAGGAGCCCATACGTATACTGGACCTCAGGGAATGTTCTGCTGTTCAGTTTGACTACTCTCAGGACAGAGTCAACTGCTTCTGGTGAGTCATGTTATATATATATATATATATATATATATATATATATATATATATATATATATATATAATGCACTACCCTGATTGGCTGCACAATTTAGTAAGAAGCCTATGAAATGAGAACAGAAGAAAAGGATGGTGCAAAGGCCAGCATGGCCTTTATCATAGCCGTTTTATAATCTAGGTCAAACAAACTTCCTGAGGTTCTTTTTGAGGAAACTATCCTTCCAAGTTGACCAAGTTCCAAGAAGACAGAAATGGTTGCCACCACCCATACTGGGTTTGGAACATGAATAAACTCCAATGCATTCATACAATATAAGCTGCTGCTGCCCTGCCTTTGTTGCAGCCTGGTGTTTCCAGAGAGAACCTTTTATCTGTGTGCCAAGACAGGCGTGGAAGCAGACGAGTGGATCAAGTTTCTGAGGTGGAAACTGGTGAGATATTCCTTAGTTTAGAACTCACAGAATATGTAATACTAGGAAAAACTGCAATGTATTAATCCGAACCGTACACCAAAAAAACAACAACTTAGAAGTACAGAACAGCTGGGTGCGGTTTTGACTTGCTTCTGCTTTTCAGGCGCAGAATAGAAAAGGAAGATGACAGCGTGTTGCCAGACGGGCCCAGGTGTGGATCTTCATGTTCAGTCACTGAGTTGTGGAGATTGTATTAATAGCTTCACCTTTGATTATCGTTTCCATCCATGTACAACCTCCACCTTTTCAAACGAGCTTTGTAGTACAACACATTAACGCTACGACGACGCCGACCTGCAAATTAATAAACAATCAGCAATATGACAGACGACAGATTTAATCAAAGAGGAGAAACAACTGCAAAAATTTAAAAAGTGGGGAACGTGTTAACAGAAGGTGTGGGGAGCAGAGCGGGTCCGTGCCCGGGGGCAGGAGCGCTGAGACGTCTCCACCACCTGTCGCAGTTCTTCGGTGAACGGGACCAGCTCCTTCTCCAGACTGACGAGCAGACCAGCACGGGCGGAGGGCCGCTTTGGATTTGAGTAATTCAATAAGTTCTGTGAAGTGATTTTCTGCTGAAAGTAGTGCGCAAGCAAAACACTTTTGGGGCCAAACTGCCCTATTATATGAAAAAGAAAAGGGTACGTATTTGATGTACAATGTACAGAAATAAAGAAGTGAATCTGATTTAATTTGTACCCGTGTTGGCACCGCTGCTGGCGATGAAGCCGATCACTAGAGGCAACCGGTTGAACTGCACAATCTGTTGCAGACGGAGACAAAGAACAAACCTCCAGTGTGCAACTCCAACCAACATCTGGGGTTCAAAAAGATAATAGTTTCATATAAATCATTTCCCCAAAAATGACTTACATGTCATCATATAACAAACTAATTGATTAGAAACACGTAAGCATAACCTCACGTTTCCATTTACAAAGACATAATACCCACCAGGAACACAGCCTGGCCTGTCTAGAGTTTAAACTGCCTGGAGTGAACCAGTGTTAACTCAATGATGGACGACGAACCCAGAATGTGGGCTCTTGACCAACCTGGTAGGTGCTGTAGTAGCAGATGATGCTCTTGTTCTTGGGGAGACCCAGCTTACTGCCCTGGTCCGTGGCCAGAGCGAACGTTGACAGGAAGCCTGGCCGCTGGGCGTATTCTGGAGCGTTGGACATCTTCCAATAGGTGCAACATTTAACTATCATTGTTTACATGTTCATAAGAATACAATAGATCTTCAGAGCAGCCACTCCATAATACAAACGTGTCTTAATTAACGTCATGCAGTTAACAAGGTGCGAAGGAGCTTGCTCTTCTCCGCAACCCTGTCTATCACGTCATCAGCATCCAAGTTCATTAGGACCTCTTTCTCTGTCGCCATTCAGCATAAAGGCCTCCAAATTATCCTGTGACAATCGTGTCCTTAGGCGATTCTTGATTAATTTAAGAGTGGGAAAACTGTTTGCATGCCACTTGAGTAGGCTACATGACAGTGTTAGTAGGAATTTATATGCCAACCATATATTGTTGTAGGCACAGGTAAAGAGGTTTAACTGTTGGAGAAGGAAATTGCAACAGATTACACAATGCAGGTAGCACATTTCTTGCTCACCAGGTTTATTTCTGTAGCCTATCTTCCACTATCTCCGCGGCATCATCAAATTCCGACGCTCTGACATCTCTCTGTGTACTCGTTTAGAGGAGACTTTCATTGTCAGCCAACAGTAATCTCCTTCTCTCCTTCTGTCGCTGAATTCCTCAATTCATAGTTTAACCTCAGCAGACTCTCTTCCAACAACCCCCTAACACGCAGACGCGGTCTGATTCGGTTTTGAAATTCCCAGAAGTCATTGCTTCATATAACTTTTGTAAACCAATAATAAAATAAAAAATACAGGCAGATTTGTTGTATTTCAATTTCAAACAATGCACTTTTTAAACATCTGATTGAATAAGGGTACAAAAGAATGTAGACTGATGTAAATATTGAGGGCAACCATGACTGTGTAGTAGAGACTCATATCTGGTGTAAATACTGATCAGTTTCCAAGTTCGTGGTCTGACTAGGGATTTAGAGATAAACGGCTGACTTGAAGCCGTTCAACACTATTAATGCTTGATAGTGGGCCGAGAGATAATGTGGGGCCCCGCGAACCCGACAAGCATGCCGCTCCGTGATTGGCCGGCCCAAACGGCCCACAAGAGGCCGCGGCCCTTCTGGCATCTGCCTGAATGCCAGACCATCCAGTCCGTCACTGTCCTCATCACATCACGAGGACCTGGACCATGGGGCAACATGCCGATGGAGTAGATCATGAATCGCATGCGTTCATTGAGTTTCATTCCCTATGCTAGCTGTGACCGTAGGAGTGACAATAAGTGACAGTAAGATTAAAACCACCAGCAGACCGTCCTTACATCCACCATGGTGGTCGGCTGGTCGGAGAACCAAACCAGTGGATCAAACCAGTGGATCTAGATAGATAGATAGATAAATAGATAACTTTATTTATCCCCAGGGGGAAATTAGGTCATCGTAGCAGCGTTACAGTACAATCAGAAATACAAAAATACAATCACGAGGTAAGGGCAAATATTGATATTAAAAACAGTACAATACACAATATGCAAACACTATACACACAATAAGATGCTTAGCAGTTCCAGGATAATATTAAATAAATACTGAGCAAATGCAGCTGGACGAGGAGAGGTCACGTGACGAGGAGAGGGCACGTGATGAGGTCAAACATCACTTCCCAAACCCGGAAGTCTACGTTTAATTAAATCCTTCAGTAATTCATAACAAATAAAAAATAAAAACACTTAAACAACAACATGACAGCAAAATCTCGAATATATATCAATGATTGTGGGGAAAAGGGGCGTTTCATTTGGTCATCCCCCAGTCGGCCAGCAGGGGGCGCCGCGACCAAACAAACTGGGGTTCATCAATGAGTTGTTATCAATGACACTTTCAAAAAACGCATGGGTTTATAAAATAGATAAAATAGAACAAATTCTGGTTTTACATGAAGTCAATGTTTACAAACAATTTAAAAAACTTTTTTTTTTTTTTACAATTCACTGTTAATTCACTTCACAATTACATTTCAGTTTACGTAGTCTGAAGAAAATCTGTTTACAAATCCACTGTATGGTGACATTAACACGTGTCACCCAAAATGTAAACGCTAAAAGCCCTGTCCAGCAAATAGCGTAACACCCCCACAACAAGGACAAATATAGACACCTATTCTTAGCTCCGCTGTCCTCAGGAAGAACACGCTGGGCTCTGAGCGGTAGAGGAATTAAATCATACTTCAGATTTATAACACAATGGACCCTTCTCCTCAATAACTTTCAATCTATGTATGGTTTGTCAATGTTCTCCCGGTCCATAGCCATGGGGGACGGGGAGCAGTTTGACCAGGACTTCTACAGCTCCGGGTATTATGTGGACGACCAGGGCCGGGCCGTAGCCTCGACCCACAGCCCCTGGGACCCCCACCCTGAACACCAGCAAAAGTACGTCGTTTTATAACACTGGGAGGTTTGTAAGCAGAATAGGAATCAACATGTGAGTGTCATTTGACATTACGAGTTACGAGTCAGTAAAACACCAAACTTCAGATTACTTATGGAGTGGTACTGTCACTGCTCTAACCCTAACCCTGTGTTGTTCACTCCATGCTTCCTACAGTGGGACAGAGGCCACCATGCCGGGCATTTTAGATCCATCTCTAGAGCAAAGCTACGCAGGACACGTGTTCCAGCCACAAAGGGAAGATGCTGGGGCACTAGGAGGCCCAGACGCAGATTATTATGAAGAAGAGCCGCCCCTACTGGAGGGTAAAATAAGTAACACAAGTAACACAACAATAAGTAACACAACAATAACACTGTCCATCATCCGTATCAGCCTGAAGCCTTAAGTCTTCTCCAACTGTCATGACGCAATGCAGAGTACATTCTAGTGAGGTGAGTGCTGCAAGCAGCAACTGTTGTTTCTCTCTTTCTTTTTTCTTTCTTTCTTTCTTTCTTTCTTTCTTTCTTTCCCTCTTTCTTTCAGAGGCCCTATAGCCCTTTTTGCTCATTAATGTTTAGGGGTGGGAAAAGAAAAATGTCAATAAGCCCTTCTTAGTGCTATACGAGAATCAATATGCTGGCGCCAAATATTGATATTTTAATTAATAAAATAAGGCACTCTCAACAGATTTACCTCGTCCCAGCATCTCTACATTAACTAGCCAAAGAGTGTAACTGAAAAACTCTTTACCTTTCCTGGTCATTTTGTATTCATAGTTAGACATAAATCTTATCGCAGAATCGCTGTATCTCGATATTATCGGTATTGTGGGCCATGTATCGCATATCGTAACGTATTGTGAGGCACCCTGTGATTCTTACCCCATTAATGATGTTAATGATGTTAATCATCATGTCGTCAAAGTTTTTACAGCAGCGTCTGCTAAATAGTGAATAGTAGAGGAGTGCATGAGGTAGAACATTCTGACCCACGGTTTGGTGGTTTTCTTTGTTCACTCAAAAGTGACCCAAAAATATTGCACACATTCCATTTGTATACACTCATTCATGATGAAACAATACCCAGCAATAAAAAGGAAAATAAATAATTTGACTTGTTTTTAAATCATTTCCATATCTTTCTCTTTGAAGAGCTTGGCATTAATTTTGACCACATCTGGCAGAAGACCATGACCGTCTTGAACCCGTTCAAACCAGCCGACGGCAGTATTATGAACGAGACGGACCTGACGGGGCCGGTCCTCTTCTGCATCGCACTAGGGGCCAACCTGCTGATGGTGAGTCCCTGATGTGCGTTTCACACACTTGCAACACATCTGTAGAAGCTGGTTTGATGTGTTTTCTAGTAACTGATGCAAAACGTTTAAAGAAGCACTGATTTTGATGGCTATGACAACTAATGCTGTATCTCCAGTGGAATCACTAGTTTAAGAAGGACAGAGCTCAACTGCGGATTTGTAATGTCTTTAATAAATCTCATTTTTAATAAATCCCTAGATTTATTTGGGGACAATCCTCTTTGTTACTGTACAGCCATGATGTGTAGAGAGCATGGCCTCAATGACTATTCATGTAGACTTTAGTAATGGTACAGATCTCCTAAACGACAGAATAGGTTGTTGATTAGGTCAGAGCGACCCATATGTACGTTTTAGCCCCCATATCAATGAACAGCAATACATAACATATGTCACGGTAGGGTTGCTCGATTATGGAAAAAATCATAATCACGATTATTTTGGTCAATATTGAAATCTCAATTATTCAAACGATTATTTTTGAGTTTGAAAACATGATGCATTTAATCATAATTTCTCTCCAAAAAAAACACTTTGTAAATGAGAACTTCGAAATTTCCCCTTAAAAATATACACAAAATGGTCAAATAGAAAATAAAGTCCAGATATGAATCCAGCTGTTCTGCAATTTCTATTTCTTTCAAATAGTTTCAACTCGATTATATTCGTTTGGTGATCGTTTCACTCTGAAATCGAAATCGCGATCAAAATTCGATTAATCGCCCAGCCCTATGTCACGGTTCTGTCTTACCAAGACAACATGGATGGCATTTGTTTTATTCTCAGTGGAAAATCGGACATTAAAGGATAGTTTCAGCATTAAAATGCATTTTAATCACATTTCTAGCGATAAATATGCATTTTAATTCGTAGTATTCAGTCACTGAATAACAACACTGAATTGTATATATACATTTTCTTATAAAGATAATCATGACAAATGAATGCTACTTTCAATGTTTTTGAAACGTAAATGCAATTAATAAAGCAGATAAAAACATTCTTAAAGGCTAGGGGGTCAAAGACAATGAGTGAAAAACACTTATTGCATTTTAACCCTAACCCAATTATTGTCTTTGGGGGCACAGAATGACTTGGGAGTGAAATAGAGACGTCTGCTCTCTGTTATATGAATCATTAGGGTTTAATTAGTAGATGATATAATATACATCCGGCCCTACAGGAAGTGATGTAATAAGTAGGTGACCTCGGGGTCGAGGGGCCTCATTGATCAACCGTGCGAAGAAAAGCCTCAAAGTCTCTTTTATGAATGAAATTTAGCATGTGCTTCAGTACAAAAACATCTGTATTCATCAAACCTGCGCAAGGCATTCGTACGCACTTCAGTAAGTAGTCTTGTAATCTTGATAAATCCCACCTGTTCTAGTTCTAGTTCTTAAGTATCATTCTCATGCACACTCAGACCATTTGCATTCAGAAACCCTCACCCTAGCCCCCGCGACCCGACCCTGGATTTGTAGATGAGGATGAGGTCACAACGCGTCCCTTTATCGACCATGTGAATGTGTTTTCCCCCTCACCGCTATAATGGCAAAGAGAGCGAAGAAAATAAACTTCTCCAACACTAAAATGGAAACACTCGTAAGCAAGGTTGAATTAAACCAAAAGCTACTTTTTGGCTCACTTATGCCTCGTTTCCACCGAGCGAGGCGGTTCGGTTCAGTGCGGCTTGGTAGAGTAGTGAAGGCGCGGTTCAGCGCAGCTCAGGCCACGTTTATACATAGCAGGGTATTTAGAGAAACTAATATTTCCCCCCCCCCCCCCCCCCCTCCGTTTTCAAAAATAACATTGTGCACACTACATCGTTTTTCGAGGTTCTGGCGTTTTCCTGATTGCTGCAGTGCGGTCCTGTGAGATTTCTCGTTTGCCTTGTGAGATTTTCTGTCCAAGGTAAATGACCTCTGGTTGAGACATTTGTGCCTCGTCGTAGCTCAATTTGTGACCTTTTACATGGAGATAGTCAATCATTGCCCTTAAATCCTTGTCATGCTCTTCCTCGGTCTCTGGGGCAATTAGGATGTCGTCCAGGTACGTGGTGACTGCTGAGATCATTTTGGGGGCTTCGGGCAGGCGTGGCAAGGCCTGGTGATAGATGGTGGGGGCAGAAGCCAGTCCCTCAGCCAGTCTAGCCCAGGTATACTGACATCCATCGTAGCTGAAAGCCAGCCAATCTTGACACTCAGTGACCAAAGTTACTGACCAGTAAGCGTTTACGGCATCAAGCACTGTGAAGACCTTGTGAGCTGGAGTGATGTCTTGCAGGAATTGATAGTTGGAGGCAACCACAGGGCTCAGATGTGTGAGGCCTTGGTTCACCAGTCGATAATCCACGTCAGTCTCCATGAACCATTTGGTTTCTTCACAGGCCACACCGGGGCGTTGGAGGATGATTGAGTCTTGTAGATGATTCCCTGGTCATTCAAGTGACCAGGAACTTTGATGATTGGTCTCAGTCCATCGACGGCAGCTCTGTTGAGTGGATATTGTTTGACACTTGGAGGCATTCATCCTGTTAACTTTGTTGGTTCCATGTCCAACAAGCCACAGTCGGTCTTTCCCTTGGCCCAGACGGGGTGGTCCTGGAGGTCCTCCCTCTGGAGGCTCCTAAGAAGAATCGTCACCTCTCCATCCTTGAAGTCGTAGCATCCGTGCACAGCAGCACATCCATCCCTAGAAGGGCTTCCTGGACATCGTCTCCTGTCCACAGCTGTATTGTTATCTCGGTGGGTCCAATAGCAAAGTTGATGGGTTCTGTTTGTGCTGCGGGCCATCTTCTTTGTTGTTGACATGGGGACTTTGAGAGATTTCAAAAGTCGTAGTGGGATTGTAGTAAATTCGGCACCAGTGTCAATCAGGAAATCAATTTCAAATTGGTGTTCAATTAAGGCAGTTTTGTAGAAGCTGTTTTTGTCTTGTCGAATGGCAGCAGCGATGGCACGAAGCGAGGGGGCTTCTAGTCCAGTTTTAGTGTCGTTTTCCGGAAGCCCACTGTAGAGCGTCTATAGGTCTGAGGCTGTTGCTCAAACACCACAGAACATTGCAAGGAAGCGTTCTAGCAAGGCTGCAGCCTTCACACTGGGAAACAGCCCGGGTCCCGCTAGGTGGCAGAAATGGACGGCGTGACAGTCTCGGTCAGACTTGGCCAACAGGAATATTTTAGGCCGCTTGAATCCCAATTCACATGTGAAAAAAATTGTTGAAGTTGAAATTAACTGCCCCCAGTAGTCTTTCTTAAATGTGAAGTTGGCATTTTCTTTTCTTCTCTTCTCCTCTTCTGCTTTACCGCGTCTCCCGTTGTCTTCGCGCAGAGTCAGTAAACTTCGTCAGTGGTCTGTTGCTTTAAATATTGCTGCCGTAAAGAATTATGGGTTACAAATATCTGCTTTCCTTTCGTAAAGGTTGGTCAGGAGTAACCTATGCTAAAGGTGTGTTAAAGGATGCATCTAAGCAAAACATTTCTAAGCAAAAAACAGAATCAGTAGAAAATATTCCAGGGTTTTTTGGTGAAACGCGTCTTAATAGGAATATTTTGACAAAGGGAGAGAGCTATTCAGAGCCCTGATATTGAAGTAGGATAAAAAATAACGTGGATAATCACTTCAATTGACAATATACGATCTGATCGCAAATTGGAACAATCAATTTTAGTCAACTTTAATGCCCTGGTTCATAAAAAGGAAACCAGACGTCTCTATCTTCCGGAGTCATTATGGGCCCATGGATGGTGTGTCTGCGTCCTGTAGGTCTACGACCCCCGTGTTGAGTGACGTTTAGTTGTCTTTTGAAAATCTTTGTCTTCCTTTTACTTTATTGATGCACTAACACTCCAAAAAAACTTTAAAGCGGGAATAATTTGTCATGATTATGTTGTATGTAAAACAAAATGTATATATAAAATAAACCTTTGCAATGGATTTTAATAAATGTCATCGCTCTGTCACAAAAATCGACGTTTTTATTGAAAGAACATCATCAGTTACATCAAATAACACATAACATAGCAGCTCAGAGGAATAAAAAAGACGATGATTCAAACAACATGCAAGCTGCGTGGTTTCAGGGATAGCGGCGTCTATATGAATCACCATGGCAACGATAAAAAACGTTGCATAAACCAACAAACTATATCCTATAAAATATAAACTATATCATATACATTCACTGACTGAAGATTACGAAAATAAAATGCAGAGGTATCGCTAGAAATCTTATCAAAGCGCATTTGAATGCAGATATATATTTTTAAATGTCGCTTTTTTCCCACTGTCTTGGCAGACAGAACCTTGCTTTATGTGACATATTTCTGTTTCTAGAACAGTTGGTAGGTGTCCAAAACGTTCATATGGATCGTTTTGGACAACCTATTCAAACAACCTATTCTATTGTTTAGGTTGTTATTTCTTTGTTTAACCAGACACATATTGATCTTTGGCTGTGTGTTCTTCAATTATTATTATTATTATTATTAGTTGTAAAACTGCTTGCCCAAAACTTTTTCAATGTTGTTCTTGTGAAGCACAAATTGAACCTGCTAGGAAAACATGCTGTAAACAACATTTCTACCCATGCTCAGGCAGGCAAAGTTCACTTCAGCTACATCTACGGGATCAGTGCCATGTCCTGTGTGGGGGTGTACCTGCTGCTCAGCATGATGAGCTCTCTGGCCGTGTCCTGTGGCTGTGTGGCCAGCATACTGGGCTACTGTCTGCTGCCCATGGTGGTCCTCTCCGCGTTCGCAGTCTTTGTCTCTTTACAGTGAGCATAACGTCTTGTTCACACCACATTCAAATGTTGAGTTGTCTCAGTTCATTCATTTTACCTTCCTGAATTGTATCTGGCTCACCCCACTTTGTTTTCGATTGAGTCTCATGGTTGTCATGCAATCGATCTATAACAATGGCCAGTAGTCCAAAAAATATGAGAAAATGAGAACCACAAGACTCAATCAAAACTAAATTGAATCAAAACATGTGGGGCAAGCAAAACGTGATTATTGCAGCTTCAACGTAGCTTTATTAGTATTAATTATGGCTGGATGGAATAATGGAAGCACATTCATGTGTGTGGTCTTCATCTGACAGGACAACGATGTAAGGAGTCACACATTTCAAACCGGTGGTAACAATAATGAAAGATGTAAAGATAATTAGTGTTTCTCGTCATTTACAATGCCCCATCCTTATAAAGACAACTTTATTCTCCAGAATTCAAAATCACATCCGTAAGGTGTGTCAAGGTGTAAGACATTTCCTCGAGTTTTTATTCAATACTTTTTATTTTTGTGTTGTCATTATTACTTTTCTTCCAGAGGCTGCCTGGGGACTCTTCTGGCGTTGTTGGTTGTCGGATGGTGCAGTATGTCTGCTTCCAAGATCTTTATCTCAACGCTGGCCATGGAAGATCAACAGCTGCTGGTAGCGTACCCTTGTGCTCTGCTCTATGGGGTTTTTGCACTGCTTACAGTCTTTTAGATTTTAAGTTTCTAGTAAAGGCTTAACCGGTAACATCATAACAAAGTGTTGTAGCAGATCGGTTTGTGGAAAGTATTATTTTGTTATTTAACATTATCGTCCTTATTCATGTCTTTTACCTTTAACAAATGCAATGAGTAAAAAAAGTTTGTATTTTTTGTCACAGAATGCTCAGGAGCTGTCATTATTTTGCTTCTTTAAAAATAATTCTGGTATTTCATCATTATTTTTAATAGCAAGATTGAGTCAGAAACTTACTTGAATGACCTTGAATATAATTCAACTAAAAATGTAATCCTATTAAAACAGATGTTCAACGGATAATTTTAAATCTTAAATCTAAATGCAAACAAAATATTTATTTTAATAAATATTAAACCATGAAGTGGAAAAATAAATTTCATGCTGAGTAAGTTTGTTTTCTGTTTTTACTTTTCTCTTGCAGTAATTCAGAGCTTTTACCGTTTATGTGTCCCTTATCATTCACCTTAAGACAAACAGTTTGTTTTCTATCAAACGTAATTATTTTAGGAATCACTCATGTTATTGATTTAACCATTTATTACATGAAATACTAATAGTCTGGCCTACCATGATCAAAGTTATAATTATTATGTATTCCGAATAATTTGAAACGACATCCGCAGATTTTGCAACTGAAATGTGGAATAAAATATGATCAGCTGGTTTTCAGCAGACAGCTGTCAGTTTGGCCACGGTGCAATGAATGAATGAATAAATATCGTAAACACGTAGGAAGAATTAAAACATTTATTTTGACAGATGTGCTATAAATGACTATTTTACAAACTTGTTGATAACAAACATCTAGAAAAACATGTACTTTTAATTCAGCCTTGGGTGAAATTGAAGAGTATTGGGTCCTTTATGAAGGTATTATTGTAGAAAAAGTCTTTAGCATGCGTACACTAAAGTCACAAATGTGTGAGAGTAAATTTGCAGTCGTGAATATATTTTCTACCATTGTAAACACAAAATAGGGGCTACGAGTTCACAAGTCGTTTGTTAAATATTTCCTCACAAAAGTCCATCCATACAACTGCTCGAATCTGCTGCTACGAGTCTCAGCTGTTTTTCCTGCGGGTACTTTTGCAACACGTCTAGGTGGCACAGGGGCCTCTACGAATAGTCTTTTTTGCATAGGAAATTTCCTTTCCTAAGGAGATGACCCGAAAGTACTTGGAGGAAAGGTGGTTCGAATTCTAAAAATGCTTAGGAAAGGACCCTCAATGCATTTAAGCCTTCCTTCAGCATAGGTTACTCCTGACCAACCTTTACGAAAGGAAAGGAGATATTGGTATCCCATAATCCTTTACGGCAACAATATTTAAATAAACAGACCACAGACGAAGTTTACCGACTCTACACAAAGACGCATGAGAGACGCGCTAAAGCAGAAGAAGAGAAGAGAAGAAAATACAATTGATAATAATGGATACCAATTCCAGAAACATTATTTTAATCGAAATGAATTAATTTATTGCTGGTTAGTAAGCACATAATATACACCATATGGAAATAAAATGCTAACTTCACATTTAAGAAAGACTACTGGGGGCAGTTTATTTCAACATCAATATATGAATTGGGATTCAAGTGGACTCAAATATTCCCGTTGGCCAAGTCCGACCTAAGTGATTCTCACTGTTGGCGATAACCTGATTGAAATCAATACGAGAAGAACGCATGGATCAAAGAGCACTTGTTGTCGTCCCATCTTCGGAAAATTAAAATTCCACGCTGGAGACGCTAAAGGTCAGCAATACCCGCCGTCGCTCAATGACGTCGGTTAGGAAAGTGGAGTCGAATTCATTTTAAACAGTTCGGTCTTTTCCTATGTTCGAAAGGAAGCACCTTTTCATCTCTCCTTGACCCGATGACGTTTTCCACAAGGGTTAAGGAAAGGAGGTGTTACGGTTCCTGCCTCCTTGTTCCTGGTAGGAGGAGACTGGGCGTTACCTTGCAGTGACTAATTGAAAAGGCCAGCCCTCCCAAGTATATAAGCCTGCCTACTTCCAAGATGGCTGTCTCTCTTTTTCTCTCACACCCTCGACATGGCAGACGCTGGCTGGTCACACTTTTTCTTTTGTTAAACCAGAACTCATTTGTTCAATCCGTATGTATTATTTTTGATCGCTGTTGATCTTTGATCTTTTATTTTATGGTGGGAGCGGTTGTTTTATTTTCTGTTTTTGTGGCAACCCTCTCATTCTGTTAACTAAACCAATATATGGAAAAGAAATAAACCAAAACGTTTTCTTTCCAGAAAATCTGTTTCTTTGAGTTATTATGTTAGTTGTTCACACGTTTTTAATGTGGGCTCGTAACAGGAGGCATAAAGGTTAGGAGGTTTGACTATTCGCAGAGGCCCCAAGTGTAGCAAAAGTGATTCGTATCCGTATGACGCAGAGCGTCCGTGGGCGGGACAAAATTGCAGCATAAACCAATGAAAGTCGCCGGCAGGGGGTGCACTTTTTGCATACGTTTCCTTTCTGGAGTCTTGACAGAATTGAAGAGGGCATCCTACACGACAGAGGTGGGTATCTTACATTATGTTAAATGAAATTACTTAGTTCAACTGAATTCCCCCTAAATTATTTCATTAACATGCCTCAAGTGTCCTTCAATGTATTCTAATGGTCGCCATTATATATAATACCATGTATAATATATACGGATACTGCGCCGCCTGTGTGAAGCTGCCCCCCCCCCCCGCCCATACATTTAGAAAATTAATTAATTAATTATTTGAATTTATATAGCGCTTTTCTAGACACTCAAAGCGCTTTACAGTGAAGGGGAACCTCACTAACCACCACCAATGTGTAGCACCCACTTGGGTGATGCACGGCAGCCAATTGGCGCCAGAACGCTCACCACACACCAGCTTGAGGTGGAGAGTGAGGGAATTAATGAATGAGCCAATTCTATATATATATATATTTAGGGGGCCAGATTGAATGAGCCTGGTTGGGCAGTTTTAGCCAGGACACCGGGGGATCCCCTACTCTTTGCGATAAGTGCCCTGGGATCTTTCATGACCTCAGTGAGTCAGGACCTCGGTTTTACGTCTCCTCCGAAGGACGAAAAGCATGTACTTTTAATTCAGCCTTGGGTGAACGAGGTGAAATCGAAGCGCGCATGCGTGGGATGCATGCGCGCTCCTGCAGCCGGTGAAGCCCGGCCGCGAATGAATGAACGAATGTTGAATATGATCCAAACTATTTTCAAATGATTTGGTGGGGGGGGGGGGCAACGTCGCACAGGCGGCGCAGTAGGTCTATCGGGTTCACCAGCAGCATCAGACAGGCTTCTGCTCTGAAGCTACCTGAAATTTCAAATGAAGAACGTCTTCTTTAGGAGAAGAAAAAAATAAAAGTATTTTTTTCTTTCACCCAAGCGGCCCAAAATACATGTGAAAGTGAACCGGCCCAACGGGAAACCTCCTGAATGTCCCGATGGCCACCCCGGGCCTGGATACCCACCCGGGCCTGGATACCCACCCCGGGCCTGGATACCCACCTCCGTCGTGTAGGATGCCCTCTTCTCTTCTGTCAAAACTCCAGAAAGGAAAAGTATGCTTGGATGGGTCCCAGTAGACCGGGTAGCCCCGCCCATTCTGCCGGTGATGTGAGTTGGCTCTGCACAAGGGTCTGGAGAGGACCAATACATTTCTTTCTAGTTTTGATACGTTTTTGCGAGAGCCAATCACCAAGCTGGCTTTTCCCCCTGGCGCGCTATTGGCTGGTTTAACACAATGACGACAGGGAAGCGACGGCAAGCAGCCAATTGCGTCATTTGAACTATGCCCATTGATCACGCCTCGTGCTGAAGAAAATGACAGCAGCCTCCCCAGACCCCAGACCTGGCAATAGCCAGGCTAGGGTCCCAGTGTAGTTTGAAAAATGCACCCCCTGCCGGCGAATTTCATTGGTTTATGCTGCAATTTTGTCCCGCCCACGGACGCTCTACGTCATACGGATAGGAATCACTTTTGCTACACTTGTACCACCAGAGCCCGTCTACGGAGAGCCTTGGCACTCTCTATTGAGCCCCATTGTATCAAACTTGGTTGCAGTTCCATTAGAATTCCACTGGGGGTGATCGAATGAGTGCATGTGGGTCTATGTGGGTCTATGGGGCTAGACGGCTAAATGTATCTCTTTCACCTGCTTGTCGTTGAAATATCGCAGATTTTATTGTCGATTCCGCAAGTTCAATATAGATTATAGTTCAAAAGTCGAATGAATGAGTTCTTATGTCCTTTGGATTTCTTACAGTTTGGGCCGTTGTTGGCCGTACACGCTGGCATTCTGCTAATGAATGCTGATTGGTCAGGGACGGACTTGCGACTGATTACGACCAGAGACCCTCTTGATGGCATCTGAAGCTAAAGAAGAATCAGAAAAACTATCTTAAGGAGGACTTTCCGTCTAAGTTAATTGTTATATATTATATGTATATATGTATAATATATATAATATATGCGGAAGTGCCAAAGTGACTCATTCATTCTGCACCCACCGGCAAGCGCCCTCGCATGGACAGAGATGTGTTACCGCAACCAGTTCAGAAACCAGAAGTTACCAGAGAGTGCCAGTTCTCTTCATATTAGACATTCTCTGGTACCACCCAGACGTGTTGCAAAAGTACCCGCAGGAAAAACAACAGCAGAGACTCGTAGCAGTAGATTCAAGCAATTGTATCGATGGACTTGTGCTCGCTCATTAAAATGCTCATTGAACATAGCGATCTATATAATTTAATCTGTGAAGAAATATTTCACAGATGTGCAACTTCGGCTGCATTAGTTCACACATTTTGTGCACGTTCTCAGATTATGAAACACGGATGTGCAAATGTGTTTTGCACCAACTGCGCTGCAATGATTGTAGCAAAAGTGTCAAGTGCGTGACTCTTTGAAGTTGTGATGCACAGGATAGGATTTGTGCACCTGTAACAAAGGACTTGGGAACTCGTAGCCCCTATTTTGTGTCAGAATTCTGACTTTAAAGTCAGAATTCTGACTTTATTCTCAGAATTTCATAGTTCTGACTTTAAAGCCAGAATTCTGAGTTTAAAGTCATAACTCGATTGTATTTCTTATGTGTGGCCCTAATCCTCTTCCGTACATTTGTGACTGTTACACATTTGTGACTTTAGTGTACACATGCTAAAGACTTTTGCTACAGTAATACCTTCATAGGTCCCCCGCCTGCACTGGATGCATGCGCGCTCCCCCACCAGGGGATACTACATTGGCACATTCATTGGATAATGCGGCAATTTTGTCCCGCCCATGGATGCTCTGTGTCTACAGATACAAATCATGCTGCCACCTATTTGTACGGTACGCCAGTACGTCCGACCTGCTACCTTCTCAACATTTTCTGAGACTCAAAACAGTGCATTATGAGTGCTGTGCTGTACAGTACAGTGCTGCTGGCAAAGTAGCCACTGAAAAGGTGTTACAAAATGACGAAGTGGGACCAGGCAGAATCGTACTCTTGTGATGCTGAGCCACTCCGTTTCTCATAAATATGAAACATATTTCGGGTTCATTCTGAAACTGTCAGAGAGGAAACCAAAAACTTGCTTGTCCATAACTACGTTGTTCTAATAGGGAATCGGAATCATGACCGATTTGGATGTGGCGGAATAAAGACGGTAATGTTCTGGTCCCCCGCTGGTCCTCATCACTACAGCTCACTGGTCCTCCACTGGTCCTCATCACTACAGCTCACTGGTCCCCTGCTGGTCCTCATCACTACAGCTCACTGGTCCCCCGCTGGTCCTCATCACTACAGCTCACTGGTCCTCATCGAGAGAGAGAGAGAGAGAGAGAGAGAGAGAGAGAGAGAGACTACGCCTGCTCCAGTGTCTGGTTGGTCTCTCAACTTCTTTTTCGTATTCCCATTTCCATAATCAGAGAGCCATTACCATTAGGAATAGTGACTGTTTATTATTTTTGGGTGATTGATTTGGACAAAAATCATGCTGACAACACACCCAAGAATGATCTTCCCCACTACAACAGGAGCCTTCAGGTGGAACGAGGGATCTTGTTCTGGAGGTTGGCCAGCTGCTCCATGTTGATGCTGCTGCCACCGCACACGATCACCACTAGAGGAGCCAGAGGCCTCGGCAGACGACCTGGAAACGCAAAGTGCTCATCAATGTTTGCATTGTGGAGGTCATCCTGTTAATCCTACTGGATGATAACCTTAAAGTGATGATGCAGTGAGATAGCTTTGCTAGGACCCGTCAGATATATGCAATACTTTTTATTTTGATTTTTATTTGGGACCGTTACCATAAATAAATAAATGAATTTTTTTAAGAATAAATAATTAGATATATGTATATATATATATAAATAACGCAGCTATATCCATAAGGAATACCTTCATCCTGCAAGCGGCCAATGACCCCGCTGTAGACGGCTGCTAATGCCGCCCCGCACGCTAGCTCCACCAACACACGCTCCTCATCTGAGCACACACACACACACACACACACACACACACACACACACACACACACACACACACACACACACACACACACACACACAAAGAGCAGAAAGAGATGTTATAAAGAAAGCCAACAGAAACAAATGCTTTTCCATTGTTTGCAATGAACACACACAGAGGAATGCATCTTGGGAGCTGGAGTCGTCTGGCTCTTATGACCCAAACATGAGGAATGAGGATGTTTAGGGAAGGGAGGTTCTGTGAGGTCAAGACCAGACACATCTCATTTGGCTTCCTTCACAAGTCACTCATTTACCTGCAAAATGTCATCGCTTGTTAACCTTGCATCGGTCAGATACATGGCCCATAGTCTCATTGAAATGTATTTCCAAGCCATGTGGTTTGTCAGAGTAGGTCAGTGAATAATTTCCCTAGTTCAGTTTTATACCTCCAGGTAACCCTAACCCCACCTCCCCTCATGTAACACAAGCCAACACACACACTTACCAAGGAATGTTTCAACGGCATGGAGAGCTTGCTGGTCTGTGACCAGCTCAGATATGATGGCCTGCTCAGTGGACTGGCTGTACTGGAACGCCTTTCTGCAAACCGTCTTTGCTCCGAGACATTTAGCCTCACTGTGTTCGAGGTTGGGATTAAAGAGAAGGTGAACAATGATGAAACAACAGAGAGGTAACGGGGTGATGACGTCCACTGTAGTGGTGACATTTATCATCAGAGTAATGAGTGAAAACACCCCATTAGTCACATTCTGTTTTACGGAATAGAGACAAACACGTGAGAGAAGGTGGAAAAGAATGTGCCTTAAAGTCGTAGCTTTATAGGGATGGCAAGATGCCACTTTCCATTAATGATCAAATAACAATACTGCAATCTGAAGTATCGGCCTATTCCAATACTGATCACAAATACCAATACTGCAATCTGAAGTATCGGCCTATTCCAATACGATCAGACATACCAATGTTTTTGTTTCTTTCATTAAAATGTTTAATATTAGGCGAGCCGATTTATGAACTTCGTAAAACATGAATTTACTTATACACACACGTCACTGCAGTTACAAATGTTTTTTACGTTGCTTCTTCTGGAATATTCATCCAGTGCAAATGTCAGTTTTGAATTGAGAATTAACTTGACAAAATGTGATTTCTGTTGTATTATTAAGTATGGTGAGAGGAGGAGTAACAGAGCTAGAGCCACGGGTACCGACCCCATACTGGTACTGGTACTGGTACCCAGTATCGGACTGGTTCATCCCATTAACCCCAGTAGACAGTGGCGGCTAGGAAAAAATTGTTGGTGGGGCACAATATAATCATAGCCTACATCCTGACTTGCAGGGCCTGAGCAAGCTTACCCATTGTTGTTATTATAATATTGAGGCAAATCATGATCACTGTCCTATAGCGTCCATTATTGTGTCTCAATGGCTATTTCAAATGCAGTTAGAAATATGGGTCACTTGCTTCATTTTGTTTATATGCTACAGGCTGAAAGACTAAATTAATATGTAACTTACTTGCTCCCTTTAAGTATAACATTGCTTGGGGAGTCCAATTCCTCCACAGAAATGGGTGGAAAGTGCTTTTACAAATCTCTGCTAGTTAGCGATCTATCTCTTCTCTACTGTAGTGTGTTGTGCGAGTGTTGCTGAGGGAGGTAGCCTATTTGATTGATTTGCTGAATTGTCCAATCATGTGGTGATAAAAAAACAGAAAAGCCATACCATTGGCTTGGGGCGCACACTGGTGCGACCCGATGGCGATTTCTTTTGCGCCAATGAAAAGCCGTCTCTGCTTGATAGACAGTAAAAAGTTTGCGAGCTTACGTTGACTTCAACTTGGCCGGCGCCCCTGACCTGAAGGAGGGCTTTATTTCGAATGACCAATAACTAGCCTAGCCTAAATCATCATCACTTTCAGACGCATTTAAATGGTTGCTGGCAGTGGCAAGTACGGTCTATCACACAATTAAACGAGGATAAACGCTATGCATTTTTGTTGATTTATTTCGTATGTATAATAGTTGATTCAAAGTTGGCAGATATATTCGAGTGAATATTTCACAGAGGGGCGGCGCCCTAGCGTCCTCTATTGACCCACCGCCACTGCCAGTAGGGTAATAAACAATATTAAATACAAATTTAATTCCTTAAACAGTTACATATAACATTTGCAAGACAGCAGCAATGTCTCAAACAAAGTTACAAGTCCCAATCCCACGTGGATAATCCGAAAGCATCCACATGTTCTCACCTGGTGATGTCCTCCAGCGTGACGATGGCCCCGGCCTTCACTGCGGCATTGAAGCAGTCCGCTCCCACCGTCTCCATAGCAACGATAGGTACATCCTCCCAGCCCAGGCCTCTGAGGCCCTGGGCGACCCCACAGAGGAGGCCTCCTCCCCCAACAGACACAACCACAGCCCCAGGCTTCTGCTTCTGCCCCATGGAGGCCGCGATCTCTGTAATCACAGTGGAATGGCCCTCCCTGGTAGGCGTGCGTGCGTGAGAATTTGTGCGCATGCAAGTGTGTGCGTATGAATAGGGTTGAAGAGGGCGTTCTTATAAAACAACTAACATACAAAATGTATTTTTATACACCAGAAGTCTTATGGTAACTCTACTCATATTACAGCATGACCCTTGGTGTGTGTGTGTGTGTGTGTGTGTCTGTCCGTGTCTGTCCGTGTCTGTGTGTGTGTGTCCTCGTGTGTCCGTGAGTGTGTCCGTGAGTGTGTGTGTGTGTGTGTGTGTGTGTGTGTGTGTGTCCGTGAGTGTGTGTGTGTGTGTGTGTGTGTGTGTGTGTGTGTGTGTGTGTGTGTGTGTGTGTCTCTCCGTGTGTGTGTCCGCGTGTGCGTGTGTGTGTGTGTGTGTGTGTGTGTGTGTGTGTGTGTGTGTGTGTGTGTGTGTGTACCATAGCAGCGGGTGGTCAAAGGGAGGGACGTAGGTCAGTCCTTGCGTCTCTGTCAGTCTGAGAGCCTCAGCGTTGGCCTCGTCCCAGACCTGGAGACACAGAGCGTCATCGTTAACATCTGCTCCACTTGATTCCTGCCACAAGGATGAGATTTCATATGAAATACACGTCCTAGAAATTCCTCCACACTCATCTGCATTTTCAATCTGCATTACTTTAGTGCCGCCTCCAAACCACGAGTCTCGTGTTTTCATATCAACACACATCGACACAAGCAACACTTGCTCTGTGACTAAAGGCTGAATTATACCTTAAGTCTCCTACAGGTCCTCCGTCTGAGTCTGTTCTAACCTCTTCTACCTCTGGTCGCTATTGGACACAGAAGTAGAATAATTCCACACTATATTCTCAGCCCATACGAGCCTCTTCACCAGCGTTTTGAAATCCATGATTCTGTTTTGTTTTCCACATTCCAAGCAGCCATTACAAGACGCATACATTTTGGACGTTTTCACTAAATCACTTTTGATTAAATTGTAGAAGGCCTGCTTTGTGTTGACAAACCAGAGGAAAGGAATCCACTTCAACGATTAGCAGAGAATTGACCTAAAACAAAGTGTGCTGCAAGTACGATGAAGTCCTGCACCTCTCCCGTTATCTTCACAGTGGCTCCCTGGTCCTGGAGGTTCTGGACGACGAGAGGAGGAGAAGACGAGGGAACTACGATGGTGGCTGGCAGACCCATCTTTCTGGCAACATGAGCAGCAGCCATACCGGCATTGCCACCTGAAAACATTAGCATTAATTGGTTCGCTGCATGGAGAAGAAATCATTATTATCATGACAAAATGTATATATATCGTATGGACAAATTTGAGAGGGCAAATGAGAAATGTGTTTAAGAATTGTTCAATTTATAGATTTTTCAATGGCTCCAATATGGCAGTATTTTTTGTTTTTGCAAATGGCTTGAAGTATTGTATAGTATTGTGTTGTGGATACAAGGTGCTGTGTAACCTGAAGAACAGACGATTCCTTTGGATTGAGTTGCCATCTGTAGAGGAGAGGGAGAAAACACTAAATAAACAGGAGAGAGAATGGAAACGTGAAAGTAGCAGTGTTGTGCATGAACTAGTTCAAAAGAACTAGTTCATTGAACAAGTTCATTTTTCTATGAACTTTGAACTGAACGTAACATATTTTTAACTAAAGAACTTGAACTTGAACTAGTTCAGATTTTGTGACATTCTGAATAGATGCTTAGGTCCAGATGACATGTTTATTCAATAGAGTTACTGCCTTAGTTGTGATGAATGAAACGGGTGTACAAATAATATCCACAACAATTTGAGATTGTAGTGATGGGCAGCTGGTAATGGAGAGAATTAATTTTAAAAGATAAGCACAGAATACTTTGAAAAAACTGAACATGAACTAGTTCAAAACTGAATTGGTGAACTATGAACGTGAATTTATTCATTTTCTTTTGTATGAACTGAACTTTGAACTAGTTCATGTGAAGTGTGAACTTGCACAACACTGGAAAGTAGGTATCTCAGACATGATACTTACATTTAGAATTTCATTACATTTAGACACCTTTATCAGAAGCAACTAGGCGGAGACATCCAAATGTGATCATTTAATAGTAATAAGGTAATATTTATACGATAAACAATACAAATCATATTATATCGGTGTATATGTTATTGGTGTTAGAGGTAGGCCTAGATTACCGTATATGAAGTGAATCGACGTATTAGGAGTATTACCCTTTTAAAAATGTGAAATATTTGGTTTGTTGTTGATTTTTCTATTCAATCACTTTGATTAGAAAGATGTCCTGATCACCAACTGTCAGGGTTGGTTAGGGTTGGTTAGGGTTGGTTAGGGTTGGTTAGGGTTGGTTAGGATTGGTTAGGGTTGGTTAGGATTGGTAAGGGTTGGTCAGGGTTGGTCAGGGTTGGTCAGGGTTGGTTAGGGTTGGTCAGGGTTGGTCAGGGTTGGTTAGGGTTGGTTAGGGTTGGTCAGGGTTGGTCAGGGTTGTTAGGGTTGGTCAGGGTTGGTCAGGGTTGGTTAGGGTTGGTTAGGGTTGGTTAGGGTTGGTTAGGGTTAACCCTACTTGTTGGCAGAGGTGACCGATGCCACGGATCTTGAAGGAGCCAGAGGGCTGTGAGCTCTCCATCTTCAGGTAGACGGTGGTCCCCAGCCGTTTGGACATGCCCACACTCTCCACCATGGGGGTGTTGATGTGAAAGGGCCCCGGCATGGCGGTCAATGAGTCTCTGGAATAAAGGCCAACGTTTATTAGCAGCCTAATTCCAATCATTGACAGAACAGAAATAGGCCTATCTATGACATATGACAATCATCTTCCATGTACACTACTATCTACCAAATAAAGAACAAATGACTTCATCTAGTGCAGGGGTCGTCAAAGTTTTTAGGCCAAGGACCCCATATCTGATAGAGTGACGGAGCAGGGACCCCCCACTACATATTGTGGTAAATATTAAACTGGGCCAACAATAACATGTAGGGCAGCCTATAGTGTCATGTATTAACCTTGTTATAAAACCTTGTTATTGTGCATACAAAATTAAGGCTTAGTAACAAAGCTCTTAAAATTATTTATTTATTTATTTAAGTCTCCAAGTGACGCTGATGGCTTCATAGACTCGTTTGACTGCAGAGCAGATGACACAGTTCAGCGCCCTCAGTCTCCTGAAAGTGAAATTTGAGATAATTCTCAGAATATTTTCGTTTGCGTTTGAGTTTAGATCTTGACGTAGCTGCTGTTACTGTTGGTTTGGCGACACCCACTGCAGTACCTCTGTGACCCCACGTGGTGTCGCGACCTCCCTGCTGAAGACCTCTGATCTAGTGTATTTAAGTTTGTGTTATGTGTGTAGTTTGTCCCTCAGTGTTTTGTTTGAATTCCTGGTAAGAAATCGGTCAAGTGTGGTTGTTGTCTAGTGTGATGTGATAAACAGTGCTCACCCTGGATTAACCTTATCGTCGGCTCTTTATTGTTTATGGGACATAAGATCGACCCATACGACACGATGAACAACACCAGCACAACACACACTCCCATGTCCGGGGGTGAATCCCAATTCACCCCTCAACCCAAAATCTCAACCCTCCCCCTCGCTGTTGCTCGTTCACGTGCAGCGTAGGGTTATCCCGTTAGTCCCTTTATTGAGGGCTAAGGGGTCGGGCTAACATCCCCTCAAAGTTGAGATTCTCGATGGGCACACTAGCAGACGTGGGTTGTGGTTTGCTCCCACAAAACCCTGCGAGAAAAGAGAAAATCAAGAAAAATCCGAGGCAAGATGGCGGGCGAAAAGATGTGACAGGATCGAAAATCACAAATGTAAGTGTTTCTATGTTAGTAATCATTAAATAAATCATTATGCCGTTTCAATGTTGTATAGGCCGGTCGCAGAGGTCCAGCCCCGGCCGGCCGCGGGGCTGCTCGGCGCGGGGCGGGGCTCCGTGGCCAGCGTTGGTTCATGACAGAACTGGACATATCTCCAGCGTTGGTTCATGACAGTACTGGACATATCTCCAGCGTTGGTTCATGACAGTACTGGACATATCTCCAGCGTTGGTTCATGACAGTACTGGACATATCTCCAGCGTTGGTTCATGACAGTACTGGACATATCTCCAGCGTTGGTTCATGACAGTACTGGACATATCTCCAGCGTTGGTTCATGACAGTACTGGGTTAGACTCCAGGTTGAAGATGAGCTTTAATCCCTTACCAAGTAATGCAATAGTTAGTTTTATTTTTTTTAAATGCTTATTAGCCTCAAGAATGGTGGATCAATGTGATGTCGTTTTTTACAAACAAGTGTCTCATTTCATTTATTTTGAGATAGCTACCTATCTATCTATTTATCTATCTATAACATGTGAAAGAAATCTATCTATCTATCATAACATGTGAAAGATATCTATCTATCTATTTAATATAACATGTGAAAGATATCGATCTATCTATCATAACATGTGAAAGAAATCTATCTATCTATATCTATCTGTCATAACATGTGAAAGAAATCTATCTATCTATATCTATCTGTCATAACATGTGAAAGATATCTATCTATCTATTATAACATGTGAAAGATATCTATCTATCTATCATAACATGTGAAAGAAATCTATCTATCTATATCTATCTGTCATAACATGTGAAAGATATCTATATCTATTATAACATGTGAAAGATATATATCTATCTGTCATAACATGTGAAAGATATCTATCTATCTATTTATCTATCTATCATAAAATGTGAAAGATATCTATCTATCTATTTATCTATCTATCATAAAATGTGAAAGATATCTATCTACCTAATATAACATGTGAAAGATATATATCTATCTATCATAACATGTGAAAGATATCTATCTATCATCTATCTATGTATTTAATATAACATGTGAAAGATATCTATCTATCTATATCTATCTATGTATCTATCATAACATGTGAAAGATATCTATCTATCTATTTATCTATCATAACATGTGAAAGATATCTATCTATCTATCGATCTATCTATCATAACATGTGGTCAGTCCTGCCATATAAATCCTTTTCATTTGTTATGTTTCTTTCAGATCATTGCGGCCGCTGGCAGCTCAGAGCCCAGCCCTCCACCTCAGACAGCTCTTCTGCATTGGTCCCTAAGCCCCAAAGAAAGACGAACCTCCCACTGATGGGTTAAAAACCACCGCTTTTTGGGCCCCCAAATGTGATTGTTAATGCCTTTTTGTAATGTGCAATATTAGTTCCATTATATCACAGGTTCTTGTTTGTTTGTTTGTTCTTGTTTGACATTGATGGCATACTACCTAACCTCAAGTTCTATGTTTATTCTGGTTTTATATATTATGTTGATCTTGTATAATGTTTGATCCAAAATAAAGTGCAATATTGCAGTTTCTAACAGATTGTGAGCATGAATAATATTCTTATCTAATCATTCCGTGTTTTTCCATGTGGGTAAGGTTGCATTCCTAAGACATTCAAACTATACAGTACAATTCCAGAGACAGATATTGTATCAAAAGATCCAAAAAATAAAAAACAAAACCCTGTCAATGACTACTAATGACGTAGGGGTCTTGAAGGGTTGTCATCCCATTTCGTAGGGGTAGGGTTGAGGGGTAGGGTTGAGATTTTGGGGTAAGGGCAGTAATGGGATTGGGCCCAAGTTGTTGTCCAACTATTGGACTCATTCAAGTCAGCTCAGTTCAGCAATCATCAAGTTATCCAAAACTCGTGCTCATCATCACATCGCCGTAACAAATCGCAAACATTTAACAATGTTTGTTAAAATAACAACGCTTTATTACACCGTTTAATGAGAACGATCAAAGATCACACGTTTGCCTTAGTCAACCCTTTAATTGTCTTAAGAAGTTTCACATGAATATAAAAGAAAGCGTTTACCTCCGGGCGGTGGACCTGAAGGAGCAGCAGACCTCCGGGCAGCGGACCTCAAGGCAGCGGACCTCCGGGCAGCGGACCTCCGGGCAGTGGACCTCAGCAGACCTCCAGGCAGTGGACCTCAAGGCAGTGGACCTCAGCAGACCTCCAGGCAGTGGACCTCAAGGCAGTAGACCTCAGCAGACCACCGGGCAGTGGAGCTCCGGACAGCAGCCCGCAGCAGACCGTCGGGCAGTGGAGCTCCGGGCAGCGGACCTCTGGTAGAACACGGAGCTGCTGGTCGTAGGTCTTAACTGTTGGTGTTTATTGTTCCGCTGTCAACCGGCTCAGTGCTCAGTAGGCTCCCCCTGCTGGTTACTGCTACGGGCCGTGAACCCTGAACCCACATACACATGTCACATCACATGGCCTTTTCCCCACTGGGCTCTCTCTCTCTCTCTCTCTCTCTCTCTCTCTCTCTCTCTCTCTCTCTCTCTCTCTCTCTCTTCTCTCTCTCTCTCTCATCTCTCTCTCTCTCTCTCTCTCTCTCTCTCTCTCTCTCTCACACAAACACACACTTACAAATGGTGAAAGTAAACATGGGCTTTATTGGTACTTACAGGATAGTGCGTATATATAAAATCAACGGGTCGTAAACCCTGAACCCTCTCTCTCTCTCTCTCTCTCTCTCTCTCTCTCTCTCTCTCTCTCTCTCTCTCTCTCTCTCTCTCTCACACTCACACAAACAGTGAAGGTTCACATGGGTTTTACAGGATAGTGTGTATACTGCAGGCCTTACCGTAGAGTCTGTAGACCATGTGCTCACTACAGTATTCTAACCATCTTCTGGCCCAATTATTTGGTTGCCACTGTGAAGTTTGATATAAAATAGTAATATAGTTATCATCATAGACTTTTCATTGCCAGGGCCCCAGCAGGTAGGCTGTTGAGGTGTTCCTGCTGACATAAACATTGCCTCTTAATAGATAATACAGCAGTGCTCTTTATTGCTTCTGAGTGAAGATGAGAAGAGGATCGGTTGGCACATGCCACAGTGTCTGTCCACAAAGCGCTCACGCTAGGTGGAAGAACACGAGCATAAGAACCTCTGTACGCTGCACCACACACATGCATAGCATATAAAAATAGATTGGGCTTAGAACTGTGCACGCAACACATCGTTACTCTTAAACCTGCAAGGCTTTCATTTAAAAAAAATGTCCAAGGAACAATATCATAAAATGGTTTGCATTCATGCCGTTTTCATTTCTTTTCTATTCTTTTCGATTGCTCTTCTCTGCTTTCTGCCGCATCGGAAAACTGTCGGTATTCCGATGAGGTCAACGCATACCAAGACAACGTCAACCCTTTCTGTCAGAGGAGACCCAGAGGTCACACAGGGCCATCGACATCGAGTTTGGTCGACTACTCCTGCGCTGGTACATAAAAGGAGCTCTTAATGTTAGGAGCGTTACCTGGCTCTGTGACGACTCCTCCTTAAAGGAGTATTAAACTCTAGTGGGCAGACCCGGGCTTACATTCAGTGTGAGTGATGAACGTTCATCACTCTCTCTTCTCCGTCCATCTTCAGTATCACAGTGACAAGTCACATTCTTTTGAACTATTGGAACTTGATGTGGTAGTGGGTGGACAATATAATATCACCATGGTCCAGTCCACTGCCCTCCACAATAATTCTCCCCACAATCTCCCCTTTTTAGGTTTTAAAATGGAGCTTAATTACAATAGAAGTGGTTTTCTTGAAAAGCCATGCAGGGCTTCTTTGGATGAAAGTTGAAGGTTACTGAATGAACAGATTGAGCCATCGAGCAAGAAACGGTGCAAGTAGACAAGATTATAAGCATTGCATACGACTGTCAGTGTTCTCAATCAGAAAACGAGCTGTTATTAAAATATCATTCACAATGTCCGACCTCCATCTGATTCTGTCCTCACTCATTCTTTTCATCATGCCACTGACTTTCCTTTCAAACATTCTACACTGTCTATTGGAGGTTTTCTCCAACACGCCCATGCTCCGTGGCTCTCCTGCTGCGCTGGGTTCATTCAAAGTGCGGGTGGTCCAGGGGCTACGCCAGGGACCGCTGCCGGGGCTTGATCCTCGGGTAGAGCTGGAGCAAGAGACAGAAACACAGAGTTGTAGGGATGAGAGACACAGGAGATAGACGCATGATCCTACAGACATTATGTCCAAACCATGTGGTTCCCAAATGCAGTCGTTGTTACCTTAAACCTGCACAAACCTTTTTTTTTCAAGAATAAAACGTGCTCAGTCAATATATCCGGGAATGTTTTTTCTTACTGGTCCACTAATGATATAGCTCTAACTGTAGCGGAGGCTAGAGGCTGTACACAGTACATGTAGTGGAGGCTAGAGGCTGTACACAGTACATGTACTAACTGTAGCGGAGGCTAGAGGCTGTACACAGTACATGTACACAGCGCAGGTTTAAGCCCAACACACACCGCCGGCGCAGCGCAGCGCCAAAAAGAACGCCCCCATTATTTCCGACGTACTAGCCCACACCGGCAGATGAATAATTCCACAATGCAGAATGAATGAGCAATGACAGTAAATAAAGTGAATAAACCGCAAGCAAAGTGCCCCGACAGGACATAAGTAACTAAGAATGAAGAGACTATCATCGTAAGCACAAACAGAGGATCACGGGCA